>NC_063336.1:105297431-105320342 GCF_021869965.1 Rhincodon typus
TAGGAGCAGGAAGGCTAACACAGCAGGCCAAGCCTTCCTGCTCCTATGATGCTGCTTGGCCTGCTGTGTTCATCCAGCTCTGCACCTTCTTGTCACACAAGTGTGCAAGCTGTCTTGACCATGTCATTGGTCTTTGCACATTAAAAATAGCCATCTCTGTGAGACAGAAGTAATCCCAGGTAGTCATAAAAGAGGCACATGTAGCCAAAAAGCACACCACTAATGCTAGATCTCAATAGGCTGCACAAGGGTTGATTAATCTCTCAACTTTAACTGTATTCATGGTGCAACTCTAAAAATCCAACTCTAAGACCCACCCTGCGCCATCAGGCAACTACGGCTTTACGTGAATTATGTTTTTGCAGCTCAGAGTGGGCAACAGAATCTACAGCAGGAAAACTCAAGTAAATTCACTCTGATCTTTCTACTCTCTGTCCCACCAGTAACTGGCTCCTTTACGTGCTGATTGCCTGTTTTTTTAATCTCTCCATCTCTCTTCCTTGCTGCAGGGACTGACTGATCCTGCTGTATTCCCTCTCGCCTCGCTGCTGTTGGTCTGGCGGCTCCCTCCAGAGTTTCCCCGTTTCCAATAGCGACTGTAAACAAGCTGCTATTCCCTGGGACATAAAACATTGTTCTCCACTTCGAATAACTGCTTCGCCAAAGCTGAAAACTTTTCTGATGAACTGGGGCTTTGGTTTTCCCCCCGAGAAACAGAACGAGAGAGAAGGGAAAAAAAATCACAGCTGCCCATTCGCCAAGGGAAGCTGTTAGTGAACTGGAGCAGCTCTGCGAGGACATGGGGAGCAAGGGGCTGCAGTTGAGCAGAACCACTTCGGCCGGTTACCGTCTGGCAGAGAGACCGAACGCTGGGACCCTCCCTGGCCACAGTAAAGCGGCGGCGAGCAGCCGATCCCAGGGTAAGAGCCCTTACCTGGGCACAGTGCAGCAAGACCAAATGTGGAGAGAGTTCATCCGAGCTGAATGGCAAGGACTCAAAGAATGGTGAGTTCACTACGATCCACTTTGCTGAAATCCGCTCTTGCATTTTGTTTTAAGACTATACATTTTACAAAAGAAATCACCAATGATTTCACACTCCGTTTTCTGCTACGGATGTACAATTTGTTTGAGATAGAAATGCTTTACTTGCCTTTTTTTATTCCTACAGCCCTGCTTTTCCAGTAGTTACGCTCAGGACAAATAGTGAAAGGGCCAGTACATTTTGTCAAACTAAAGACAGTCTTTGACCAAGCTGCTTGTTGTATACGGTTATGATTCTGAAAGGGTTAATGTTGAAGACTGCATTAAGCTGCACCCAATGTGATGATATCTGAAAGATTTGGGCAGGGAAGGGGAGAACAGATCTGTGAGTCTCCGTATAGTCTTTGTTACAATGTCTGTCATAGGAATGTAACTTGCACCTGATTGCCCTTATGCAGTAAACTACATCTTGTTTAAGACACCAGCCTCTTCTCATTTGACTAGTGTTGTTTTTAAATCTGCCATGTTGGGAAAAGAAGCCAATGTAGGTCCCAGATTAAAAGGAGGATGGTGAAAGCCAATCTATCAAGACTCTGATTAGCTCATGCTACGAGATGCCAGCAGCATTAAAATCAGAAAGTGTTGGCGAAACTCAGCAGGTCTGGCTGGGGTTCTGAAGAAGAGTCATATCAGACTTGAAACAGTAACTCAGTTTCTTCTCCAAGGATGCTGCCAGACCTGCTCAGTTTCTTCAGCACTTTCTGTTTTTATTTCAGATTTGCAGCATCCACAATAAATGATACCAGTAGTAGTCATGTAAGGATTTAATTGAGTTGCACCATTACAAGAATTGGTTTTGTGCATCCCTGGGAACAGCCCATAAACCACATACTCCTGCATCATGGAGCTGCTTGGCATGAACCTCAACTAGACCCACTGCATCTCTTTCTGGATCTTCTTTGTAAAGGTACGTTTCAGAAAGGGGAAGACAATGATTTCTTCCCCGTCAAAGCATTCTCAAGGACAACATGGAGAGGAGGTGAAACTCCCTGCCTATAGGAAGGATCTGGTACAGAGAACCTTTCTCAACACCTGCCAAATTTAGGGCTTTCTAAAGTCTCTACGGTTCTGTTATTTTGCATGTAGGATGGTGTCTCAGCATTCTCGTAGACATTTCTTTTTGTTTCTTTTCACAGCATTGTAATTCTTATCCACTTAATACACTACTTTATGCCCATTCCATAATGGAATTAAGTTCTGTATTCATGAAGGACTAATTCACTTGGATAACAACTTCAATTCTATTTGTGCTGTTGTTACTTGATATTCACTTTATTGTGAATTTGCATGGTGTGGGTCTCTGATTATGAAATGAAATTGGTCCTGTAATTGTACTGGATTCTTATGGTTTGCTAATTACAGGTCTGAAACAACACACAATCTTTTGGTGTTACTGTAAACTAATCTCCTTTTGTGTGCATAAGTTCTGTTGTTCCCTACTTGCTGTTGTTTGGATATGATTGACCTGAACTTCAAATTACCTTTCGATTTCTAATTCTAAGCTGCGGTCCTGAAGAAATTGGCTTTCTCAAGAAGCACATTTGTATGTAACATATTATACTGACACCTTTTTGCCATATTCCCCAGGTAGAACCCATTGGATTAACATTTTGTCCTTTTGTTTTACCAGGGAAAAGAAATGGAGCTTTCTGAAAGATTATGATGACAAGGTAAGGATTGCAATTAATATGAAATGGCCATATTTCCAAATACTTTTCCATTTGGTATAATTTACATCTGCAGTATATTTACATTTGACGATATTTTCTGTGCCTTGAGAATGCATTGTTTGTTCATGCTGCATGATAAAAATGTTCTGTCATTGTATTGTCAGATCTATGTGGTGCTTTCGTCAAGATGTGGAATTCAACATTAATTTCAAATAAATTTTCTACCAAATTTGCTTAGATGTGCCAAAATGAATTGAAAGCCCGAATTTTAAGATTGCGAGAAACGTAAAGAAATTGCTAACAATTTTGTAGTGCGTGAAGTTTGCTGAAAATAAATTCTGCAATATTGATCCTAATGCACTTTTACATTCCAAGAATACAGCTGTGCTGTCTAGATAAGGAGAAGGCATTGTTAGATTTTACGTAGTTACAAGTGTTTAGGTCAGCTTTTTATTTTTCACCACACCGTTTTCAGTTTTCATGTATCAATGTATTATTGGAAGCATGGAGTGTCACAATTCCTGATCCTGGCTTTATAAACATTGCACCATTTTCACTAGTATTACATGAACCATTTTTAGACATCACTCCAAGTATCCTGTTGCAATGGGGCTGTGAAACAGTTGCAAGAAGAAAAACAACCTGTGTTCATGTTATTTAAATATTTAGTTTCTTTCCCTCTTAACTCTGTGGCTCTAGTTTAGCATAAGAGAAGAAAATTTTTAAGTGATTTAAGGACTATAGAATTGTTTTAAAAGATGGATTTAAAGTGTTAAATGTCTGCTGTTCCAAAATTAATATCAGTGGGAAAATAATGCTGCTTTTTCATAATTGGCCTATTTTCTGCCAAAGGATGTCTCCAGTCCCAAGGTCACAGAACACCTAAGCTGAATTTGCAGCAGAGTTTTGCAGGTAGACAGTGAAAAAAATGATTCTACTCCGGAAAATGAGACGCTGCAGCCTCAATATTTGCTATCTGTGATGAATTGCTGACAAGAGATTCTCATGACCCACCATTACGCAGTACCCAAGAAGAATAAGTCTTATCGCTTCTACTCTCTTTCTCTTATAATTTTGTCTATCTCTTCTTTGATCAATTCTACTGTAGCATCTGCCCCTCTAAATCTACCTCCCTTATTTATTCCAAGTTTTGAACAAATATATTACGGTCTCATGTTTTATCTCTGTATTGAAATTAAGAGCTGTCATATTGTACATGTCAATGACATATTGTTTCTTGATGCATACTTCTTATGCATGGGTGCAGACATGAGCACTTGGGCAGTATAGGGAATCAGTAATAGGAACCTTCTCATGGTGATACACACTGCACAGGCTGCAGCAGCAGGTAGGGGTGAAAGCAGAAATATTGAAGATGATTCATGAAAGGACTCTGTCCACTCCATGCTCAGCGTGTGGAGCTGACAACCTAGTTGTATCATCAGTGGTCTGTTAATCCAGATATCCAGGTAATGTTCTGGGGACCAGGGTTTGAATCCCACCAGGCCAAATAGTGGAACTTGAATTCAATAAAAATCTGGAAAGAGTCTAATGATGACCATATAACTAATGCTGATTGTTGAGGGGGAAGAAACTGTGTAGTTTACCAATGTTCTTTCAGGAAGGAAACTGCCATCCTCATCCAGTCTGGCCTACATGTGACTCCAGACCCACAGCAAAGTGGTTGACCCTTAACTACCCTCTGGGCATTTGGGCATGAGCAATAAATGCTGGCCTAGCCAGCGATGCCCTCATCCCTTGAATGAATTTTTAAAAAATGTTGAGTGACAGAGACGTAGACTTCCAGCTTCTGTCAACAAATAACACTTACTGATGCACTTGAGTGATTATATTAGATGTTGCGGGTGTGTGGGGCAGTGGTACTCCCAAAGACTTTTAGCATTTGAAGAAATCAGTTGCCAAGATAAGAAGTTTTCTCTCTTCTGACATTTCCACTCTGCCATCTACCCTTGAGCATACAGCAACTTCAAGAGGGCCTGACAGCAGACGCTTGAGTCGCCACTATCTCCAGCTTTGATGTCTTCTCAAACGTTGATCATCTAAGCTCTTGCGTCCACCTCTTTTTGAGGTAGTGTGACCCATAGTTGGATCATGTTGACATGGTTTCTCAAGGCCTCACAGATGTCCTGCATCCCTTTAAATCAGTGGCAATGGTGAGCTGCAGTTCATCGTGAGTGAGAATGGGGTTGCAACATGCTGCCGTCTATCAGGATGGCAGTGTGTCTACCCTCTCACCTTCAAATGAAATATTCCCTGACACCAGTACCTGAAACCTGGCTCTACCAGACTGGCCCAGTAGCAACTGAATGTCTTAGGAACCCTATAATGATCAAGTGCAAACTGCCACCAGCTTTATGAAACAAGGTGAGTATCACAGCACTCTACACCAATCCCACAAAATCCAAAAACTCCATCATAGAAGTATCTATTCAAATCGCCTTTCATAAAGAAAAGTATTATGCAATGACATCTGAGTGAGTTTTGAAAAGGTGGAAATTATTGTTTCTGAGATGCACACATGTTAATTAAATCTGCAGAGCGATAGCTGAACTTCTTTGAGATTGAAATATGCTCCAAGCAATCCTTGAACGTGATTAAATATACTTGGATTTAGCTGTACAATCTCCTTTTTACGTGCAGTACAATGTACTTTTTGCACACCTTTTTAAGCAACGGTTTTTAACTTAATTTTCATCTTTTTTTTTCTCCAGGGAAGACCAAAAGTACGGGAACCACTGCCTGAATACATCCCTGTGTTCTCTGACAAAGTTCCAAATACCACAAACCAGACATTTGGCAGTAGAATAGACTCCCAGCTTGGTCAGGCAATAATAAGGATGGACTATGGGCTTCAGAAAGAAAACCGAAAGAAAAAGCTGGATAATGAGCTTATCCTGTGTTAAACAAGGGAAAGTAACATCTTATGAAACAGATACTTCTCAGGGAAATAATTAACTGATCACGTTAAAACAGAGAAATTGAAGACTTAGGCCCCAAAATATTAATTTGGAGGCTAGGAGGGCGCTGTTCGAGTTGGGGAGGAATGGTTGGTGGAGATTGCATGGAGAGGCAGCTTTAAGGTCAAGGAACTCAAAGCAGCTCTTAAGATCGTGTCAGTATTGACGGCAGCACCTCACTCGGACAGATTGAAAGGCTAGGTTGGCTAATGAGAATGGCTGTAGCCTGGTCCCACAGGCAGTGGGACAGAGGAGTAAGGGGTTCAGGGATCAGTTGGCAGTGAGAGCGGAAGGGGATGCTAACAACATCAGAGCTTGGGGGTACTCCAGCATTAGGACCTTAAACTCTGGTGAGGAGGTTTAGCCATACTCACATTCATGGTGGTGTAGGCAAAAACATAGAGGGCATGGTGAGAAGGAACAGAACCATGAGGTGGATCAGAGGCACTCAGTGGGGTGTTGCAAGCACACAGGGATTAGAGACTTCAATGGTGCTGGGAACTGGAGGGGAGATTAGAAGCATCTGGCTAGTAGGGGGGGGGGAGGTTAATTTCAATTGTTGAATTTAATTCCTTTCATATTCTGCACCTTACCATCTGTAACATTTGTACTGTTTTCAACCTCTACAAATTCTTTGTGGCTTTGAACATAGCCTGTTGTGCACCCTACCTTTTCATCCTATCATTGGTGATTATGCCTTTGATCTCTGGATCCTGGGTTTAAGCTCATCCCAAACTGCTTGTGTTTAATGTGACATATGTCTAACAGGTACAATCCAGGCTTAACAGTCTTACATCTTAATAAATTAAACAGCTCCTAATTAGTGTTGACAGTGTCATTCAGAGGGGTCTAAAGATGTGAAATACTAAAATAATCTCTCAAAGTTGTACTATTCGTAGATTAGGACAGAGACATATTATTAAGTGAAATCGGTCGCACTGAGTCTGGGAGTATTCAAAACGAACACAGGATACTCGACAATGATTCCCAGTCCTAATATTTTCCAGTTTGAGTGCAAAATATTGTCAATACCTTCAAACAATTGTTGTTCCTGTGGAAAACCATCAGCCAGGAGCCTCTCAGACATTCCCCCATAGTATAAAGCAACATCCCCCACCCACGTACAATGACCTTGGTCTACCCTGTATCCGAGTCCTGATGTATCCACTTATTGTAAATGTTAGCAAAGGATTTGTGACCAATACCAGGAAATCAAACTGCTTCCCGGGCCATAGCAAAGCCAACTGCAGCAAATGAAGAAGAAACTGACCTGGGTTGGCTACTTTCTGAGGATCTTGTTGGTATTGAGTGATGGGGCATCTTTAACAATATTTTATACTTGTTTGAGAGATGGAAATGCTATTTTTTTATTGCAGCGTCATGGTTTTTCTGTGAGCATTTCTGCATTACTGTGTTGCTGTCACACTAAAACTGAAGTAGTTTGTGCTGGAATTTCCCAGTAACTGTCAACTTTCTATGTACTTAATCCAAAAATCCCAATAATAAATTTTGCAAATGTATTAAATAATTCCCTTGGTTTTATAATAAATTTATTGAAAACTTGTTTCGCCTGTGTGCCTATATAATTTCTGTAGTGTTTTTAGAAAAAGTAATGGAATCTTGGATGGGATGGGATTGATGTCCAAGAAAAAGTTTAGAAACATGTTTTTTTTTCCTGTTGCTAAAAATTAAGTTTTTGTATCTTTTATTCAAAAGAAGAATGAAACCCCTGGGCTGAACGCTGCTGATATTTTATTCATGATGTGAAAGTGCCATTGTTGGACTGGGCTGGATATGGTCAAAAGTCATACGACACCAGTTTACAGTCCAACGGGTTTATTTGAAATCACAAGCTTTTGGTGCACTGCTCCTTTGTCAGGTGTAGCCACTTCACCTGCTGAAGGAACAGCGCTCCAAAAGCTTGTGATATCAAATAAACCCATTGGACTGTAAACTGGTGGCGTATGACTTTTGATATTTTATCCTACCTTTTATAGAAATGGTAGATGGCACTCTTTGCTTAGAAGTAATGTAGAAATATTTCATTGACATAACAAATTATGCTCCAACTTGAGGTAGAAATATGTGAATGAAATTTTATGTCAAAATTCTGTATTTTACACTCTCAAAGGGGTGAAATTTATGTAATCTGATGGGTTTTTTTCTGAATAAAGGCCTTGTTCTGATGTAAAAGAAGTGGTATTTTCACTTCCCTAGTGTCAACAATGTGGGAAACTACCTTTGTGTTAAAATTGTGTGTAATCACACATTGTTTGAATTGATTTAACTGTTATACATCTTCCAATTCTTTTTGTATAGACTGGCATATGCATATAAATGCAGAAGGAAAATATACTGAGCCAATCATAATTTAGTTACATCACAGAATACTTTATTGTTTGCAAAGTGTTTCTTCTAAATTTTAGTCGCTGCTGTAGCATAAGGAAAACGTGTCAGTCAGTTTGCACAGTGCAATGTTCCAGAAACAGCAAAGTAATATTGGTCAAATAATCTATTTAAATCTGAAGGATAAATATTGGCCAGGAGATGGGAATAGCTCTGTTTGGGACTGAAACACAATAACACAACACTAGGCTCATGTGCCTCCAGGCTTTCTGTAGTCATGTGATCTCAACCACAAGACAATTAGGGAGAGCCACCTTACAACCAGTTCAATGAGGGACATAGTACTTACAACATGGTACTGGATTGAATTCAGAACATGGTGCTAGATTGCAGTTGAGACTGAATGTTGAAGAGCTATATAGAGGCACAATAACTGATGGAGAGATACATGAATGTTCAAAGCTGTGAAAGCTGCCACTGAAAATCATTGGAAAGGATCAAAGAAGCGAGCCACAGCTATAACACTGCATAGAACACACTGGCAGCAAGTTACCCTCTCCCAGCTCAAATGAAAGGTGATATTACACATAATTGACAGGCTTTTGTTTTCATGCCCAATTGCTAAATTATGAAATTGTGACAGATCTATTTAATAAACAAGAGTAGCTATGCACAGCTGCACTTTTATGAGTGCTGGGAAGAGACTGTTCCAAAATGACTCCACCATATAACTCCCTAAAGAACAGAAGAAACAAATTGTATAGATTTTCTGGACTTTGAACAACAAGTAAATGTAACTTACAAACAGTATGTGTTCAATATCAGGACCCAAGGTAAAAAAAGAGTTCTAGATCAGTATATCTCCTTATTAACAAAGCTTGCAGAATCCTGTGAATTTGTTCAACTAAACAACAATCTAATTAAGGAAAGGATGGTTTTAGGCATCAATGATGCCTCAGTAACAGCGTGCAAACTGAGAGGTGAAAAACTTAGTCTCAGGAAAGTGTTTGTCATATTCAGAAGCTCTGAGTTTGTATATCAGTGGCTCGAGCATTTTAATGGCAGAACTGACCAGGTCGTGCATATTGCTGACAGATACTTCAGATACAAAGGAAAGGATGGAAATACTGTTGAGGACATTGTGCAAAAGAGGAGCATGGGGAAAGCAATGTTTGCACTGCAAGAAATTGGATCATCTTACACAGGTGTACAGCTAGAAGAGAGCACAAGCAGGTTAAGATGGCTACAGGAGAGATATAAGCTGAAGATTCTAATGAATCACTGTACATCATACAATAGTGTGTAACTGTTATAAAGATGACTATAAAAGGACAATATTAATTCAGGACAAAGTATTAGATAGATATCAGTGCATCACGCAATATCATGACCTTCACAGACCTGTGTGAAGTGACTCAACATGGTAATTCAAAAGTTAAGCCCTCAAAAGTAAGGTTGAGGCTATATGAAACCATACTTTTGCCCAGTGGACACGTTTCTCTGGGAGCCCAATGCAATGTCAAAAATAAAGATTGTGAGTTCCATATCATAGATGGCAAGAAAAAGACACTCATCCCAGCTGGCACAAGTCTAGAGCTTCAACTGGTAACCCTCAAAGTGCCAATGTGTAACATGCCAAACCATTGACTGTGGAACAGATCTCTGAAGAGTGCAATGATGTGTTTACAGGTTACAATGTCTTCCAGGAGAATATCATCTCCACAGACCACAAGGAGAAGTAGGCCATTTGGCTCATCATGTTAGTGCCACCCTTCAACGAGATTATTGATCTGATCTGATCATCAACTCCACCTTTCTGCCTTATTTTCATAACTCTTGCTTCTCTCACTGATTAAAATCTGTTGACCTCGAAGTAGAGGAGAGGGTAAGATCAATTTAGCATCAGCTGAGGAAAGATCCAGTTGGCCCCAAGTAGAAAAGATGGACGAGAAAGGTATAATCAAAAAAGGGACAGCTCCTACACAATAAGTTAGCAAACTGGAAGGCTAAGTAAGTGCATTGATCCAAAGAACAAAACTAAAACTCTGAAGACATATCACTACCCCATGCCAACCATCAAAATATATTTTCCACACACATGCCAATGCAAAAATCTTCACTACCCCTAGATGCAAAGGATGGTTATTGGCAAATCAAGCTGGATGAAAACAATAATTACATTTGCCATTTAGTTCCAGCCAAGTAGCAATGCAGGCAACATGAGACAGTTAATGATATTCATGGAGTGGGAGCTGTTGTGGATGAACTGTAGTTTAACGATGTATACTCACAATAGAAGAAGCCACTGCTGACCATAATTAAAATCTACAGCTGCTGCTGGACATAGAGATTGTCAGATGAATCTGAAGGTGATCAAGTAAAAAAATACAATTAAAATGTCTGATGTCAAGTACATAGATCATGTAATGACAGCAAATTGTATTTATCTAGATCCCGAAAAGGAGGGTTGCAGTGGCGATGCAGTGAAGGTCAGATGTAAAAGTAGTGAAACAAATAGTCGGATTTATTAACCACTCAGCAACATTCTTGGTAATTTTGTTGTTAGAGGGTGAATCTTGACACCAACTCATGCAGAGCTTATACATTGGTATTAATATGATGTAAACGACAAAGTCACCCTGCAGTGTGATGCCAGCAAGACAGGACTTGGAACAATCCTAATGCAGCAGGGACACCTGGTTGCATTTGCAATCACAACCTTCATATAACTGGAACACCACTACAGTCAGATCGAGAAACAGCGTCTGTCGATTGTCTTTGCTTGTGACCATTTTCACAAATGCCTACTTAGAAAAGACAATGTGAACATTGAGTTGAACACAAACCACTTCAAAGCATTTTCCTTAAGCCTACAATATCTGCTCCACAACATCTGCAAAATATGTTATTCTAGTTAAACCAATTAAATTCCAGTTACAGCCATCTGGGTGTGACCATACAAGCAAAGAAAGCAGATGTACATCATTGACATGCTGATAAGAGCAACACTCCCACTGGAGGCTGGAAAGAATGCTAGAAGAGTGTGAAATCTTCCAGATTCAATGTGAAGTAACACCTCATTTTTCTGAAGAAGGGTCCCAACCTGAGCGTCAACTTTCCTGCACCTCTGATGCTGCCTGGCCTGCTGTGTTCCTCCAGCTCCACACTGTGTTATCTCTGACTCCAGCATTAGCGGTTCTTAGAATCTCTGAGGGATCTAACAGAGCAATGCCTTACTCAAATCAAGCAAAGTACCCACTAAGATGCAACTCTCCAAGAATTGCAAAAATCCATGAAGGATTGCTTGCTAGCGTCAAGGACACAGCTATTGCTGTAAGAGTGCATTGTGCGTACTGAGATTAACTGATAGCCCAAGGTGGCAAATTACATAAAGGAACAAAATAAATTCCCCTAATGAGTTGAGTGGAGAGATGCTAAAGCTCATCCATGTCAGCTACCAAGGATTTGAATCAAGTTTGAGGAAGGCAAGAGACATGGTCCAACAGTAGCAATGAAATCAAGGCCCACATTAATAGTGCAGTGCTTGTACTGAGTCCAGGTTAAGCAAGCTATAGAGCTGCTGATGACACATAATGTCCTAGACAGACCATGGATGAAGCTGAGAGTAAACCTCTGTAATCTTACAGGAGCTAATTCCTGTATCTTGTCAGAATTGACTAACATTCAGATTACCAGAAGATAGACTAGTGGAATTCAATGACTATCAGTGAGTTAGTAGAATGGTCTGAAGACAAACTTCAGCTGTTACAGCCTTCCTGACATTGTGATGAGTGATAATGGACCTCTATTCATAAGTGAAGACTTCTGTCACTTCCTAAAATGATTGCCAATTTCTGCAGGCATAGGATGTATTTGATGCCCATGAAGCAGTCCTGAAATGTTGGTGCCAAACTGGAGTTCCAGGGGAGCAAGCAATGAGCTGCAGTAACCAGGTACCCACTTTGACGTTCATATCAGGAATTCTCAGTATCTCATTTCCATCTTGCAGGTGGGAGAATAGTAAATTGCATATTAATGAGATGGCCATTATGGAGTAAAGTGGGTGATAATTGAGCGATAATCCATGCAAATAGGCCTCTCTGTGCTCATTAGCAAGAACCTTGTCCCACAGTCCAACACTTGGTTGGAAAACGGGAGTTTTTGATCTTGCTGTTGGGAAGGTCTTCACTGGGCTTCTCACCCAATTCTCCCAAATTTCTCACCCTGTCTCATGCAGTTCACATGCAGGTAAGATTTACAGTTTGTTATATGTCAGCAACTGGTTATGGGTTATATTGATATTATAGATACCTTTACAGAGACCTTTACCATAACCAGATGTTAGACCTCGCTCCTTCACAGTCCTAAAGTGTTCTGTCTGTTAGGCCAGATGACATTGTCACAGTGGTTGGTGCTTGTGGCATTCCTCAGTATGAACTCTTTAAGACCCATATACAACACCACACACGTTATAACATGTATGACAAAATCCAGGAACTACACCTGAAACAGGCTTTATACATTTTATTTTATTTGCAAATAGAGCTGAACACCTGTTTGAATCACAGTCTCCAACACTGGCTTGCCTCAATAGAGCCAGCATCACCATTCACTTCATTTTAAGTAAAATAGCTAAACTGCTGGTCCTCAAAGGAGGTCACTGCAGGCTACCACTAAAAAGGTAAGTCTCCTAAAATAGTGTAGAGCTGGATGAACACAGCAGGCCAAGAAGCATCAGAGGAGCAGGAAAGCTGACATTTCGGGTCTGGACCCTTTTTCAGAAATGGGGCAGTTCCTACTATCTCTCCTAAAATAGTTATGTGATTGTGAAGTTGGGCAGAGCAGTGGTACTGCATCTCAACATTAAAATCAAATGTGACTACTGACTGCCCCTTCCTTCCCTCCAGTTGCAAACTCAATCACCTCATCTGATTTCTGTTGTCGTCAAACTCCCAGATTCCAGCCAGTCCTGCTCTCCCTATTGATGCACTCCTTGCTTGCTTCCTCCGCTTCTCCCTCTGCTCCCAGTTGCCTCTTCTCCCAGCCCTCTTTAAGGAACTTGTCTGGGGACTGCAAGCAGCGATCTCCATGACCTCTTTTCCAGCAAACTGCCTGGGGATACTCATTATTTGCCCACAACAACCAACTTGATGGCGATGAGGACAAAGTCCATCATAAAGTGCACCTTAGGACTATCAAATCAGAAGTAAATCAGATTGTTTCCTGCGCATCTATTTTATGGGCACAAATAAATTTTTACATCACAATGACCAGAAAGAAGTTGCAAGATGCTTTGGGGAAGATTTAGATATTTCATAGACGAATGTTTTTCCATAGGCTCATATTTCCAGCAATTGTGTGTAGTATAGAGTATGACTATAACCAGAGTCATACGATGTGGCCTGGCTAGAGTTTGAACCAAGTATTGGTTCTCATGCATAGATAAGTTCTAACACACAATCTTGAGCACACACCCAGATGGGTACTGCAAATGGACATGCCCTATCACTTAGAAGCACTCATTCTCACCATTTAGTCTTTATGGCTGAACAATCCTAACAGACAGTGTAAACAGAAGCAGTTGGGGGAAATGATGTTGGATTGATTCCAAGTGCAATTATCACAGCCATTGCTGTCAGTTTGGAACCTTGCACTGCACAAACACATGGATAGCCAGCAAAAGGAAATTACTCCTACTTTCGAGACCAGACATAAATGGTCCTTTAACACAGGTGACCATTATCTGGATTTTTCTTCCAGGAGATAGATTTGGATTAGGGAACTTCAGAATCTTAAGCAGATACTAGGTATAAAAAACTCAACAAAAGTGTTACCTTGTAAACCAAACTCCCTGAAGCAAACAAATTATCAAAGAGATCAGATCATGATGTTCTTGTTTAGAGCATAATGTACCATTTTCATCTATCAGAGTCTCGCAGTCTTCACTGTGTTACACAAACAAGCAATTAATTGGACTAAAACTACAAAAAATGTTTCAATTCTTTCAATTTAACTGAATAAAATTCATCAGCCACAAATACTTTAAGTTGCAAATTACGAGTTTTGTTTCTTTTGGAAAGTTCAATATATTGAAGTGAAAATAGTCACGCCTGTTAATTCATAACTTGGTTATGGCAATTTCTACTTTAATGTAGCTACTTCCAAGGACCTGCCATTCCCCTCTGTCCTTCCAATTATCAAGGTCTATGTTATTGTAATTCTTGCATGTGTGAAATTGGGATACACCTTTGATGAAAGTTGCCACCTTTGAAGCTGAGATTTTCATTTCTCAATCTCTAGGTTGTCGACAATGTGTTAGTATTGTAGTGGGAAGAAAGGGATGAAAGTTAAACTTACAGATGACTGTACAAAGTGAGGGCCTTGTAGCTGCACCAGGCAAGTGGATATTATCAACAGTGAACAAAACGTAGTCACAGAGAGGCAAAGCATTTTCTGAACCTCAGGTTCCTATAATCTGAAAAGAAAAGCAAATACTTTAAAGGATTGGGAAAGAAATGAGAAGTAGGAAAGGAAGAAGATGGCTGACATTCTTAGTGCACTGTTTAATCACGAGGAAGTCCCACATGCTGGCTAAAGAACCTATTGAGTCCACAATGACACTCCAAAGATCCCACCTAGATCCACCCTCTCCCTGTATTTCCCATGGCTAACCCACCTAGCCTACACATCCCTGGACACTCCGGGCAATTCAGCATGGCCAATCCACCTAATGTGCACATCTTTGGACCGTAGGAGAAAACTGAAGCTCCCAGCGGGTACCCATACAGGCACAAGGAGAATGTGCAAACTCCTAGAGTCACCTGAAGGTGGAATTGAACCCAGGTCCCTAGCACTGTAAGGCAGCAGTACTAACCACTGAGCTACCATGCCACCCTGAAGACTATCCCTCTCCTTAAAGGCTGAAGCTTCTGAGCTGGCCAGAGGACTTGGTGTGGAGAGCGAAGGTTAAAATATGCAACTGTTTCACTTCTGGAAGGTCAGAAATAGAACCTGCAGAAGGCATGCCAGAAATTACATTGATTAATTGAATTAAAAAGTTTAAACATTTAAATTTTGTAAATTTGGAAGAGAAGGTGTTATGTATTAGGATATCTGATCTCTATCAAGAAATGAAATTGCACAATATTTTCAGCATAAAAGCATGACATAAGTATATTTTCTTCAAAAGAAAGGAAAGTTCTGAAGAAGAATGATACTGAACTTGAAACATTATCTCTGTTTCTCTCTCCACACATACTGCAAGACCAGCTGAGTTTTTCCAGCATTCTCTGTGTTTGTTTCAGATTTCCAGCATCCACAATATTTTGCCATTATTTCAGCATTTTCATATTTGTGCTTGTGTTTTATATCATGTTTGCTTTCTGTACAATGCTATGCAAAGATCAGGCAGAAAAGATTGTTATACAACAAATTGCCTGTGATATTATTGTTATAGAATTCCTTGTATCACAATTTGTAAGATATCCTGAAAAGTTGCAATTTGTCTGGTTCCACTGTTACCTGATTTGAATTATGTGACTGATTGATTCACAGATAGCAGAAGGCAAATCACAGTATAGGCAGTCTGTGAGCTACAAATAGGTACTGTTCTTGAATGTGCTCCTATGCCAATTTATACAGCTGGAACACAATACAATACTGTACAACGTAAAATAGCTGTTCATAAGTTACAACAACATTCGCATGTTGGACCTTGAAAATTAATATTAATATGGGATCTTGTTTGTAATACGAGAGTTCATAAGTTAGATGTTTGTAAACCTGGGACCGCCTGTAAACATTAACAAATTACTTTTATATTAGATATTTAATATAGTTAAATGTCCCAGAGTGCTTCACAGGGTGAAACTGGCAAGACTGATATTGAGACAAAGGAGGAGATATTAGAATGGATGACCACAAGAGACGGGTTTAAAGGAAACTTTTAAAGAGTTAGAGATGAGGAGAGGGCTGAAAGTATAGCTAACAATGGTAGGGCAAAGTCAGAAGTCACACAACACCAGATTATAGTCCAACAGGTTTATTTGAAATCACAAATCTTTGAAGCACTGCTCCTTTGAGTGACCCCTGACTTTGTCCACCCCAGTCCAACACTGACACCTCCACACAATCATAGGGCAAAGGAAGGGGGTATGCTTAGGTCATGTTTGGAGGAATGACAAGGTTCTCAGCTTGTAAAGCTGGAGGATATCAGTCAGCCTGGATGCTGAGTGATGGACACTCTGTGTGAGATAGGAAGCAGGCAGTACAGCATTTGAAGAGCACAAGTTTATGGAGAGTGAGAAGTGAGAGACAGGCCAGGGGAGCACTTGAATTATCATACAGGTAGCAAAAGTGTAAGATTGGTGTTTTAGCACCAAAATGAATGGGGCAGGGTCGTTACTGAGGATGTTTACAGAGGTGAATATATCCAGTATTTGGGATGGAAAGAGTGGAGGGTTTGAAGCTTATATCAGAGTTAACTTGTATTTTGAGATTGTGAACAATCTGCTTCAGACTGAGGCAATTGTCAGAGAGGGAGACAAAATCTGTGGCTAATGGCTTGACTTTTTGGTAGGGACTGAAAACAATGCCTTCAGGCTTCAACAGGATAGTGGGAAGGGAGGAAGTAAACAGACAGGTGTTACACCTTTCACAATTGCATGGGAAGTTTTGAGAAGGTGTAGACCAGAATGTCATAGAATCCCTACTGTGTGGGAGCAGGCTATTTGGCCTATCAAATCCACACTGACCCTCCAAAGAGCATCCCACCCATACCCACCATTCCCTGTGGCTAATCCACCTAGCTTGCACATCCCTGGACACTATGGGCAATTTAACATGGTTAGTCCACCTAACCCGCACATCTTTGGACTGTGAGAGGAAGCTGGAGCACCTGGAGGAAACCCACACAGACACAGGGAAAATGTGCAAACTCCACACACAGGTGGAATTTAACCTGGGTCCTTGGCATTTTGAGGCAGCAGTGCTAACCACTGTGCCACCATGCCCTGCAGAATCAAAAACAGAAGTTGCTGGAAAAGCTCAGCAGGTTTGGCAGCATCTGTGAAGAAAAATCAGAGTTAATGTGTCCGGTCCAGTGACCCTTCTTCAGAACTGATGGTAGCTAGGTTTATATGCAGAAGATCTGGTGGGGGGAGAGGTATGAAGTAAAGGACAGGAGGGTATAGAGAACAAACAGAGAGAAGAGCAGTTGGACAGACGAAGGAGTTGCTAATGATCAGGCTAGGAGGGTGAATAGCGGTTAATGGAGATTGTTAGTGTCTAACAATAGGTTGTATGTAATGGCAGGCCATGTGATAACAGGTCTGGTGTGTGGGGTAGAGGGCTAGGACATGGGAGGGTTCAGGCCCTAAAATGATTGAACTTGATATTGAGTCCAGAGGGCTGCAGGGTCCCCAAGCGGAAAATGAGGTGCTGTTCTTCCAGCTTGCACTGAGCTTCATTTGAACACTTACAGCAAGCCTCAGACAGAGATATTGGCCAGGGAACAGGGTGGTGCATTAAAGTGGGAAGCAACTGGAAGCTCAGGGACCCTAGATGTTCTGCAAAGCAGTCACCCAGTCTACCCTTCCTTTCCCCAATGTAGAGGAGACCACATTGTGAGCAGTGAATGCAGTAGACTAGATTGTATGAGGTGCAGATAAAGTGCTGCTTCACCTGGAAGGTATATTTGGGCCCTTGGATACTGGGGAGGGAGGAGGTAAATGGGCAGGTGTTACACCTTTGGCAATTTCAGGGGAAGGTGTCATGGGACTGTGGGCTTTGCTGGGAGTAAAGGAAGAGTGGACTAGGGTGTCCTGGAGGGAATGGTCCCTGTGGAAGGCAGCCAAGGGAGGGAAATATGTGTCTGATGGTGGCATCTCGCTGGAGGTGGTGGAAATAGCATTTGATGATCTTCTGGATGTGGATGCTGGTGGGATGGTAGCTAAGGACAAGGGGAACCCTATCGCCGTTGTGGGAGGGAAGAAAGGGGTTGAGGGCGGTAGTGCAGGAGATGGATTGGACCCGGTTGAGGGCCTTGTCGAAAACGGTGCTGGGGAATCCTTGGTTGAGGAAGAAGGTGGACATTTCAGAGGCTCTATTGTTGAAGTTGGCATCATCGGAACACATGCAACAGAGATAGAGGAACTGAAAGAATGGAATGGAGTCTTTACAGGAAGCAAGGTGTGAGGAGATAGAGTCCAGGTGGCCATGGGAGTTATAGAGTCCTACAGCACAGAGACAGGCCGTTCAGCCCAAACTGGTCCATGCCGACCAAAATGTCCATCCACGCTAAACCCATTTCCCTGCACTTGGCTCATATGCTTCTAAACCTTTCCTATCCATGTATTCATCCAAATGCCTTTTAAATGTTGTTAATGTACCTGCCTCAACCACTTCTGCTTGCAGCTCAATCCATATGCATACCACCCTCTGTGTAAAAAAGTTGCCCCTCAGGTTCCCATGTATTCTTCCCCTCTTACTTTAAACTGATGCCCTCTAGTCCTTGATTCCCCAACCCTGGGAAAAAGACTGAGTGCATTCACCCAATCTCTCATGATCTTATACACTTCTATAAGATCTCCCCTCAGTCTCCTATGCTCTAATGAAAAGAGCCTGAGCTTGTCCAACCTCTCCCTATAACTCAGTGCCTTGAGTCCGGCAACATCCTTGTAAATTTCTTCTGTACTCTTTCCAGTTTAATAACATCCTTCCTACAGCAAGGTAACTAAACTGAACACAACACTCCAAGCGTGGCCTCACCAACGTCCCATACAACTGGAGCATAACTTCCCAACTTCTGTACTCAATACCCTGACTGATGAAGGCCGGTACGCCGAAAGCCTTCTTCACTGCCCTGTCTATCTGTGACTCCACTTTCAGAGAACCGTACACCTGAACTCCAAGATCTCTCTGTTTGACTACACTTCTTAAGGCCCTACCATGAACCTCCTACCTTGATTTAACTTTCCAAAATGCAACACCTCACACTTATCTACATTAAGCTCCATTTGCCATTTCTCCACCCACTTCCCCAGCTGATCAAGATCCTGCTGCAATTTCTGATAATCTTCCTCACTGTTCATGATACCATCTACTCTTGCATCATCCACAAACTTACCAATCTTGCCTTGTACATTCTCATCCAAATCATTGATATAGTCGGTGGGTTTACAGTGGATATTCGCAGCCAGTCTAACCCCAGAAATGTCAAGGAAGGGAAGGGAGGAATCAGAGTCAGACCAAATAAAAGTGAGGACAGGGTAGAAATTGGAAGTGAAATTGATTGACTTTTCCAACTTCAGAAGAGAGAGAGGGAAGCAGCACTGATAATATCGTCGATACAATGGGAGAAAGAGATTTTCCAAAGAATCTCTAAGGAGTGGAGACAGGCCATTTGGCCCAAAAAGTCTCCACCAACCCTCCAAAGAGCATTCCACACAGCCCCATCCTAGTACCCTTTCCCTGTAACTCTACATTTCCCATGGCTAACGCACCTAACCTAGGTCAGGAATTATATGACACCTAAAGAAGGTCTGAGGCTGCGAAAGCTTATTTTTTTCAAATAAACCTGTTGGACTATAACCTGGTGTCATGTGATTTCTGACCTTGTCCACCCCAGTCAACACCAGCACCTCCACATCATCCCACCTAACCTACACGTTGCTGAACACTACGGGCAATTTAGCACGGCCAACCCACCTAACCTGCACATCTTTGGACTGTGGGAGGAAACCAGGGCACACGGTGGAAACACACACAGACACAGGGAGAATGTGCAAACTCCAACACAGACAGTTTCCCGAGGGTGGAATCAAACCTGGATCCCTGGCACTGTGAGGCAGCAGTGCTAACCACTGTGCCACCACGCCCATTTGTGGGTGGGGTGGCCGGAATAGGACTAGAAGAAGGAATGTCCCATGAAGAGACAGACATAATTGGGGCCCATGCAGGTACCCATGGCCACCCCTCTGATCTGAAGAAAATGAGGGGTGTTAAAAGAGAAGTTGCTGAGGGTCAGGACAAGCTCGGCCAAGCAGAGGAGGGTGGTGGTGAGTGGGGACGGTTCAGGCCTTTGCTCCAGGAAGAAGTGAAGAGCCCTGAGACCAGTTGCCTGCCACTTTAACACACCATCCTATTCCCTGGCCAACATTTCTATCTCAGGCTTGCTGCAGTGTTCCAGCGAAGCTCAGTGCAAGCTGGAAGAACAACACCTCATTTTCCGCTTGGGGACCCTGCTTCCCTCTGGGTTCAATATCGAGTTCCATAATTTTAGGGCCTAAACTCTCCCATGCCCCAGCCCCCAACCCCACATACCAGGCCTGTTATTACATAGCCTGCCATTGCACACTACCTATCATTGACCACTAACAGTCTTCATTAACTGCTATTCACCCTCCTAGCCTGATTGTTACCAATTCCTATCCAATTGTTCATTTCTCTCTTTGTGCTCTATCCCCACCTATCATTTACTCCTTACCCCCTCTCCCCACCCTAACTTCTGCATATAAACCGACATTTTCCTAGCTACCATCAGTTCTGAGGAATGGTCTCCCAGGCTTGAAACGTTAACCCTGATTTTTTTCTTCACCGATGCTGCCAGACCTGCTGAGCTTTTCCAGCAACTTCAGCTTTTGTTCCTGACTTACAGCATCCGTGGTTCTTTTGGTTTTTATGCCCTGCAGGATGCCAACCAGATGAAGTCGAAGGTCAGAACAGTGTGGAAATTGGGAGTGAAATTGCTAAATGTTTCCAATTCCAAATCAGAGAGAGAAGAATGTGTTTTCTAATCAGTTTTTGAGTCCACTCGTCAATCAGCACCCACCTCTCATCGAGTATAAAACATCCGTTGATACTTCAATAATCCTGTGAATGGCCCAGTGAGTGCAAGATAAAAAGACTTGACAAAATGTACCATTTGTTTTCAGCCCAACTGGGTTCAACTATTTAAAATCTACAGTCCTTGGGGCTAAAGGGAGCAGAGGATCGAGGGAGAAAGCAGGAACAGGGTACTGAAACAAAAATCAGAAATTCCTGGAGAAACTCAATGGGTCTAGTAGCACCTGTGGGGAGAAAACAGAGTTAATATTTCAAGTCCAGGAAAAAGTGGTATTTTTACTGAAGGCAAGTGGGGGGGGGGGGTGGTGGAGGGGGGGGGGGGGGGGGGATTGGTTAGGTGGAGACAGAGGCCAGGGAGTGATATTAAAGGGCTAGGCAGATGAGGGGAATGTTGATAACAGGACAGAAGAGAAGCTGAATAAATGTTAAGGAGAGGTGAGGGATTGGGTAGGCTGTGCTGTAAGCAACTCATGTCATGACAGAACAAGGTGTGGGGTTGGAATCAGGTTCGAAAGTTATTGAAGTTGATGCTGAGTCCTTGAAGCTTCAGGGTCCCTGAGCAGGAAATGAGATGTTGTTCTTTGAGCTTGTGCTCAAACATTCTACCAGGCATGAGACAGAAATAATGGCATGGAAATGTGATGTGCTGGAGTGGCATCAGACTGGAACCTTGGGATTGTTTTTATAGACAGATCTGTAATACAGTCACCCAGAAGACCATACTGCGATCAGCAAATACAGTACACCAGGTTGAATGAAGTGCGGGTAAATTGCTGCTTCACTTGGAAGGCATTTATGGGGTTTTGGATAGTAAGGAGGGAGGACATTGAATGGTGGAGCCGGATCAAAGGTCTGAATGGGCCTACTCCTCTTTTCAATGTTTCCACATTAATGATTGGGCTGTAAGGGGCCAACAATTAAGGCAGTTAGGAAAGCAAGTTATGAGGGGAATATGAAATATCTACAAAATAAATGGCTATCGATAAGTGAGTGGGCAAAACGTCAAAAAGCTCCTCTCTCCAGGAAATGACTGTAAATTGTCCTGGGGCGTATCATTGCTAAACAAAAACACTATTTTCGAATCAACCTGTTCACACCGAAAGAACTGCGGATGCTGTAAACCAGGAACAAAAACAAAGTTGCTGGAAAAGCTCAGCAGGTCTGGCAGCGTCTGTGAAGGAGAAAAAAGTCAGAGTTAACGTTTCGAGTCCGGTGTCCCTTCCTCTTCTGGGAAAGCTCAGCAACTTTGTTTTTGTTTCAACCTGTTCACACCCCTTGAACAGGCCTCCTGGCTCAGAGGTAGGGACGCTACCACAAGAGCTCTTTTGAAGTACCACCTGAAGCTGAGAGTTGCCTGGGGCGAGTTTGCCTCTGGCTGTGGGGCACGTCTCTAGCAGAACCTACTTTTTGTGTGTCCCGGCCATTAAAAGCTGATAGCGCACACAGTAAATGTACATTGGAAAGGAAGTGCATTAGTACGTTGGAAGGAGTGGCCCATCTTCCGCTCAGACAGCTATACAGTGTGTTGAACATTTTGCAGAGAGCTCAGCCTGCAGCTCTGACACCGGGGAAAGTGAACACAAGAAGGAAATGTGTAAGGGAGCAGCCTCCAGCCCGGGTCCGCCTCCTTTCCCCGGCCGAGAACGGGTCGCCTTGCAGCTCTGTTTCAAGGCGTATCCGGAAAGAGTCCTGTACCCAGGGCTGTACCGGCTGGCACACAGAGAGGTGCCCAGGCGGAGATGCTGCTGATGCTGGCCAACACCAGTACCCTGCTGGTCTGCTCGGTGCTCAAAGTGCCCCAAATCATCACCGTCATCTCAGCGAAAACTGCCCGAGGACTCAGTGTCCGGAGCCTGCTCCTAGAGCTCATCGGGTCAGTGTCCGGGGGATCGGCAACACCGTGATAACCGGGAGGGTACAGTCAGGGGGGGGCACTGAGCGCACGGGTATGTGTGTGTATATGACCTGGGTTTAGTGTGTGTGTGTATGTGTATATACCCTGGGTTTACAGGGTGAGAGTGTGTGTGTGT
>NC_063336.1:105335342-105354920 GCF_021869965.1 Rhincodon typus
GTGTGTGTGTGTGTGTGTGTGTGTGTGTGTGTGTGTACCTTGGATTTCATAGGGTGAGAGAGTTGCGCACACGCTCTGAATTTACAGGGTGAGAGAGAGTGTTAGTGTGTGTGTACACCCTGGGTTTACAGGGTGAGAGAGAGTGTGTGTGTGTGTGTGCGTACCCTGGGTTTACAGGGTGAGAGAGAGTGTGTGTGTGTGCGTACCCTGGGTTTACAGGGTGAGAGAGCGTGTGTGTGTGCGCGTATCCTGGGTTTACAGGGTGAGAGAGAGTGTGTGTGTGTGTGTGTGCGTTACCCTGGGTTTACAGGGTGAGAGAGAGAGTGTGTGTGTGTGTGTGTGTGTGTACGTGTGCGCCCAGGCTTTCCAGGGTGATTGTGTTTGGGGTGGGTTTTTTGTTTGTGTTTGCCCCAAATTTAAGGGCTGTGCGCATGTGTTGCCCAGAGTTTGGAGCGGGAATGTCGCATATGAGTGTATGTGCCTAGGGTTGGTGAGGGTGCCCGGTGGGGTGCCTGGGGCTTGGAGATGTGGTGACCCATGTTTGAGGTCCTCATGGTTTGTGGGTGAGGGCTGGTGATGAACAGGGTGGTGGAGGTGAGTGACACTTGATGATCTGCAGCCTGTAGGCCCAGTGTCAGACCTGGGTCTGCTCCAGAAATTCAGTCCAGAGAGACCTGGTGTGGTTCTGTCATGGGGAGGGTATCACAGGCATTGCTTCACCCGATAGTAATTAACGTTACTTGGAAACTTACTTTGTATTTACCCTGTGATATACATTTCAGCATTTCATTCCCAAATTCCAAGGATATTGATCCAAACTGAGCTGATCAATTTTACTGACCATCACCTATTCCTATTTCTATAATTCTGAAACTTTTGCTTTTTAATCTCAAATCTCAGGATCGTTACAGTCCCTACTTTTTATTTTCACCTTCACCAAATTTTTCATTCATAAGTTTGTGTGATATGTGAAACAAGGCTACTTTGTTTTGAATGAGGTCTCTGTAGAGTCCCTGTTTCAAACCCAGATGATCTTATTGAAAGAACAAGGTGTAGAGCTGGATGAACACAGCAGGCCATCCAGCTCTACACCTTGTTATCTCAGATTCGCCAGCATCTGCAGTTCCTACTATCTCTGATCTTATTGAAAAATCAATATAACCTGCCACATGGTGCAACACTGCAGGATAATCATCCTGATCTTGAGTCCTTATTTTGCACTTCCCCATCCAAAATGCCTAGCTCCCTTTAAACCAAACCTGAATAGATTTTCACTTTGTATTTATCTGGTTTGATTTCTAATTTAGGCTATAAATGTGCCAAACTTTTGTTTGAGTTAAAAATGAAGCCAGTTTTTTAATTGTTGATTTGTTGGCTAGGCCAGCATTTATTGCCCACCCCTAATTGCCCAGAGGGCAGTTAAGAACCACACCCACATTGCTGTAGGTTTACAGTTACATATAGAGCAGACCAAGTAAGGATGATAGATTTCCTTCCCTACAGGACGTTAGTGAACCAAATGGGTTTTTCCCAACAATTATCAATGGTTATCATTAGACTCTTAATTCCAGATTCTTTATTGGATTCAAATTCTATCACCTGCCATGGCAGGATTTGAGTCCAGGTCCCCAGAACATTAGCTGAGTTTCTGGATTTATAGTCAAGCAATAACACCACTAGGTCATTACCCTCCCCTAAAGTGCTTCCCCTCCATTGATGAAAGTATGCCAGGGTCATTTGAGGCACCAAGATGCTTTATATCTGTTGTTTGAGTCTACTCAGAAAGCAGAATTGATATAAAAAATATTTTAGTTGGGAGTGAAGAAAAAGGGTCATTTTTAAAATGAGAAATAACAAAATAGTACTTGAAAAGTTATAAAGGAATTTTTGAGAAGTTGGTAGAGCAGTAGTTTCGAATATTCTAAGTATAATGTGTGAAATTGTACCTTTTATAATGAATATGTTGTATTTTCTTCACCTTGGAGCATACTGTGCTTTCAAGAAACAATGTTGCCCATGTCTCTACGAGCTGGTGCTGTTTCTGGTCCAGTTACATTGGAATGGCCAATTTTGAAAAAGAGTTTGCAACGTGCTAGTTTGGTAATGGGGTCATGTTAAGACTTAAGCCTCAGATAAAGTAGGAATCTTTCTGAGGTGCAGTGATATTGCTCTTAGACTTTACTCTTCCATCAAAATTATTATAAACTTAATAAAAAAAATCAACTTTTTGTGCCTTTGACATACCATTATTTAGAATAGATCGTATTATATAATAAATGTATGAAATCTATACATATCAACAGGTTGGAATTTGTGATTTTGCCATTAACTGACCAATTTGGTATCCTTTACGAAATTGATTTGAATTTTTCTTTTTAATTTGAACGTTAGTAGTATTTAAAAACCTGAATCATCATTTACGAACCAGGCAGCTAAGACTTATCCAAAATCTCAAATGATTCGAAATGGAGTAATTCAGATAAATTGAAATTGACAGAATTTAGAACCGAACCTAAAATATTTTGTGTGGATGTTGAACTTGTATCACTGTGCCTAGAAGTGTTACTTCCCAGGTAGAGGACAAGTTTGATGTCCTTGATGTTTTGTTATCTGATGGCTGTGATGCCTATCCATTGTCAATGTCTTGGTCTTCTCACAGCAGATATGTAGATCAGTGTTGAGCTGGTCAAGCTACTTTTGACTCTTGGATTCTTTGGCCAACAAGGAGATCCTCTGTGAAGTCCAGATCTATCATGATGGTGCTGCCATGGCACACCAAAGTCTGGACCCACCATTACTTTCCCAATGACGGAATCAGGAACCAAGAAGAAAGAAATGGGGAGAGTAGGCAGCCTTGTTGTGAGGCTATTGAAGGAGTCCATAGCAGCTGGAGTCATGATACACAGCTTTGAAGATGTTGATACGCTGCTCTGTGATTCTAACCTGTCTTGTGATGTATCAGAGCAACTGCTGAACCATACTGTGTAAAGTTGTCTTGAAATCAATGAATAACAAATGGCTTCTAATACTTTAGGCTCTGCTTAATACTGTCCCTTGGTATACAGATCTGCTCACAGCATGACCTGCCACCCTGGACAGTTGCCTGTTCTTCACACACAGTACCATTTTCTTCTATCTTCAGTCTGTTGGGGCACACTGTACTGAAGCCCTTGCCTTGTGTTCTGTCCCTCCAATGGCTACAGATACTGAGGTTCCCCTTTCTTGGCAGCTTGGTTAGTGTGATTGGAGACACACCATTGAACCATTGTTCTGCCACGCTCACGTTTTGATCACTTAATCTGAATTATCAACATCTTTTCGCCACCAGCACCCTACACCCATTATCCCTGCACTTCAACCCCCCATCCCCCCAAACTTCATTTCAGCTCTGGTGGAGAGTCATCTAGACTTGAAACATTGACTTGCTCTCTCTCCGTGGATGCTGTCTGACCTATTGTGACCTTCAGCATTCATTGTTTTCAGTACAGCTTCCAGCATCTGCAACTCCTGTTGTCTGGAACATCCTCCCAAAGTGCAGGTCTTGTTAGACAGTCTGTGAGCTCTCCCAATGTGGCATTCTTACCATGTTTGAATCACTCTGGTACGTCATTAATCCTGGGTGGTTTGATCTTTAGGCTCATGGTGGCTGTGTTTTTTTGGATCTCTGATCTGGCAGTTTCTGCCAGGTTGACATTCAGCTGCTGAGGTGCAGTGATGTTGCTCTAAGTACCAACCGGTTTCCATCTGGTTCTGCAGCATGTTGGCGTTGTTTGTTTGCTGTTTTTTGTGCTTTCCTGCTTTGTAACTGTATCTATCCTAGTTTGTCTCCCCTGCAGCTCTCCTTCATGGCTTTATCCAATCATTTGTACTTGCATTGTTTTCATATCTTTTCTCACTGTTCTTTTCCTGGTCCCTCTTGATCATCTTTAGCTTTCTTTCATTCATCAACTTCTGTGTTGGATCAGAAATCCATTGTTCTTTGTTAGTTCCTGTCTTCTACTCAGTGGTGCTCTGAAATTCTTTTTAATCCTCTTTTGTAGAAGTGGGAACTCTTCAGATTTGCCTGGCTTCATTACCACTTTAAATCTGTTGGACAGGGTCAGTCAGAAACCTTCCAATATGTCCTTATCCTACAATTTCTTTATAATATTGTTTGTATTTGTTCATGGCATGTGGGTGTTGCTGACTAGGCCAGGATTTTTTTGTTGCCCAGAGGACAGTTAAGAGTCAACCATATTGTTGTGGGTCTGGATTCACACATAGGCCAGACCAGGTAAGGAAGGCAGTTTCCTTCTCTAAAGAACATTAGTGAACCAGACAGGTTTTTATGACAATTGATAGTGGTTGCTTTTTATTCCGGATTTTTATTGAATTCAGATTTTCACCATCTGCCTTGGTGGGATTCAAACCCATGTCCCCAGAATATGAACCTGAGTTTATGGATTACTACACCAGTGATAATGCCATTACTCTACTGCCTCTCCCAAGGCCTCTATGACTTTGTGGTTGTTGCTTTCGTCAATTTCAGGCAGACCATGCCTAAGACAAGGTGGTGATCTGATCCTATGTCAGCACCTCGACAACTCCAGACATTTTGTAGTGATATCTCCCATCTGCTGCTAATGTGTATATAGTAATTTTATTTAGTATGTTATCATCTGGCGACCTGCATGTCATTTTGTGGATGTCCTTGTGTTTGTACAAAGCCACATTGATCTTCCAGTGTCCCCACATGGTGTGTGCTTCAAACACCATCAACGTGCCCGTTCTAGTATGAAATGCAATTTATTGCAGCAAGGCCTACAGGAGAATAACCTATGTAAGATCCTGGGCATCTCATGGAGAGGCAATGTCACTCATGAAGAAGTGCTACGCTGGGCTGGTCAAAGGCACTGCTGGAACTTTGTGACAGAGAGATATCCGAGACTGCCAAGTGATGCATTTCACTTCCCAAATGTACACCCCGCCACCCCCCCCCCCCCCCCCCCCCCCCCCCCCCCGCAACAACCAGAATAGCAATTGAATGGACACTACTAGATGGGAAAAGAAGACAAGTCCAGCTAAAGAAGATCTGGCAAAGTATGTTTTAGGAGTAGGAGAACGTTCAAGACCATCACTTTGGTTGGGACAAGAGAGATTGCCAAGGGCTTCTGGTGGAGACTTGCTGCCCATTGTCCCACATTAGATTGGAGGAACTATATCTAAGGTATACTCTCTCACTTTAACTAGCAGCATTACCGTTTTAATGAAATTTATGGTGTTAGATAAAATAAATTGTTGTGATACCTGGGAATTACATGGTGATTAACTCATTTTGTGGTTCTGCAAACCACATCCACCATCAACCAGGCACAACTCAGGAGGGGGTTGAAATGCTGTCCACTTGCCTGGATAACTGCAGCTCCAACACATTCAAGATACTCAACCCCATCCAGGACTAAGCAGCCTATCCACCAGCATAAATATTCGCTGTCCCCACCGCTGGCGCACAGTGGCAGTGGTGTGTACCTTATACACCATGCACTGTGGAAACTTGTCAAGTTGTCTTCAAGAGCAATTCTTTAACCCAACCGCCTGCGAAAACAAGGGTGACAGGTGCATGGGGACGCCACCACCTGCCAGTTTCCATCCAAGCCTTGTACAATCCTCAACTGGAAATACATTACTGTGAACGACTATGGAAAGAAGAGAAATCCTCTACACTGTCCAAAGCTTCCGTGTAGAATTATAAATATGGCATCAGGTCAGACATGGGCAAGGAAACCCCCCACTGATAACCACATACCACCCTCCCTCGGCTGATGAATCAGTACTCCTTCATGTTGAACACAACCCTGGAGAAAGCACTCAGTGTAGCAAGGGCATAGAATGTGCTCGGGATTGGGGGTTTTCATTGTCTACCACTGACACTGGCTCAGAACGGAGCATCACTGATCAAGCTGCTCAGGTCCTAAAGGACATAGCTGCTAGACTGGGTCTGCAGCAGGTGGTGAGGGATCCAACAAAGGGGAATGAAGTATGTAACCTCATCCTCAACAATCTACCTACTGCGGACACATCCGTCTGGGAGTTGCCACTCTCACCGATACTGCACAGCCCTTGTGGAGGCAAAGTCCCATCATGACACTTGCATTGTGTTGTGTGAAACTATCACTGTGCTAAATGGAACAGACTTCAAACAGATCTAGCAACTCAAGACTGAGCATCCTTGAGATGCTGGGAGTCATCAGCAGCAGAACTGTACTCCCAACACAATCTCATGGCCTAGCATATCCCTTACTCTACTACTGCTGAGGGATCAATCCTGTTTTGGTGAAGAGTGCGAGAGGGCAGTCTTAAAAATGAGGTACCAACCTAGTGAAGCTACCAAACAGGAGTATTCGTGTGCAAAACAGCATGCACATCAAATGATAGCCAGAGCTAAGGGATCCCACAACCAACAGATCAGATCAAAATTCTGCAGTCCTGTCACATCTAGTCATGAATGATGGCAGACAATTGAACACCTCATTTGAGGAGAAGGCTCTGCAAATATCCCCAACTCTCGATGGAAAAGCCATGTCAGTGCAAAAGATAAGATTAAAGCATTCACCACAATCTGTAGCTAGAAGTGCTAAGAGAAAGATCCATCTCAACCCCTTCCAGAGGTACCCAGTATTACCGATACCAGTCTTCGGCTAATCTGATTCACTTCACATGGTATAAAGAAACAGTTAGAAGCATTGGATAGTGCAAAGGCTATGGGCCCTGACAACATTCTGGCAATAGTACTGAAGACTTATGCTCCAGAACTTGCTACTCCCTTAGCCAAGCTGTTCCAGTCCAGCTACAGCACTGGCATCTACCCAACAGTGTGGAAAATTGCCCAAGTTTGTCCTGTACACAAAAAGCAGGACAAATACAATCTGGCCAGTTACCACCCCATCAGCCTACTCTCGATCTTCAGTAAAGTGATGGAAGGTGCTATCATGTAGTACCTGCTCAGCGACGCCCAGTTTGGGTTCCGCCAGGGTCACTCAGCTCCGGACCTCATTACAGCCTTGGTTCAAGCATGGACAAAAGAGCTGAATTCTAGAGGTGAGGTGAGAGTGACAGCCCTTGACATCAAGGCTGCATTTGACCAGGTTTGGCATTAAGGAGTTCTAGCAAAATGGAAGTCAATAAAAATCGGACAAACTCTCTCTGGTTGAAGTCAGACCCAACACATAGGAAGATGGTCGTGGTTGTTGGATGTAAGTCATCTCAGCTGCAGGACATCTCTGCAGGAGTCCCTAAGGGTAGTGTCCTAGGCCCAACCATCTTCAGCTGCTTCATCAATGAACTTCCCTCCATCATAAGGTTAGAATTGGGGATGTTCGCTGATGATTGCACAATGTTTATCACTATTTGTGACTCTTTACATACTGAAACAGTCCATGTCCAATGACAACATGATCTGGACAATAACCAGGCTCATGCTGACATGCAGCAAGAATCAATTGTGCCACAGAAGTGCCTGGCATTGACTGTCTCTGATGAGAGACAATCTAACCACTGCCCCTTGACATTCAATGGAGTTATCATCACTGAATCTCCCACTATCCACATTCTGCAGGTTACCGTTGACCAGAAACACAAATGGCCTCACCAATATAAATACCGTGGCAATAACAGCCAGTCAGAAGCTAAGAATACTGTGTGTAACTCACCTCCTGACTCTCCAAAGCCTGGCCACCATCTACATGGCACAAGTCAGGAGTGCGATGAAATACTCCCCACTTACCCAGATGGATGCAGCTCTAAAATACTAGAGAAGCTTGACACCATCCTGGATAAAGCAGCCCATTTGATTGGCACAACATCCATTCTCTCCAACTCTGATGCTTGGTAGCAGCAGTGTGTACCATCTACAATGTGCATTGCCGAAATTCAAAGATCTTGAGACAGCTCACGATAAATGGATCATCCATCTTCTGTTGCATCAAATTTGTTCTTTTGATAGGCTTGGTGAAAGCATTTTGAAGGAGCTTTAATCAATCTTTCAGACTGTTAGAACATACTTTAATCTTTAGTTCAATTTGATTCTTTACGAACATCTAAATTGTGAGGCAGGACGGAGAGAAATTGGGTTAGTACAACATGACTATAGTTTTTTGACTTGAGTACTGTAGGGGAGGTGATGGGCCTAGTGGTATTATCGCTGGACTGTTAATCCAGAGACCCAGATAACGTTCTGGGGACCCGGGTTCAAATCCCGTCATGGCAGATGGTGGAATTTGAATTTAATAAATGGGAGGAATTAAGAATCTAATGATGATCATGAATCCATTGTTGATTGTTGGAAAAACCCATCTGGCTCACTAATGTCCTTGAGGGAAGGAAACTGCCATCCTTACCTAGTCTGGCCAACATGTGACTCCAGACACACAGCAATGTGGTTGACTCTTAACTGCCCTCTGGGCAATTAGGGATGGGTAATAAATGCTGCCAGGCCAGCGACACCCTCAGCCCACCGTGAATGAATAAAGGAAAAAAAAGTATAGATAGAAAGTTTGACATAAAGCTTTATTAGAATATCTAAGCAACGTAAAGCATTGATATAATTGCTAACATTGATCAGCATACATGAAGTGTACTGTCTAATAAAGCTAAGCTGAAATGTACATAAGTTTAATTTTTTAAATAATACGTCAACATTGGGCTCTAATATGGGCAACCAACTGAAGTGAATGCTGTTGACAGTTTGGGGAAACAAAAATTTTGTGTAGCCCTAGATGGGTTCCTGATGTGCTAGTGCTAATTCAGAGAAAGAACTGTATAAGGATACAACCTTAGGAACATTGAGCCAAATACAGAGTCAAGTATTGCGGTTCTGCATGTAATACTGATACACTGCAGGCTTTTTACTTCTACAAGCTCATTAGTAATTTAGAAGCTGTACAATGGCATCTTCGATCACCGAGGAGTCTGGCTTCATACCTCTTTTAGGTCAGATGCACTACCAGGATAACAAATCCTTTGTAGGTAAGAAAGTTGTCATATTGATGAATGGGGGGTTAATGGGCAGAAATATCAAAGCTGTGTATTGTCAAAACTCCAGATAAGGAAATGTAATATTTAAATGCTACAATTTAATTGTGTTGTAATCAGAATATGTGCGTTATCAAAGGGGAAAACATTTCCTACATTTTGCTCAGAATAAAAGAAAACCCATAGTGGGAAATGTGAACTGTATCCATGTATTTTAATAGTTTTACATTTTTGAAATTCCAAATAAACAGGCGGGAACCAGGCAGTTTGTTTTGCCAGGTACCAGTTTGATTTTTATTGCGTGGGAATTTTAGGCTGGCCTTTTAAGATCGTGGGAACATCATTATTGCAGCCACTCTTACTTAAAGGGACCAGTCATGAAGCCCCTGTCATAACATTCCCCCTCTAGGCTCCAAATGAGTCATGAGTGTTACAATTCTGTTTCTAGGAAGTTATTTATTGAGTAAAAACAAAATCCTGCCAAGGCTGGAATTTGGAAATGAAAACAGAGAAACTCGGCAGATTTGGAAACATCTGCAGAGAGAGAAACAGGGTGGAATATTGCGTTTTTTTTTTGGCTAAGCATTAGTTGTGTCAAGTTTGGTCAACTGAAACTTATCGCGAGGCTGGTTACATTTCCCTGCCAGATATCACCAAACACTCTGCTTTAATTGCTGTTGCCAACCTATGGTATCACACAACGTCTCCATCCCATCTTACCATGTGTCATTCATGATAGAATTTGCCACTCACCTGACATCCACTATTAGACAGCATCCCTTGTGGCTATGCCATCTTTAAGAGCTCACGATGAACATGAAGGTACAGTGGCATCTGCCCTGCTCGAGACCAGTAACTGATGATGGCCAAAGAGATCAAGTTGGCACTGAAGTTCTCTAAAAGGGGATCTGGAGGTGCTGGTTGATGGGGCATTGGATAGGAAGTGTATTCTTTTCTGGGAAAACGGACAGAGGAGGTCATGTGACCGCTTAATGTCTGCCTGATTGGAGATTGCCACAGAAGACAGTGCCCTGTCCAGGATACAGAGGAGTGGCATGGTGGCTCAGTGGTTAGCACTGCTACCCCACACACCAGGGACCAATTCCACTCTCGGGTGACTGTCTGTGTGGAGTTTGCACGTTCTTCCCGTGTCTGCATGGGTTTCCTCTGGGTGCTCCGGTTTCCCCTCCCACTCCAAAGATGTGCAAGTTAGGCAGATTGGCCATGCTAAATTGTCCCATTGTGTCCAGGGATGTGCAGGTTAGGTGGATTGGCCATGGGAAATGTAGGGATAGAGTAGCGGGGTCATCTGAGTGGGAAGCTGTTTGGAGGGTCAGTGTGGTCTGGATGGTCTTAATGGCTGCTTCCACACTGTAGGGATTCTATGATCAGGCAGGAAGGGTATGTACTGTACCCTGCTGTCTGCTCCCTCTCATTCTCACTTGATGTTGTGCTCCTGCACTCGCCTCCCACCAAGGCCTGTGCTCTGACAGCCTCCTTTGTTGTATGCAAAATCTTTCTTCACTCCCTCCCACGCTTCTAACCCTGCAATCCCCTCTGAGCCGCCTGCTCATTGTCCTGGAATACCCCAAGGCCTTTGCCCAACATATACTAGCACTAACAGTTGCACCATTCACAGTAGAAGACATTCCATAGCAGGGCAGAGCAAAGACCGACTGGTTGGAGGGGGTGTGAGTCTTTACAGAAGTCAGACTGTGCAAGGTGAGGATTCCCTCTCTTACCAGGAAAGACTGGTCCAGGGTCTCTCGTGCAGAGAAACCCAGGTCCTGGCAATTAATTAGACTCTGCTTGTGGTTAGGCTTGGAACATTGACAAATGGTGATGCCGAAGTGTCATAGTCATACAGAATGGAAACAGGCCCGTCGGCCTAACTCGTCTGTGCCAACTCGGTTTCCTAAACTGAACTGGCAAAGGGAGTGCAGGATATGAGGTTGCTGAAGACCTCTTGCCCACGGTTATGCAGATGCATGAGGGAGAAAAGCCTCCAGGTCACTAGCGCTCAGAGGAGAGCTGCTGGCCAGGCCTCTGCTCAGTCTCCAGCAGGAGAAAACCATGTGGACCTGTTCAGACATGAGGGAGATCAGCCAGTAGATGTGTGGGCCGTTCTCACTGAGGAGCTGGAGCGATGCAGATGGCCTAACGGACTGAGACAGACCCAGCCCCTCAGGGAGTGTTAGTGTCCAGGACCAAAGCTAGGGCACAAGGGGGCAGGGAGCTAATGCATGTTGTCGATCTGCACTCACTAAGTTTTCCAAACTCCTGTCACTTAGCTTTTTATCCAGTATTTAAATACTCACCTCAGATTGATATTGTATTACTGTGTGGTGTCATTCCAGTATGACAACTGTTGAGATTTAATTGAGAGTATTTAGTAAACTTCAAGGAGGAGGAAAATTTTTGAGCTACCCCTGACCCTGTTAAGTTTTGTTTCTGTTTATTAACAATGAATACAGAAAGAGGGAAAGGAGAGGAAAAAAAGAGAATAGTTTGTCAGTCAGAAATAAATATTTAATTTTCGGTAGCATTTGGAGCTAGGAATCTCTTCTGTCTCTGACAATTTTTGAGTGTGTTATTAACAATAGTCAATTTGCTCAAATAGTTTGTCTCCTATTGTTTACACAGGAAATGTTTAATTCCTACAACTGATTTGAAACCAATGATTTGATCTGTTTTAGGTTTTCGATTTTCCTGACATACCAGACTTACTATGGGTACCCATTGACAACATACTTGGAGTATCCAGTCTTAATTCTACAAGGTAACCAATTATTCCGTATGCTGCTAGAATGACAAACTAAGCAGGGGGAAGTGTGAAAAAAGACTGTCATACTCTTTTCTTTGTGTAAGGGTTAACAGGACTTTGACAGTGCATTATGGAATTAAAACGGTTGGCTCCAGTTGGCAAGCTAACGCTCTCAGTAGCTGAGTTGGATAAACGGCAGCACTGCCTACTGTAATTTCTATAATCAGTTGTACTAGACAGTCAACCAGTAAGCTGCACAGGTTGTATGTTTTCAAGTCTGATCCTGAGTAAAGTTGACCGCACAGCTTCTGGGTTGTACTTCTGCATGAAACACAGAAAGTTAGCACACAAGAAACCTTTCAATCCTACAACTGGTTTTAAGGTACAAATTGACTGGTTGGAGAACAAATGATTTGATCTATTTGATCAACATGTAATCAGGAAGGCTAATGGAATGTTGGCCCTAATTTCAAGGGGGTTGGAGTACAAGAGGAGGGAAGTCTTACTGCAGCTGTACAAGATGCTGGTCAGTCCACATCTGGAGTACCGTGAGCAGTTTTAGTCCCCTTATTTAAGGAATTATATTATTTCATTGATGGCAGTTTAGAGAAGGTTCACTAGGATGATCCCTAATATGGAGAGATTGCCTTATGAGCAAAGGCTAACCAGGTTGGGACTCGACTCACTGGAGTTTAGAAGAATGAGAGGTGATCTCATTGAAACACAGGATTCTTAAGGGGCTTGACAGGGGAAAATGCTGAGAGGACATTTACCCTCATGGGAGAGTCCAGGACCAGAGGGTTGAGTATCAGAATAAAGGGCATCAATTTAAGACTGGGATGAGGAGGAATTTCTTCTCTAAAGGTCAGAGTCCTTGTGTATATTAAAAGCTGAAATAGATACATAGATTCTTAATCAGTAGGAGAATCAGGGATGACAGGGGAAAAGGCAGGAAAGAGGATGTGAGGAATATTGGAGCAGACTCAATGGGCCAAACAGCCTATTCCTGTTCCAGTTTCTTATGGTTGTGTGATTACCTTTAATGTTATGGGCTGGAGAAAGAAAGGAAATCCCTAGCTTCCTGTAATTCAGCATTATCCAATAATCTCGGTTGGATAGTGCGCATGAAGATGTTTGTATGTATTGGGCATGGTTTTGACTAACTCTACAAATGAATTATTGACATCTTCCAGCCTCTAGGCAACCTGCTTTACAAGGAGCTAGCAAGTAGGAAGGAAGTAGGTCAAACATTTAGAAATCAAGTATAATGCCTAATATTTTATATTCTACAAGCTGAAATTCAAAACGTACTGCACCAAAGAAATCCCTGAGCTTATACTTTATCACTTTATCACATTGGTATAGCATGTGACCCACGTTTAGTGCTGTACTTCTCCAACTTTTCCCACTGGGACCTCTATTGAGGTATAAAAATGATCATGCACCCTTGGTGAGAACTGAGTGAACAAGTGATAGGAGAGGGAAGATCTGTGAGAGGCGAATGGAGAGAAGAGATGGAGCACTGTGGAGCTTGTATTGACCTTTACTTTGGGAAGCTCTGATTTAGTATTTGACAAATAGTACAGTATAGTAATGGCAAAGATTCAACAAATGATTTTCTGTATGAAATAAAGAATATTAATGCCTGAAAGCCGAAATAAGAGAGAACGCCACATGTGTCTAACAGGCTTGTCAGCATGTGAAAGAGAAAACAAGTGGTTAATGTTTCAGGTGGGACTGTTTGATCACAATTAAAATTATTGTCTCTTGTTGATGGGTTTCATGGGAATTAAAATTTTAATTAATGATTGCGTTAATTTCTGCGAAGCAAGCCAATTGTACACCTGTGTTTGTATCGTATACCACTAACGCTACTGTTCTTTGTTTTTGCAGATGTTATTCTCTTAATGTGTGTTCTCTTTTATAATGGAAACATTGGAACAGCTTTACCGTACACAATCCTGTATCCTTGGCATTTTAATTCTGAATAAGGGATCCTTTTGCAATTCTTTTAATTCATTCACAGGGCTGTTTTACATGCACATATCCATCTGAAATTCAGTGCTATGACAAAGCTATGTGTGACATGTGGGTCTTGCCTGGAATTTCTCATGCATATCATTCTGATCTGGAGCATTCCTGCTGTGAGCAGAGACCAATGAAAAGTCTAAGCAAATGTCGACCCTGGATGTCTCTTAAGTATCTCTTTATGGCCAATTTCAGAGTGAGAGTGGGAGGATGTGGGTGTAATGAATGTCAACATCTTTAGCTGTAATAGATTGCAAGCGGGTTAAATTGGGGCAAACGGGAGAAAGTAATGTTAGCATCTTAGAAAAATGCATGGATTGTTTCATGTCTAGGGATTTAGCTAAGTATTTACTCATCCCCTGCAGGTTTGATGTTTGAGTGACTGATTATGTAACAGCTTTGCAACAATCTGGAGTCCTATGTTCCTATTATGCTATATTTCCAGGATTAAGATATTACAGTGACCATCATCAGCAAGTGGTGACATGAGAAAGGCAGCTGTAGTTCACATCAACATTATTTTTCTTTTCATTCAGTTAGTTACTACAATGAATCAAGCCCAACATTACCCAGAGGAAATTAAGCCTTAGCTAAATGGACTAGAAATTAAATTTGTAGAGTGGGAAGAGCAACTGGAGGGAGAAGAGATTTTGAACCTGCCAGAACCTATTAGTCTTAACAAAGCTTTGTTCCTTGGAGATAGCTCAGGAAAATAAGCATCTTGAGTCTCTGATTTGGAGGGCCATGGATTTAAATACCACAGCAGGATTTGGCCCCATGATTCAGGCTAGTTTTTGAAGAGTTTTAAGATGGTGCTGTCTTCTGCTCTGCCATCTGAAGGACTGGCAGGGTATGTGTCCCCATTGACTGTGGCAGCTGTTTGGCACTTCCAGGAGCTTTAATCAGCTTGAGGCATGATTTCTGATTCTCAGTCAGGAGAATGTAGTTGTACAATCTTGAGGTGCTCAAGTGACAAATAATTGATGAGTCAATGACGATGGCAGAAAGAATGGTAATGTTATAGAGTCATGGTCGTTGAGTTATACAGTACAGAAACAGACATTTGGTCCAACACGTCCAGGCTGATCAAAATATATCCAAAATAAATCTAGTCCCATTTGCCAGCATTTGGTCTATATCCCTCTAAATCTTTCATATTCATATACCCAGCCAGATGCCTTTTAAATATTGTAATTGTACCAGCCTTCACCACTTCCTCTGGCAGCTCATTCCATACACACACCATCTTCTGTGTGAAAAAGTTGCCCCTTGAGTCCCTTTTTAAACCTTTCCCCTCTAGCCTTAAACCCACTCCCTCTAGTTTTGGACTCTCCTATCCTGGGAATATGACCTTGACTATTCACCCTCTCCATGTCCCTCATGATTTTATAAACCTCTATAAGGTCACCCCTCCGCCTCTGATGCTCCAGGGAAAATAGCCCCAGTCTATTCAGCCTCTCCCAATAGCTCAAACCCTCCAACCCTGGCAACGTCCTTGTAAATCTTTTCTGAACCCTTTCAAGTTCCACAGCATCTTTCATGTAGCAATTTGTTTAACTTTTTAACATTATTCAAATAGCTTACGGTAAGAAGGAATAGAATAAAATCATAGAAACTCATGGTGAGAGAGAGATTTTTATTTTTATTTCATGGACATTGCTGTTCCTTGCTAAGCCAGCATTTGTTGTTTTTAATTATTTACAAGAGAGTGACGATGACTTACTTTCTACAACAGTTCAAGTAGTGCAGGTAAACCTGTAATAAAGGCAGCGAGGGAAATTGGTTGAGATAACAAAGGTTGTTCCTGATCTTGCACTTCAGTCACCTCACAAACAATATTACTTCTAAATGCAAAGGTCCTAATTGGGAAGGAATGAACTTGGTCTAGAATTAGTGGTGCCAAATGCATCTGGAAAGCAGGAGCTACAAAAGGGAGGTGACCTGCTGAATAGAGAAGGCAGTAGTTCAGAGGGTCAGGCAAAACCAAAGTAATGCACTTGACATAGCTCAAGATAACCTCATGAACAGACACTTTTCAGCTATTTAAAAACAAACTTTCTGATCTCCCTGCATTGACTCCAACGGCCAGCTACTAATGTGCATCAGATTGTCTGGGTTTGTTGAAGTTCCCTTTAAACTGTAATTTTCAATGTTCCCTACCTGACAACGTCTCCTGAAAGAGTTAATGGGCCATTAGTTGGCAGGGACAGGATTCCCTGTTCCTCCCCACTCACCATCACTTTGGAAATTTTAAAATGTAACAGAGATGTCAGGATTCAGTGTCAACTGAGACTGTGGTTTTTGAATTTCACCAGTTCCCTGTTTTCAAACCTACCAGCTTTTAAAAACCCAGTTCTTGTAATAAAACCAGAAAATGTTGGAAATACTCAGCATCCGTGGAGAGAGAAACAATTTTGGATCGATGTCCTTTCGTTCAAACTTCCAGCATCTGCGTTTTTTGTCTTTAGTCTAAGCGTTTCCTCTTGTTCTGTCTACTGCTTGAGAGTTATGTGTAGCTCCTCAGGCCTGAGAGTAAGACTCACTTCTTGGTTGAAGTTTTACTTTTGGAACTTGTGGTTTGTGCAATGATTATTGCAACTTTTAGGTGAAGAGTTATAAGTGTTGGGGTTGAAGTACTGGGTTAGTAACTTGGGAACTAACAATTCAGAGAATGTACATTCAGATCTCACCGTGGTAGCTTAAGAGTTTGAATTCAGGTTTATTTTTAAAAGTAATGAAAAATCAAAGGCTGGTACCAGTAACAATAACCAGTCAGCTTGTCCTACAAACTGAACTGGTGCACTAATATTCTTTAAGAAAGGAACACCACCGATTGAGCCCTGCACTGTAAATTGCCTTCTGAAGTGGTTCTGGGAACGAGCACTGCCCTTGTCAGTGACACCCACATACTGGGAATAAATGTAAAAAAATTGTTCACGAGATTTTTTTTTGGTCAGAAATATATTTATCGGACCCCAGCAGAGGAATTGCCAAAGCAAAGGCAAATGACTCAATAAGGTAGTTCAACCTCATAGAAAACTTACAATTATGAATTGGACCATAACCTTTTATGTTGTTATTCTGCGAGTTAATAATAGGTTCCATATCTTTAGAAAGCACAACATAAGCATGGAATGGAATGTTCATGAAAAAAGATAGTAGAATTTAATAGCAGACATACAAAATGTACATAAATAAAAGATTGAATTCAAAATATTAGAAAACGCATTAACTTGCCTAACATGCCTAGGAATGTCCAAGTATAAACTTTTTTTAATGTTTACAGACGGCAAATGGTTTTTGCATGCATTCCATTTTTAGTTTCTTCCTTAGCGACATTCAGATTTATCATTGGTTGGCGTCTGTTAACAATCCATAAGTTAATCATAGACTTAGCTATGGTAAGTATTCCATGAAGCAATCTGTATTTGTGGGTGATGCTTTACGTTACTGCCAGTGCTGAGAACAGTAGGTGTATGCTTCATGTAATAATGGACTGACTACTACACCAGACTTCAAATGGTCTAATTTGGAATATTAATGACGAGCTACAGTGGAGCTTTTCACATTAATGACAGCCAGTTATACCTGTTACTGACTGAAGGAGATGAGATTGAGTTGGGCGACAGCTGAATTCCAATTTTCTCTGTCTTACAATATCAGCTGGAATATCATTTCAGGGATGTGGTGGTGAACAGAAAAATACGCACCAGAGAAAACCAAGCATGTGGGATACCATTTGTGTTCACTCTAACTGCAGAGAGTACCCTGAAATTCCTATAGATGTAGCCATTTCTAATATAATACCTTGTTCATTTAAATAATATTTAAAAATCAATCCTCATCTTCAATAATTTGTTCTTGCAAACCATGTAGTTTTACTTTAAGGATTCTGGCCAGGAATGAGTAAATTGCTTGACTGAAGATGTGTAGGAGTGGCATGTCACTTTGACATGATCTACAGGCACTAGCGAACTAAGCAGGTTATGTTATTTTTCCTAGTGGACTTAATGGTGGATAGTGCAGTCAAATAAACCTGTGGGTTCTGTGTTGTAATTCATGTGGGAGTTATGATGCTACATGTACAAAATGGAGTGTAAAGTTTGCAATGCAATTTTTATCTCTGTAGAGAGAACTGTACTTGCTGTCTTTTTGGTTTGAGATTATTAGAAGGAGAAAGAGTACTGGCAATATATCCAAAAGCACTAGCAGACAACTAGCCTAGAATGAATGAAAAGCTAGGCTAGAACAAGGGGTGCCAAAAATATCCATTACCAGCTCAAGAAATCCTAGGAAAAATATTAGCAACTCGATCAGAATTGTGTGTTAAATTTATCACTTAGTCTTAGAGTATTTTGTAATTCTGTATCTTGTGTATTCAACTTCAGACTGTTAATACTGTTCAGAAATAATTGCTTTTATTTTGATAATTCAAAAATAGACAACAATTGCTGTTAATCAGAAACTTGAAATCTAGTAATTCAGTGTTATTTAACTCTTTAACCACACATGCCTTTGCTCTAGCTGCCTATTCCCACACCAGCATGTGACACTGGGAGTAGTCCAGACGTTACAACCTTTGAGATCCTGCTTTTTAATCTGCTACCTAGCTCCCTCTTTTGACCTAGACTGTCCTACAGGCAGTCAGTGATATCCTTTATTCTGGCCAGGGTGGCAACAGACTATCCCGGAGCCATGTCTCTGCCTGCAGAAATGCCTCCATATCCCTTGCTATTGAATCTCCTACTGCAATAGCTCATCATTTGTCTGGTTTCCATCCCTTCCCCTTCTGGCTGTGTTCCCCAGAGGAACAGTCAGTTGTTCATTTTCCAAACACTGTTCTTGAGTTAGTTGCGCTCTGGACTTTCCAGACTGCCTCCCTTCCTTCCTTCTGATTGGTCAACCATTCCATCTCTGATAACTCCCTTCAGCTTTTTAAAATTCATTAATGGGATGATGGCATCGCTGGCTAGGCCAGCATCTATGACCCATCCCTAAGAGCAGGGAGCTGTTCAAAGTCAACCACATTGCTGTGGGTCTGGAGTCACACATAGGCCAGACCAGGTAAGGATGGGTTTTTCCTGACAATCGATAATGGTCATCATTAGACTGTTAATTCCAGTTGAACTCATTGCATTCAAATTCCCCCATCTTCTGTGGTGGGATTCGTACCCAGGTCCCCAGAACATTAGCTGGGTTTCCTGGATTAACAGTCCAGTGATAACACCACTAGGGCGTTGCCACCACCTGAGGTGACCATATTTAAAAATGTGCTCTCCAATAACTCTCAGCCTCACGGATACGCTGCTGTGCTCAAAAACCTGGTGCCCAAACTGATTGAGCCAATGGCACTTCCTGCAGATGTGGTCCTCCAGACGGCCAAGAGATCCTACAATTTCCCTCATTCTGTAGGCCATACAACACAAGGAACTGAAACCTCCGCATCATGCATTTAGTTTAAAAACTATCTTACCCTGAATTTAAATTACATAGTTTTCTTTAAAAAGCTCGATCTTTCCCTCATGCAGCTTTAAAGTCAACAAAAACAACTTGCCCATGACCTATCTCTACTTCTTTCTGATGCTGCCTTTGTCAGTCTTTGCTCATCCCTCCCAGTCTGCTTCACAGCGATACTGACTCACTGCACACTCCTCCCAGTCTGCTTCACAGCGATACTGACTCACTGCACACTCTTCCCAGTCTGCTTCACAGCGATACTGACTCACTGCACACTCCTCCCAGTCTGCTTCACGGCGATACTGACTCACTGCACACTC
>NC_063336.1:105354930-105466852 GCF_021869965.1 Rhincodon typus
CACTCCTCCCAGTCTGCTTCACGGCGATACTGACTCACTGCACACTCCTTCCAGTCTGCTTCACGGCGATACTGACTCACTGCACGCTCCTCCCAATCTGCTTCACAGTGATACTGACTCACTGCACACTCCTCCCAGTCCGTTTCACAGCGATACTGAATTACTGCATAATCCTCCCCAGAGTTTACTTTCAAGATGACAGCTGCATTAAATGTTTGTGCAACTGGATCTTCCAAAGATTCACTGAGGGACCTTATGTGGGATCTCTCTCAATCTTTGACCTTCAATGCATTACGGCTGTTACTAATGCAGTTTACGCTCATTTACATGAATTTGGTGTCCCCTGACAAGGCCAGCCCCGCAGCCTGTGTTTTGCCAGCATCTTTGTTTGCCATACAAGTCACCTGTGATCACCGGTATCACAGCTAAGAACACCATATCAGGTACTGTGGAAGCTGCCATCATGTGCAAAGACTTGAATTCTCATATTCCTGCTTCATTTCAAAGGCCAGATGATTTACTGGGAGGTGATGGCTACCATCTGTGATCATGGCTGATGACTCCATTAAATAACTCCCTGACTAAGACTGAGGGTAGATACAATACTGCCAGTCCTGCAGTCAGGGCCATTGTGGGAGTCAATAATAGGCCTGCTGAAAGTGAGGTTCTGAAGCATGTACGAGTCTTGGGGGGTAGTGTTCTTCCAATACACTCCAGACAGAGTGTGCTCCATAATCCTAATGTGCTGTGCTGTGCACAACTGGAGCAGGTAAAGAGGGGAGAGCACTCCTCTTCTGAGGAGGAAGATGATGTGCTAAAGGAACGTCATCTTCTGCATAATTGAGTGCTGCATTGGGTACAATGAGTTGGGCAGGAGTTCATGGACACTCGGTTCCATCAGATGTGAGCTGGCTACAGTGTTTGTCCATTGACTGTAAATCTGTTGCTGCTTGAAAGACAAGTCGTCTCTGTTTCCAGAAGCAAATGCAGCTTTTGTTTGTTCTTTCTTTACTTCAGCTATTGTGAACATTTTCAATTTTTTGAACGCTTTGTAGTGTGTGAGGCTCGTACATTGAACAATGAAAAGATGTCAGGCTACACCAGGCACTGGGGAATGGGTAGCATTGCCTTAGATAGTACAGAAAGTGGGACATCATTGTTACAGCTGTACAATACATTGGTGAGGCCACGTTTGGAGAACTGCGTACAATTATGGTCGCCTGATAGAGGAAGGACGTTATTCAACTGGAAAGGGTGCAAAAAAGATTTACAATGATGTTACCAAGACTGGAAGGCTTGAGTTATAAGGAGAGGCTGGGACTTTTTTCATTGGAGCGTAGGAGGCTGTCTTTATAGAGGTTTATAAAATCATGAGGGCCATAGATTAGGTGAACAGTCGAGGTCTTTTCCCCAGAGTAGGGGAGTCCAAAACCAGAGGGCGTAAGTTTAAGGTGAGAGGGGACAGATTTAAAAGGGACCTAAGGGCCAACTTTTTTATGCAGAGGGTGGTGCATGTGTGGAATGAGCTGCCACAGGAAGTGCTGGAGGCTGGTACAATTACAACATTTTAAAAGACATTTGGACAGGTATATGGATAGGAAGGGTTTAGAGAGCTACGTACCAAACACAGGCAAATGGGACAAGTTCACTTTAGGAAACCTGGTGAGCGTGGACAGTTTGAGCTGAAGGGTCTGTTTCAATGATGAATGACTCTATGACAGGGTTCTCAACAAGGATGGTGAGCTTTGTAACTCGGTTCTTAAGTAGGAATACATTTCTGAATATGCACTTTGCAATGAAGTGTCAGCCGTGCCCCGAGAGGCATTAGTTTTATGGTCCTCTGCACCATACGCACTGTGAAGGGTAGCTCGTGGTTTGGCAGCGCTTGGTCTGGTGCATGCTGGGTTTTAGTACCAGAAGTCCTGGTATTGGCACGTACATCATTGCTGGTGAAGGGGAAGATGGTGTGCACGGGATTTCATAGAGCTGTAGTGCAAAGATAATGAGATGAACCTCAGACTCATGATGCATGAGACTCAGACGCATGAAGAAACTCACTGGAGATCAGTGAGAGAAATCTTACATAAAACAGACTGGAATTGACACTTACGACTGAATTTTGCCAGAAAAAGGCCAAGTTTTAAAAGTAGTTCATTGTCTGTGGAGCACTTTGGGATGTCTTGAGGTCATGAAAGTGCAGTATATGATCACAAGTCTTTTTGTGGAACCAACTGATAATTGCTAGAAATTAATCAAACTGCCATATCTATCCCACAAACTGCGTTTCGTAGAGAGATGGATTCTTTATTTTGCAAGTTTAATATCTCTCTTTACTCTGGAATCAAGAGTCCTCACATTTGGGAAGTTTATTAAATATAGATCATCTCAATATTCGTGTTCTACAAGAACTCTTACGGATTTGCACATCCTGCAGTCAGTCCTTCTATACAGTGCAGAACCAATTAGATGGAAGCATCTGTAATACCAAATTAACTTGATTATGTTTTTTAGAAGGAGAAAATCCACACTAGGATAAATATATAGTAAATACTGTGGAAATGAAGAGGGAATCCCTATGAAAGAAAAGACCTTTAGAAAATCTTGTGGTAGAATATATTCATGGAATTACATTTAGATTACTTTCATTTGGTTATCACTGTCTTACCAATTGCCAAACTGTTGTTCTCATCACTGTTACTGTTACCTGACCTTTTATTGGCTTTTCTTTAATATAATAGTTAGAATTTTAATTGTTCATTTCTTTTAGTCCATTCATTCTCCTTCCCTTGCTCTCAAAGCACAGTTAATATCAAATATTATAAATTTCTTCTGAATTGGTAATAAGATTGAAACAAAGTGAGGAAAAGTGTGGGAGTGAGGATGTGGGAATGGAGACATGTACATTAGAGTGCTCATGTATCGGTGCCTTTTCAAACTGCCGGTACAGACTGAATCTAGTCAGCACTCGTCAGTCACATAGGAAAATTAATTATTTACTGTTAGAAGTTATGCCATTAGTTCTCAGATGTGAGAGTTCAGATGCGCTCTCGACACTCTAGTATGGTATGCAGTATTAATCGGAATTGTTTTAGAAATTTACTTGTTCACAGGATGTGGGTGTCACTGGCTAGGCCAGCATTTATTGCCCATTTGGAAGTCTGAAAGTTTGGAGTCTCGTGTAGGTCAGACCACGTAAGGATGGCAGATTTCCTTCCCCCGAAAGGCGTTAGTGAAATGGATGGTCGACATTGGTTACATTAGGCTGGCAATTTGTTTGATTTTTTAAATTGACTTTCACCATCTGTCATGGTGGGATTCAAACCCACGTCCCCTGAAGTTGAATCTTGCGTTCTGGATTACTAGTGCAGTGACATTACCATTATGTCCCCACCTCCGCTTACGTAACATGGTCACCTGAAATGTAGTCACTGTACAGACTGACACAGACTTTTGAGAGAATGAGTACAGTTTGCTGTCTGGTTTTGATCTGTCCGATATTAGTTTGAAAATAATTTGGTAAACGCAGACTTTTTATGGCTCTAGGTATCATGGTTTGCCTGATTGGTCAGACAGTTGAAGAAAGAACATTTTGTATATGTCCAGTTTCGTTTGGAACGGTTGAACAAAATAATGAGAAGAGCGATGTCTTGAGGAACAGCTAAATGGTGCTTTTGGCATCTTTAATAGGCATGAGTGGAGTAAAAATCTAAATTCTTTCAATTTTCTTATGCTTCCTGTATATTGCTTTTAATAAGATCTGAATAACCAGATTTTTGTGATGCTGCACTGTAAATGGATACTGATCACCATGGATTTGTTCCAGTAATATCACATTCCTTGTGATAGCCTAACCATCAAAAGGCCTCACAGCTTTGAAATTTGTTTTTGAGGCTTCGCATCCTTTCTCTTTGTCTACTTTTGTAGCTTTTTTCACTTCCCTCCCATATGGAAGGCTAAGCTAAACCAAAGATTGGCTAAACTAAAATCGATGATTTGGCAGTATCTTAGTGAAATTTCTCCCAATATTTTTGTGAGCCCAGGTGCCAAGATATCTCTTTTGTTATTGTCTGAGATAAAATTAAGTGTCATAATTAATATAATCTGAGTGCTGGACTAACTTGGTCTTCTGTATTGCAATAATTAATCAGCCAGTCTGGCTATATACTATGTTTTAGCCTATACAGTTACTCATTCTGTGTATCTTTGTATTAATGTAAACCATAAATTGTGTTGAATAAGGAACATAAAAGGTATGAATGTAGATATGATCAACACTATTTTGTTATTTAGTCATGGGACGTGGGCATTGCTGGCTGGCCAGCATCAATTGCACATCCCTATTTGTCCAGGGGTGCAGTTGAGAGTCAACCATGTTGCTGCGGATGTAGGTCAGATCAGGTAAGGATGGCAGATTTCCTTCCCTGAAGGACATTAGTGAAACGGCTGCGTTCTTCCAACAATTGGCAATGGTTTTGTGGTCATCGCAGATTCTTAATTCCAGATTTTTAAAATTTATTATTGAATTCAAAATCCACTGTCTGACATAGCAAGATTTGAACCTGGGTCCCCAGAACTTTAGCTGACTTTCTGGATTCAGAAGCTAGCAATAGTACCACGAGGCATCGCCTCCTCAATTATCCCAAGTTGTTGTTGCATTTTTATAATTAACAGTCCTCTCTGCAAAGATTAATTGGATAAAGCATCATTGAAACTTACCCATATAAACTAGCTTCATTATATCACAGAATGCTTATGGTGCACAAGGAGGCAATTCCAGTGTGGCTCAGTGGTTAGTACTGCTGCCTCACAGTGTCAGGGAGTCCGGGTTTGATTCAGGTCTTGGGCGACTGTGCGGAGTTTGCATGTTCTCCCCACGTCTGCATGGGTTTCCTCCCACAGTCCAAAGATGTGTAGGTTAGGTGGTTTAGCCTTGGTTAAAACTCCATGTGGAGTGTTGGGGGGGCCTGGGCGAATGCCCTTCAGAGGGCCAAATAGCCTCGCTCTGCACAGTGGGCATTCAGTGGCTTTTATAACTCCATGTTTGGCCCATTGTTTCTGCACTGGCTGTGCATTTTAACCAATTTCCTACCTTTTACCCATAGCCCTGCACATTGTTTCTACTAAAATAACCATCCAAAGCCATTTGGAATACTTCAGTTATAGTCCTTGAGATTAATCCCAACAGGTTTCCACCTGATATTGTGCATAATCCTTTAACTTTTTGATTTGTAAATTGAGTGAAAGTAATAACATTAATTTTTAAATAAATGGAAGAATTCTACCAATGATAACCGGATGGGATGGTATAAAGTGGTGACAGACATACTTGTGTTGTGGACTGTCTTCCTAGTCTATCTTTATTAAAAGTGAATTTCATATGTATTCTGCTATTTGATACAGGTCCAAAACTGTGTTTATGCTTCATGTATTTAACTACAAGAAAAATTGTTTACGTAAACTGTCAACCTTTTAGCACAAAATTAATAAACTACAAACTGGGAAAATAGTAAGTACAAGTAAACAGATGGTGTTTAAAAATTGACATACCACCACCCTTTGTTTTTCTGTCTGTATTTCCATTTCTGTTTTTCTTACTTACAGTTTTATTCTGCTTTTCTTGTCTTAACTTTTTCTCGTGTTTTTGTTTACTATTCTCTGCTCACGAAACCTAGAAAGGTGGACATTTGAAGATGGGGAAACCCTGAAGTGGAATACAAGTGACGGTCAGGCTTCAACTTTAGCAAGATGGTTGTCACCAATGGGGTCACCGTAGGGATGTGGAGTGAGATCAACTGTACCTGCTTTGAAGGTGTCAAATTTGACTTAGTGGTAGTATTCTTTCCTTGGAATCCAAATATTGTGGGTTCAAGTCCCAGTCCAGACGTTTGAGTATGTAATCTAATTTAACACTTTACTGCTGCGCAGCTGATACAATTTTAAACCAAGACACTGTTTCCACTTGGGGGTGGAATTGAAACTGTACTTCATTGACTGTAGAGTGCTTTGGGGCATCCTGAACAGTGCTATATATATGCACATCTGGTTGTATATGAAAGTGAGTACACCTTCCTTCTTGATTTTTAAACTGCATTGTATTGTTAGAACTGTTACATGTAAGCTCACTCTCAAAATTGCTGAACAAACTCTTACAGATGGCTGATTTATCTTTCAAGTATAATTTCTCCCGTCACATTCTAGGTTGAGTTCCATCCAACAACCACAGTGTTGTTATTAAGTAATGAACTTACAAGACATCAAATATATAAGTCCAGCAGGGCATTTCATAGTAATCTATTAGATTCAAACTGGCCATTACCAAAAGATGGAGAGTCGTTAGTGAATCAGTTAGGACTATTTTTATTTTCTCCTTGGTGATTAGACCAAGAATAGCTTTGCCAGTGATGTTCTGCATGCCCTCTTGACCTTAATGGATATTTGTATGTGGAAGGAACTTGCAAAGAATAAACAGGAAGAACTTTTTTTTTAATAGTATAGCCTGTGCCTGTCTCAAGTGGGCAAATAAAATGTCAGGGGATTGAATCATTCTTTGATTAATTTTTGATGATTTCACACAAGTCATTGTTTTTGTTGTAGAGTCTGTCCATATGTATTGGTGCATTAAGTAAATACGCTCAACTCCAGTCCTTGTGGAAGACCCGTGATTCTGAAAAAGTCAGTGCCCTGACGTGGAGCCTGGGAATCTATACTATATGCGGTAAGTGTGACTTTGTCGTAAATTAAGCTCAAAGCTTGACAATAGTTTTGTTTTTGGAGATCTTAAATGGAACATACATTTAAATTTTACAGGATTATCAATGTCAAAATTAAAACAAGGCTTTAATAGCAAGACTTTGCAGGTTTTTAGACATATGGAGAGGTTGAAACATGGCAATAAAAATGTTAAATATGAGGTGCTCATAAGTTAGTGAAGGTTAGCTTACAGGAGTGATGGGCAAGGATTTAGGGCTGCATTTTATGGAACATATTGTTGGTGGGGTGGCTCATTAAATTGGGCAGGTGCACAGCCTCCTAACGTCCCCTCTCCATCCTTAAATCATGGTAGATTGGTAGGCACCAAAAACAATAGCTGTCTGCTATTTTTAAGTAAGGGTCAATGGAGGTTATTACAAAGTGAATGGCCCTGGTGATTCACTGCCCAATGTCATTATAAGGTGATCTGGGAGGTTGACAGGAGGGGACAGCCGGTTTTATTTTAAAAGAACAATTTTTGGCAGTTGAAAAAAAAATGGGCCACTATCTTGACTGAGGTGGGAGTGTGCTAATTTGTGCATCGGGGGCACTCTCTCGATAATACCCTTGCAATCTTCCTCCCTCCCCCCCCAACCTCCCATCTCCCTGCTCAATATCTCTGACTTGTATTACTCCAGGGATCCATTGGGCCACCTTCATTCTCCTTCCTGCTGTCTCAGGAAAGAGCCACAATGAAGCTTTTAATGAACAAAGCAACGAAGCTGGAGTGCCGACGATTTCAGGGGGTGAGACTTGTCCAGGCTTTCTCTTGGTCTGTCAGCTGCCTCTCCCTTTAGGGTGGGACAGGGTATCTGCAGCACCTTTTTCCTGGATGAGGCCTGAAAGGATAGCCAGGTGAATGTTGAAACAGATTACTTTAGTAATAAGAAAGCGCTGTAACTATTGGAACTTTGAAATGCCGGCATTATTCCAAAATAGAGAGCTCTGTATTACTTTTGGCATTATGCAATTACTAATAATTGTATTATTCTTTATACAGCTAGAATTTTCACCACACTGATGACCACATCGGACACTGCAGGTGAAGGGATTTTACATGATTACCAAGTAATCCCAACTAAATTTTAGCTTGAGTTTCTATATTTAGAGAGAATAAAGAAGCAATAATAGAATTAGATCTTTCTTTTTAAAAATGATAGTATCTTTCACATTTTTTATTGAAACTGAGTATTAATGGCGTAGGATCACATACAGCCAAAAAGGAATACTCCTTTCCAAGTGGTATAAGGTATTGCACACGAGTATGCCATTCTATACTGTGCATAAATGGCATTATCAGATGAATTGGGTGACTCCTAAACTGATACCACAATCACAATAACTATTTTCCCAAAGTGATCTACAACTTTCCATTTAATCGTTGCTAATAAAGTTGAAGGTTTTTGTCTTTTATTTTTGAGCAATGATTAAGTTCAATTTCCATTTATCCAGCTTACAAATGTGTAACTCACTATTTGGATTAGCAGGTATGTAGCTCCATACCGAAGTAGCTCTTGGGTTCAGTACATTCACTTTGCTGTAAAGAATTGGCAACCAGAAACACAGGCACTTGCAGAGTGTGGGATGCTTGTATGTTATCTGGTGTGCAGACAATTGTGCATAATGGTCCCAGTCTGTTGAGACCACATCAAAAGGCTGCTACTCCCTTAAATTGTTTTGGTCAGTGGATTCCAACAGCACTTGCTATTGCTGCTACCTAGGCTTATACTCAGCTTCTCTCTTGTAGAAGAAGTTTCATTCTTCTAACCTATTAATAAGAGAGCTGTACGTATAATTTTCAGTTAACAAACCACCAGGAACCTAGATATCAATTGATTCTAAAGTTAATAGCTTTAACTTGGCTTGTTTCCGGATCATTAATAGTATATTTTGGTTGTTTAAAAAAAAATGCTTTAATAGAAATGTCATTTTTTAAATTTAACGAACGCATGCAATTGAAGGTTGTCTTGATTTTGGAATATCTTTATGTACGAGTAGTCTTCTGTTCTTAAGGCAGCTGTAAGATCAGTATTAAGTCATTAAATATTTAAGTCCTTCCTACTTGATGATTCTTAAAGGATGTTCCCCAAGTCTGGAGCTGTTTGTTTCTGTGAGAGACTTCCTATATAAATATTTAAATGAAGGACTGCATCACTCTTCAGAGTCTCAAACGCTTCATTTCAAAGTTATAATTTCATACCTTTTGTGACACAGTTCAACTTATAAACTTACCTCAACAAATTTGAGTCCGATTTTGAATCCTCTCAGGTTGTGTTTAGACAAATTGTTCGTACATTAGGGGAAAGCAAAGTTTAAAACCAGCACCTCATGCTCAGGAGCACCATCTATGTTCTACAGTGTAATGCTCATTACATTTTAAAAATGGACTTCTTCTAATTTGGACTATTCTTCTAATAACCAAACCCTCTGCCTTCTATTGAAATTGAAATGCTATAAATGGAGTGTCATATTCTGCAACGTCTGCACATATTTCCACAGAAATTATTTTTTATTTAAATAGTCTTCATAAGTTGCAGCCAGATACATTCCAACCAGACATTTGTATGATAGCCCAGGATAATTGGGTCAATAAATGAGTAGTATCCCTGGCTCTGGGGATTTGTAGACGTTATTCCCACTCGGAGCTTGGGTTGCCTCTTCCTTTCAGCTGTGCATGAAAGTAACTTCAAAAAGGAGGAAGTGTGGCAAAGGAACTAAAGCTCTTCTGGCTAAATGCTGATTAGAAGTAATGGAAAAGCAGCTGACTGACTGGTGTCTTAACTCACTAATGCTTGGTCTGCTCTCAGAAAATCCAAAGAGGCATTACAGATATCCAGTACAATTGATATGGTTACATTTCCTGGGCTTATTCTTTTGTGTAAGATAATATAGGGCAGCATGAGAAAACTCATATAAAGTAAATACTTTGACTGATTATAGCAGTGGCTGACACCACTGGAGCAGAAAAGGCACTGATGGAATGCTTGTGTACTTTATTGTATTTTGGTTGGCATGTACTTAATCTTTTCTGTTCTAAACTGTCATTAAAGCAAATGACTTGATTGTTCTGCAATGGTCAATGATGATGCTTTAAAAGCATACTCAGTAATGGTTCTAATCTTCTTTCCAGTTCTTATACGTTATGCCGTTATTGGTGTGTTGAATATGTGGGTTTTGACCACCATAATGTACTACAGGAAGACTGGAAAGAGAAGGGAGTAAACATAGTGAGGAGCAGCACCCTGATGAACTGGTTTTCTGGATTAAGTCAAAGATGTGGCCTTGGTGAAAATTGAGAAACAGCACTTTACAATGTATCACAATAGAATAATGACTCAAAGCAACCAAATATGCTGAGTGAATTTTGGATCTGTCAAGGGAACGTTTGTTGGTATAGCCATCATTCTGAACCCTTGGCATAGTTTACAAGTAAGTAAATTATACTGTCAATAACTTGTTAAAATCATTAAATGATTGAAGTAGAAGGTAGGACAATTCTTGATTCAGTTTTATTGTCTATCTGTCATCAGTACGATGTTTAGAAATTTACAGCAGCTCAGTGGATGAGAATAATGTTGTTAAGATTATTTTAAAACCTTAAGCGAAAACACATTGCTGGTGAAACTCAACAGGTTTGGCAGCATCAGCAGCAAGAAAGCAGAATTAACATTTTGAGGCAGTGACTCTTAACAGAATGGATAATGAAAAGTCAATGGAGCTGAAAGGTTAACTCTGCTTTCTTCCCACAGATGTTGCCAGACCTGCTGAGTTTCACCAGCAATTTTTATCTTTGTTTCCGATCTCCAGCACCCATAATTTTTTATTTCAAAACTTTACACTTTGAATAGTTCACAGCTAACCAAAGTGAGATAAAATTAATAGATGGAGGTATTTATTACAATAACAACATTGTAATAGTAATAAACACAAGCACTAGTTTATAACCTGTTAAGTCAAAACTTTAAGGACAGAGCTGTGTAAACGCTTTGTGGTGAGCGTCTATGATCTGCAGGCAAAATCCCAGAACTCTATGTAGGCAAATATAGGTGAAAAAAACTGAATGAAGGTTATCCTTTATTACAGATATTATCTGTTGTATTCACAAAAGCTACTAAATGTAAGTTTTCCCATTTTTTTTCCATAAGCGTTTAATATGAAATTACAGTATAGTCAAGATATAACACGATATTGACTGGTCTTCAATCACTCGGAGGTGAAATGCCACAGAGCTGGGCTATGACATTGTTACTGTAACTTTGAATCCAAATGTGGTTATATGGAAATTGAGATGGTGCAATAGGAAGAGCTGAGGGGATATTCATTCCCCTTGTTTATACGGAGAGCCATGCCAGAATTAGTTAGGCACAAGGAAACACATTTGTGTTGATCATTTGTAGATGATGTTTACATCACATGACCTAAGGTTAAAATCAGATCAATCAGGAATAATACTCAAAGATCTGAGACAAAATACAAAAGCAGTCTCTGTAGGTAGTCCATTAATGCTTGGGGTGATAGTGACCAGGACTGCATGAGGCCATTTGAGGAATAGTCTACAAAGAGAAACCAGTGTTATAAAAGGGAAAATGAGTTCAATGAGAAGTTCTGAAGAAGTGTCTTGACCCGAAATGTCAGTTTTCCTGATCCTCCGATGTTGCCTGGCCTGCTGCGTTCTTCCAGCTCCACACTGTGTTATCTCTGACTCGAGCATCAGCAATTCTTACTATCTCTGAGGAGATTGTTGAGGCCTTGACAGAGATCATTGTATTCTCTTTAACCACAGGTGAGGTCCCAGAAGACTGCAGAATAGCTAATGTTGTTCCTTTTCTTCAAGAAGGGCAACAGGGATAATCCTGGAAACTATAGGCCAGTGAGCCTTACATCAGTGGCAGGAAAATTATTGGAGAAGATTCTTAGTAAAAGGATACACTTGCATTTGGAGAAGAATGGACTTATTGGAGATAGTCAGTGTAGCTTTATGCAGGGGAGGTCACGTCTCACAAACTTGATTGAGTTTTTTGAGGAAGTGATCTTGATGATCAAGGAGGGTAAGGCAGTGGATGTTGTCTACATGGCATTTTACTAAAGCATTTGACAAGGTCCCTCACGGGAGGTTGGTTCAGAAGATTAAATCACATGGAATCAATGATGAGTTGTCAAGTTGGATACAAAATTGGCTTGGCTGTACAAGACAGTGTTGTTGTGGAGGGGTGTTTTTCTGACTGGAGGTCTGTAACTTCTGGTGTTCCTGATAGAAGGATATAAAATTGAGATGCATGAATAAGGTAGTTAGTCAGAGTCTCCCAGAGACATGGTGGACCAAAGGGCCTGTTCCTATGCTGTACTGTTCTGTTCTAGAACAGTAGAAATTTAGGTTTAAGAGAGAATGGGAAAGTAAGTATTAACTGTAAAATGGACTATACGGAAACTTCAGAACTTTGAAATGAGTGCAAGTAAATTCTCATATACACTCAGTCACTCTAGACAAATGGGTAGTGTAAAAGAAGTAATGAGCAATTCATAGTTATTATTTTATAACAACTCTTAGATGTTAATTGACATAACATTAATTAAAGTACAAGAAAACCCATATCACTTTCCACACAAGATCCCATATATTTCAAGTATGAAATCAATATCGTTGAGGCACATGGTGTTTGCAGTATTTTTTCACTAGTGCTGACAGCTACTGTTTTCGGAGTTAAGTGATTCTACCAAGTTCAGAAATTCTGTTACTAAAGGTTGAAGTTTTTTTTTTTAAAAGTTTGAACACGAGTTTTTTTTTAAACTCTAGGACTTCTTAAAGGTTTAAGAAGTTTCAGTTTTGTTGTAAATTTCATTTTTTTCTTAAAATATTGTTTTAATCAAATTCTGCATACAGTACAGCATGCAGATATTTTCATAGAACGTTTTCTTGTGATTTACCTTTAGTTGGAAAGAATTGGAAATCAAAACCAGCTTTTCTTTCCAACAGAAACAATCCTCATGAATTTCAGTTTTGCATTTTTAATGAATATTACAGCCAGGTTTTTAAATATTAGCTTTTCAACATTTATATTTAAACGATCGTAGCAACAAAATTGTTTTGCGTATTTTAATTATACTATGTATTGTTGCACTGCAAGTGAAAACATACTTAAATAAACCATTACCAAAATTATTATAAGTGTAAAATGTGATTTGAGGTCCATGGGGAAGTGCAATCATTGACAGTCTGATTGCTCAATCACAGACAGTCTGATTGCTCAATCACAAGGTTGTAAGAAAAATACAAACCTAGTGGTCTCTATTGGTTGGATAAGTGAACTATTCAGATCTTGTGTATCAATTTCAATATTGTTAATTAGTAATGCAGCAAACTGTGCATTCATAGGGCTACACTCAGTGTTTATATTTGACTTAAAATGAAAATAGAATCTCTGGTAGATACAAACTTTTTAGTCAAGATAAAGCTTGTTGAATTAATAATTCACTCAGTGCCATTCTCTGTTTCAAAAAACTATAATTTCCTTTTGAATCTGCTTCCACCACGCTCACTTCCAGATCTTGGTGTTTCTCACATCACTTTAAATCACTTGTTCTTGATCCTTTTGCAGGTAGGAATAGTTGCTTCCTATATACATCTGTTCCAACACATCATGATTTTGAGTACCTTTCGCAAATCATATCTTGGTCTTTTCTAAGAAAAACAGTTCAAACATCTCCAATCTATTTTCATAACTGAAGGTTTTCTTCCATTGAACCATTCCTGTGAATCTTTTCAATGCTGTCTCCTATGCCTTTATATCCTTCCTGACATGTGCCACCTAGAACTACACTCAATGCTCCAGCTGAGGCTGAACTATATCTTATAAAAATATGACATCGCCTCCTTGCTCTTGTTCTCTATAGCCCTATTATTAAAGCCTAGGATACTGTGACCTTTATTAACTGCTCTTTCAGACTGTCCTGTCACTTTCAACAACTTGTGCATATATGCATCTGGTTTCTTCTGTTCCTATACCCTTTTTGTACTGTCTTTGTTTTCTTCCAATCAATTAAATCAACATTTCTCTGCATTACACTTGATCTGTCATCCGTCCATCCATTCCAGTAACTTGTCTCTGACCCCTTGGAGGTCTTTTGAAATGGATTCATTTTAACGTAATTTCATCTGGGTATAGCTGTCGGGACTAAATATTAATACAAATTACAGATAAGTAATGTGGAATACAGATCATTGACTGATGTAATAGCCTGCTTTTGTACTTGGACCTGCTTTTAATAGCATTTCTATTGTCAATATAGACAAACCTATAACTGGTAAATATGGAACTTAAAATTTTTACAAGTGACTTCATACAATGTAATGTTTCAGGTGACTTTTCTTGCATAAAGCACACAGATAATAGATAAATTTATGACTAATCAATCTGTCTTCATGCCTTATTTTATAAAGCAGATTATGTACATCTCTCATCTTTTCTTAATCTAAGTTTATTCTTGCTTTTTTGGATTTTGTAAATGGTTGTGTATCTCAATTTCATTTTACCGTTCTTGAGAAGAAATTACCACTTATTTACTTGAGACAATTTTGCAATAGAATTATATCACTTCTATGTGTCTTGTTTCATTATGTAGTGGGAGTAGAAAATGCCATGTTTCAGTATTGAAGCCTTAGAAGACGTTGTCGGTGTACCATTGACAAAAAGAATTAATTATAATGTTACAAAACAGGAATAGCAAGCTTTACTATAACTGGGTTTGCAATAGTGTAATGAAAACATTCAACGACCCTCAAAATTGCCCCATTGTTCCTAACTAGACTTTACAAATAACTGCTCTGAAGCAAATTAAGTTATGGCCAAGTTTATTATTAATTACATAACTTTAGCAGAACACAGATAAACAAGAGGTAAACTAAGCTCTAAAGCCCAGTCTTCTTCATAGCCTCCACTCACACAGGCAGGCACAGGAAAGGGATAAATTTAAAAATGTAATCTTGCTAGTACAATAAACCTTTCAAACAATGGATATGAGGCCTTTATGAAGTCCTTCGACAATGTTTATTTTCTTTTAACAGGCCTTGCTTGAATTCCAAAGTTACCAGTTCATGCAAACAGATTCATCAGATCTTCAGAAATACCCACATTTCTTACTGGGATTATTTTCTAGAACATTTAACAATTCGATAACTTGAAATTTGAGAGAACAGAACATAGCAACAGTCTCTAATGCTTCCAAAAAATCACACTCCAGCTTTGGTGGATTGAATTGCACTTGCCATACACTGATATGGGGGTCAGTTAGCTCATTTGGGTAGATGGCAATTCTGGCACCAGCTGTGGTTCCTTCTCAACCTCTCCCCTCAGGTGAAACCAACTCTATGGTCCAGGAGGATTACAGCAACTTTACCCTTACATTGATATCGATACATCCTACAGCTTTCTTCTTCGCTATCAACCACATGGCCACCTTTTGTAATATATCCAAAGTTCACATTTGTGCCCTTTAATAAACAAAACTTTGATTTCTATCATATTTTCCAGGCTTTTCTTTTGATTGTGAACTAACGTAAATGGGCCTGTCACTGCAGGAGGGTAGGAAAAGAAATCTCAAAATTATTTCGAAACCTGATTTTTAAAAAATTGGACAACCTTATTGGACTCATTGGCCTAGGCTGATCACATGGTCATATTTCTAGAAACTTCTGAACCCCACCTGTATAATATAAATACTCCAACTAAAGGACTTCAGCTGTCTGCTTCCAGCTAACACAAGGCAAGAAACCGTGAAGGCCCACTATGCTAAAATGAATGCTAAGACTTTTAATTCCTTTTTCAACTAGCAATGGAAACTTTCATGGGGAAAATTAAAGTTGCACTGTTAGGTTAATAACCTACCCATTAACCTATCAAAATTGGCCTTCAGCATCTGAAATGCCTGACTTTGTCACATGACTAAAAGTGGAGTTTGTTGAATTTCTTAAAATTCCAAAATTCAGGCAGTTAGGGTCTTAACATCACAAGAAGAGTAGCTGAAAGGCTTGCTTTACATCACTATCTCTCGAACATCTCACCTCAAGAAAGAATCATGGACTTCAGCTGCCAAACTGGACTAAGTCTCCGCATACAAGAACAAACGTCGTACCTTTGCCATCATCTGCTTCCCAACTCCCAGGAAAAGAATTGCTATAAGCCAACAGACTTTCAATTGGCTGCTAACTCAATAGAGTCAAAGTCATGCAAACCGTTACCAAGTTTGTTGATTTTGAGAAATTCATAAATTGTAAATTTTTTTCCGCCTACATTGTATGCTTGTGTGTATGAATGAAGTGGCAAAGCAATTTCTCACATTAAATGTTTTGTTAATAAATCCCACCTGTAGGTTCACCTTAAAGGATTTTGTTGTGGGTTTATTTCAACAGTTGGAATCCAAAAAAAGTTTGCAGATCACCTTTCAGCTCACCTCTGTAAGAGAGTAAAAGGGGAAAGGTGTAATTTAAATTAACTTAATTCCCCATCTGTCTGTGACAACTTTAACTCCCAAATTTGTTACACTTTCACCCAAAAATCAGGCCAGAAAATTCACTTGGATTGTTAAAGAAATAGTGGTTCAATTTTGGGAAGAAAGGAGAAGCAATGAGAGTGGAATTAATTTTGGTACAGAAGATGCGAGTAGGAACTATTTAAGAAATATAAAATTTAAGAAATCACTGGTACAATTGGTTTATAATCGCCTAAATATAGCTACATTGCAGGACAGAGCATATATATAAAGCAATAATAGTGTGGCGTATGGAAGGTACTGCAATAATTGGACAAATCAAATTGGTGAAGGTAATCCAAAGGAAATGTTCATAGTGTATTCAGGACAGTATTTCAAAATAATGCATTCTGGAAACAACATGGAACAGATTACATTTACCAGGTAAAGAATAATGAGACAGGTTTAATTAATTATCTTCTAGGCAAAAGTGATCATCAAATGCTGTAATTTCACAGTTTGAGGTGAACCATGTAGGTTTAAAACTAGGGGTCAATTACAAGGGTATGAAGCCAAAGTTGGCTCGATTAAACTGGTTATGGAGGTTAAAGGGTAAGACAGGTGGCAAGGTGCATGCCTGGTTGGGGGGGTGACCCCTAACAACTCCAATCTGAGAACAATAAGAAGGGGTCAAGGGGGTTACTTCTGAAAGCCACCCTTCTCCCACCCGTTAACTTTTTATTGCAGGGTTAAGATTATAAGGATGGTGTTTCAAAGGTAAGAATGACTTACCTTCTCACTGGTTGAGTCTTCATGGAGTGGGCCATGTCTTTAGGACCTAGAAGGGCAGCAGCTTCTAGCGACTTGGGATATTAATGTCAAGGGCAATGATTCTTGCCCTTGCTGCTTGTCAGCTGAATGAGTTGATTGGCAGATAATTGGGCGAGTTAAGTCCCTAGTAAAGTGACGCGAGTTGCCTCCTAACATAACCAAACCCATATTTACACAAAAAAAATCAGAAAGCCCAGCTCATAATTAGCAGAAAAAATAACCTTTGAATTATGCTTGAAAATCAAAGGGCTAGATACAGGTTTATGTTGTTAGTGTTGCTTTTAGCTAATCTTTTATATTTTTATATCTATTTTGTCCCATCTCCCATCCTATTTGTGGGAAATGTACAATGACTAAACATTAAGTTTTTCATTTAAACCACAATTGAATCAAGTTTCAGGAACAATTAGAATTTTAAGTCAGTAAGCTAAGCTTTTCAATTCTCCAAATCAAACCAAGTCGTCTACATATTAAGAGCCAGTTCATTGAAGGAAAACAGAAGGCCAGGACTCTCTCCATTGACCAAGGGGTCGAAGCCATTATTACATAAAAACATTGAAGATAGGAGCAGGAAGAGGCCATTCGGCCCTTCGAGCCTACTCTGCCGTTCTTCACAATCATGGCTGATCGTCCAGCTCAACAGCCTAATCTTGCTTTCTCCCCATAACCTTTGATCCCATTCGCCCCTAGTCACCTCTTGAATACATTCAATGTTTTGGCATCAACTACTTCCTGTGGTAATGATTTCCACAGGCTCACTACTCAGAGTGAAAAAAATGTCCATTTTCTCCATTCTAAATGGTCCACCTGGAATCCTCATACTGTAACCCCTGGTTCTGGACACACCCACCATCGGGAACATCCTGCATCTACCCGGTCTCATCCTGTTACAATTTTATAAGTCTCTAGGAGATCCCCCCATTCATCTGAACTCCAGCGAAAACAATCCCAGCCTAGTCAATCTCTCCTCATATATCAGTCCCGCCATCTCTGGAATCAGCCTGGTAAACCTTTGCTTCACTCCCTTGAGAGCAAGAGCATCGTTCCGCAGAAAAGGAGCCCAAAACTGCAAATGATATTCTAGGTGTGGCCTTATCAAGGTCTTGGATAACTGCAACAACACATCCCTGCTCTTGTACTTGAAACTCTCGCGATGAAGGCCAAAATATCATTTCTTTACCACCTGCTACACCTGCATGCTTACCTTCAGTGACCGGTGCACAAGGACACCCAGATCCAGCTGCACGTTCCCCTCTCCCAATTTACAGCCATTCAGGTAGTAATCTGCCTTCCTGTTTTTGCTTCCAAAGTGAATAACCTCACATTTATCCAAATTATACTGCATCTGCCATTGATTTGCCAACTCAGCCAATCTGTCCAGATCATGCTGAAGGATCTCTGCATACTCCCTCCCACCCAACTTGGTATCATCTGCAAACTTTGAAGTGTTATATTTGATTTCCTCATCCAAATCATTTATATTGTGAATAGCAGGGATCCCAGCACCGATCCCTGTGGCACCCTACTAGTTACTGCCAATTTGAAAAGGACCCATTAATTCCGAATCTGCCAACCAGTTTTCCATCCATCTCATTACACTTCCTCCAATCCCATGCACTTTAATCTTGCACAATAATCTCTTATGCGGGATTTTGTCAAACGCTTTTTGAAAGTACAAATATACCCCATCGACTGCACCCCCCCTTGTCAATTCTACTAGTTACATCTTCATAGAATTCCAACAGATTTGTCAGGCATTATTTCCCCTTCATAAATCCATGCTGACTCTATCTGATCCTGCCACTGCTTTCTAAATGCTCTGCTATAAAGTCCTTGATAATGGATTCGAGAACTTTCCCCACTACCAATGTTAAGCTTACTGGTCTATAATTCCCTGTTTTCTCCCTACCTCCATTTTTGAATACTGGAGTGACATTAGCTACCTTCCAATCTGCAGGGACCATTCCAAGGTCTATAGAATCCTGGAAGATGACCACCAATGCATCCACTATTTCTACAGCCACTTCCTTAAGTAATTTGGGATGTAGATTATCAGGCCCTGCAGATTTATCCATCTTCAATCCCATCAATTTTCCCAGCACCATTTCTCCACTAATATCAATTCTTCCCTCTCACTAAATCTTGCATTCTCCAACATTTCTGGTATTTGATTTGTGTCCTCTTTTGTGAAGACAGAACCAAAGTATGTATTCAGTTGCTCAGCCATTTCTTTGTCCCCTATTATATATTCCCTCATTTCAATCTGTAGGGGACCTCTGTCTTCCATAATCATGAAGTGCATCGAGGCGCTGGTCATGGCCCAAATCAACTCTAGTCTCCCAACCTGCCTACAATTTGCCTACTGACATAACAGGTCCACAGAAGATGCCGTATCCCTAGCCCTGCACTCATCCCTGGAACATCTGGACAACAAAGACACCTATGTCAGATTCCTGCTCATTGACTACAGCTCCGCCTTCAACACCATTATCCCCTCCAGACTGATCTCAAAACTCCATGGCCTTGGTCTCAGCTCCATCCTCTGCAACTAGATCCTCAGCTTTCTGACCAATAGGCCACAATCAGTGAGAATAGGTAACTGCACCTCCCCCACAATAACACAACACTGGAGTCCCCACCCAAGATGCATTCTCAGTCCCCACTGTACACCTACGACTGTGTTGCCAAATTCTGAATTAACGCCATCTACCAGTTCGCTGACGACACCACCGTAGTGGGATGGATATCTAACAATGATGAGTCAAAATACAGAAAGGAGATAGAGGGCTTGGTGATTTTGTGCAATCTGTCTTTCAACATCAGCAAAACTAAAGAACTGATCATCAACTTCAGAAAGGAGGAGAATGCACCCCCATCTATCTTAACGGAACTGAGGTTGAGAGAGTGAAGAGCATCAAGTTCCTCAGAGTGACGATAACCGATGATCTGTCCTCAAGCTCCCACGTAAATGCGACAGTCAAGGCGGCACAATAATGCCTCTTCTTCCTCAGGCAGCTCAGGAAATTTGGCATGTCCTTAAGGTCCCTTACCAACTTCTACAGATGCACCATTGAAAGCATTCTGTCTGGGTGCATAGTGGCCTGATGTGGCAACTGCTCTGCCCTGGACTGTAAGAAACTACAGAAGGTGGTGCGCACAGCCCAGACCATCACATCCATGGGCTGTATTTACACGGTCCACTACTGTGGAAAGGTGGCCAACACCATCACAGACGCATCGCACTCTGGTAATGATCTCCTACAACCTCTTCTGTTAGGCAGAAGATACAGAAGCTTGAACACATGCACAAGCAGGTTCAGGAACAGCTTTCTGGCCATTATCAGACTGTTGAATGGACTCTAGCGTCAAATAATGTAACCTGCGATGTAACCTGTATGCTTCTAAGTCTTTTTGATCTGTTATCCTTTGCTTGCTATGATCTGCCTGTACCACTCAAACAAAGCTTTCCACTGTATTTACACATGACAATAAAGTCAATCATTTGACTTCACCAATCTCTTTCTATTCATGCACCTATTGAAACTCAGTGTCAATCTTTATGTTCCCTGCAAGCTTACTTTCATACTGTATTTTCCCCTTCTTAGGCAATCCTTTGGTCCTTCTTTGCTGAATTCTAAACTGTTCCCAATCCTCAGACATTCAAACCCAGTTATAGAGGTCCCTCTATAATCTGGGTTTGAATTCAGTTGGGACGGTAGTCGTTTTTCAGATTTCTGTTTGGGTGGGATCCCAATTGAAATTAATTTGAAAAATTTCAAGTTTAGTCTTTATAGGCACTGGTGCACAGTGCAAAATAGCTAACAAGTTAAAGGGGGAAAATGGCAGAAAATAAATTTTAAGAAGTTACAGCATTAAAACAAGTCATTTCTCTATACCTAAACTACAAGTAACATCTAAACAATATTTTCTAATGGTACATTATGTCAAGCGAGAGCAAACCAACTTGCTTTCTTCTCTGGCAATACTGTGGGATGCAGAGAGAGAAGGGTGTCCTGGATACGGTCTCAGCTCGAATGTTAGGTGAACCTTGCAACCACTGATTGAAGTGTGCCTCAATTGATCAGGTGTACCATTTCTAACTGTGCTGGATCTTGGAGATGTGGTTAAAAAAAATCATTTTTCAAAAGCCCCCCACACCTTAAAAAAAGTAGGGAATGCTGGTAGCAGGATAGGAAACCTCGTTAGATAAGTTCAAACACCAATGTCAAATTCAAGGGATTTGGAAAGGAAAGGAAGGTTGAAAATGAGGATATAATTTGCAAGAGGATGTGAAGAATAGCGTGATACAGTGTATGAAAAACAAACACTATTAACGTGAAGAATATTTAAGGAAAATAAATGTGCAATGTTGGTATATTCTAGAACTAAATATAATTAAGTAATCCTTATAGAAATGTCAGATTTTTTTTTTTAAAAACAGGTGGTATTTGAAGGTGCCATAACAAAACATTCCAGTTTATCCATCAATAACAGCAGAAAAGCCTTGCAAGATATAATCAGATTCCACATACTCTAGATGAATATTGCAGCTATACAGCCAGTCCAATGCTGGCAGGTGCAGTGTAAGCTGGCAGATCACAGGAGAAATGAAAACAAAAAAGTCAGACTTACATTTTTTATAACAAATTTTAAAGCTTCCGAATGTGCAAAGGGCCTTACAACCAATTAAGTACTTTTGCGGTGCACTCATTAAGGTAAGAAACAAGATTTGTACAAAAGAAAACTCTCACAAAAAGAAAATGTGGTAATGACCAGGTATTCAGTGGTGTTGGTAAAGGGAAAATAATGCCCAGGCACCTAAGAAAGCTCCACCACATTTTCCTTGAAATTGTACTATCAAATGTTTTACATTCACCGATGGGGATAGAAAAAAGACAAAGGTTTAATATAGATGGACAAGCATCAGTATCAACTAATGAGCCAATTTCCATTCTGATCAATGATCACACCTCTTCACTGGCATGAATCAAAGGAAATAGTTGATAATTATTAAAGTCACATTCAAGTAAGAAAGGTTTTAGGGGTGGAACAAACCATCCATGGCTAATTAAAGATTGTATCAAATTGTAAAAACATACAATTCCATGAAGACTGACAGCAGTGAAGGTCAGAAGATTGGATGAGGTATAAAAAGATAGTAAAGAATGACTGTTAAAAAAGGGACAATTAAGATATTGTAGAAAGCTGGCTAACAGCAACAAAAAAGATAGTATGATTTTCTACAGGTATTTAAAAACAGCCAATCACTTTAGAAGTGTCTGGGAATTAAACACGGAAAATAAATGGCAAATGAATTGAACAAATTATGCGTCTATCTCTACTGTAGAAGACACAAAATCCGCAAAATAATTTTAAGTGAAAGAAAGACAGAAAATTAACTACAACCACCAGAGAATGAGTACTGAGAAAGGTCGTAGAACGACAGGCTGACAAGTTTTCAGGTCCTGTTAAATTTCATCCTACAGTCTTAAAAGAAGTTGTTGCTGAGATAATGAAGACATTGATTTTAATTTTTCAGAAATTGCTAGATTCTGGAAAAGTTCCATTAGATTGGATAATAAAAGGGTGGGGGGGGGCGGGGAAGAAGAAACTCATTGCCCAGTATATCGCTCACTCTACATTGCAGGAGGGTATGCCAGGAGCAACACCAATCATACCTAAAAATGAGGTGTCAACCTGGTGAAGTTACCAAACAGGACTTTGTGTGCCAAAGAGCATAAACAGCAAGCGATAGACAGAGCTGAGCAATCTCACAATAAATGGATCAGATCTAAGCTCTGCAGTCCTGTCACATCCAGTAATGAATGATGGGGAACTAGTAAACAAGTCACTGCAGGAAGATACTCCATAAATATCTTCATCTTAAATGATGGTAGAGTCTAGTACATCAGCGCAAAAGATAAGATTGTTACAAATGCTTCAATCTCCAGCCAGAAATGCCAAGTGGATGATCCACTGTGGCTTCCTCCAGCCTGCTCCTCACTTCCAGCACAGATGATAATCTCCAACCAATTTGATTCACTTCACGTAATATACAGAAATGGTTGGAGGCACTAGATACTGTAAAGGCTATGGGACCCTGACAACGTTCTAGCAATTGTACTGAAATTGTGCTCCAGAACTTGCTGAATCCATAGCCAAGCTGTTCCAGTACAGCGACAACACAATACAAAACAATGTGAAAAATTGCCCAGTTATGTTTTGTACACAAACGCAGGACAATTCCAAACCAGCCAATCAGCACACTCTCAATCATAAAGGTGTCATTAACAGTGCTACATGCAGCATCTGCTCACTGATGTACAGTTTGAGTTCCGCTAAGGCCACTCAGCTCTTGCCTTGGTTCAAGCATGGACAAAAAAAACTTAATTCCAGAGGTGAAGTGAGTGTGACAGCCTTGATATCAATGCCACATTTGACCAAGTCTGACATCAATAGGAATCAGGGGCAAACTGTCCAATGGCTGGTATCAAAGCTTGCACATACGAAGGTGGTTGTGGTTATTGGTCAGTTGTCTCAGCTCCAGGATATCTATGCAGGAGTTCCTCAGAGACAGTGCCTCAGGGCCGACCATCTTCAGCAGCTTCACCTGATGGAGGTCAGAAATGGGGATGTTCACCAGTGATTGTACAATGTTCAGCACCATTCGCAACTCCTCAGATACTGAAACAGTTCATGCCCAAATGCAACAAAATCCAGACAATATCCAGGTTGAAAAGTGGCAAGTAACATTCACACCACGCAAATGCCAGGCAATGCTTATCTCCAATAGGACACAATCTAACCATTACTCCTTGACTGGCACCAAATCAACAAACATTCAGTCACTCCATCAAGAATGGTCAGTAGCAGCAGTAAGTACTATCTACAAGATGCACTGCAGAAGTTCACCAAAGACTGTCTTCCAAACCTATGACCACCACCACCTAGAAAGACAAGGCAGCAGATACATGGGAATATCACCAGCAAGTTCCCTCCAAGTCACTCACCATCCTGACTTGGAAACATATTGCCGTTCCTTTACTATCGCTTGTTCAAAATCTTGGAATTCCCTCTCTAAGGGTTTTGTGGGTCCTACAGCACATGACTGTAGCAGTTCAAGGAGGCAAATAGGGACAGGCAATAAATTATGGCTAGTGACGGAATAAACATAAGGAACAGGGAATTTAATTTCTTTGAATCTTCTATTCAAAAAAAGAAATCAGAAATCAGGAAGATTGTTAACTTCTGTCAACAGGAACTGCTGGAGTCTATTATAATGGAAGTTATAGCACAGCATTTCCAAAACTTCAATAGCGATCTGGCAGAGCCCAATGTTTTTTGAAAAGGAAATAGTGTTTGAAAAAAAATTAAGTCCTTCAAGAATGTAACAAGCAACATGATTAAAGACAAACCTGTAGATGCTATGTACCTTGAATTTCCAGAAGGCATTTGATAAGACACCACAAAGATTACTAAGCAAAATATGAACTCACAATGTCAAGGATAACACATTATCATGGACAGAAGATCAGTTAGCTGACAGGAAAACAGTAGGCATTAATGGGTCATTTAAACTTGCTAGATTGTAATGGAGTGCCATAACAAATACACAAGCAATCATTATTGCTTAAAAAAAATTAAATTGCAGTCATTCTAAACCATTTACAGGCTATAAAAAATTTAATTAAGGTGAGCAACAGATTATATTAAAATAGCTCTGCCTGAAATAGTACTAAGTTGGGAACGGCCTGAAACTAAATTCATCATGAGTAAAAGTCAGAAATGTTAACTGCCGTGGCCTAACCAACTACACTTTTTTTCTACATGAATTTTGTTTAAATTGTTAGGTTGTTGAGATCAACGGGTATCTATCAATAAATACATCTTTATTTGATAATCACAGTATCACAGAATCAGACAGTATGCTGCTCCACTCATGGCTGAGTTAGTCCAGACAGAACAGAAATATTTCTTGTCCTGGTTTTGCATTGGGTTAGCTTTTCTCAGCCAAGCTATTGGAGATAAATATGACATTATGCCCCTGGAAAGTAAAGTAAAATGCTGCGGTTGCTGAAAAAAACTCACATGCCTGGCTGCATCGGTGGAGAGGGAAGCAGAATTAACATTAGCTGAAGTGTAATATCGGACATGAAAGGTATTAATGACTTGGAACAAATCAAACACCGAACCTGTCATTCAACTGCTTCAAAAAAAATTGACTCAATTTGCACTGATATAAAAGAAATTTATGATGCTGTCAAGACATGTTCCCAATTAAAGCACAAGCACAAATGTACTGATCTAGAAGAGGGAATGAAAAAGTCACTGACATATGAAGGTGGGGCATAAAGTGCAAACTGTGTGAAAAATAAGCCAGGCAACTAGAAGCCAGTCAGTTTAACCTCAGCAGTGGCAGAGCTTCTAAAAATAACACCTCAGGGAAAAACTAATAGTCACTGAATTGTATGGATTCAGAGATTCTGTAAAATAGGATGAATCAATGCTTTTTTAAAGCAATAGGCTTACAAAAAATTATTGAAAAGTTTAAACAAAACTGGGTTTCATTTGTGTGAGCATAACATCTCTCTAACAATAATATTAAAGACTTTATACAACAAAAAAATGGAAGGCTACATATGGTTTTATTGTCAAATATGTTTACATTATCTTCAGCATACTGTAGTTGTATAAAACATGCATTTCAGGATGAAAGCCTTTATAAATACAAAATGGCCAAGCCAATATAAATTATGTATTTTGTAAGATTGCATGTAAAATATATATGTACGAATGCCCCATGTGCAAGGGCTCAGCTTTCCAGCTACACATACGAGTCCTCATTATGAACTACTGCAACCGTGCTAGAGTCTACACTACAGCTACAGTAATAGAGAACTTTATACAAACTTTTAAAATACACCTACAGTATGACTTTAGTTAAATCATTTTAGAGTTTGTGAACATTTTTATATATGTGCTGTGAGAATGTAGTAAAAATAACAGACACGGATGCTTTTTTAAAGAAATAATAATGAAAATAAAACATCTAGAATGGTACACAAACCCAGGCAAATAAGGTTTCATAGCACTTAGTGAGTCTAACGGATTACAAATTCCATAAATTTGTTATTACAGTAATATAACTGAAAGGGCTGATACCATGTCATTCCTTGTATAATTAGTTTTCAATGGGTAGTAACAGTTGTACATTAGCTAGCTCTTTTTACTATTCCATACATGAAATATTTTCTTCAATAATTTTATAGAAACACATTCAAAATTGGCCAATGCAAATGGTTACATGTAAAAATAGTGCACTATTTTTCTTAACAATAAACTTTCATTTAATTTCCATTATAACAGTCATCAGTAAACTTCAATTTAACAAGATGGGCAAACATTTAGAAAATGTTAAGTTAAGGCGTTATTTTGATATGAAATGAAAATCACAAGTTGCCCATTATAAAATGTGTATTTCTGACTGATAACATTCTCAAAATTTCCTCAACCTGAAGGACTGCAATTTTCCCCACATTCCTTTCAGATACAGCTTCCTATAATATGCTCATAAGCAAATCTGTTAAACTCTATGGCTTTATACAAGTGCATAGATGCAACTGTGATAACAAAGGCTTGTTCTTTATACATACCATGGATGTACTTTGTGCCAAGACAACTGTGGTTTCCTCTGACTAATTACTATTCTGAATACAACTGAAAAGTATGACTGATTCAATTCCAAAGCTCTCTTGGGCTGTTCCAAACAACATACTTTCATATGACCATCATATTTGGTTTCTTATTCAAGTTAAGCTGATGTAACCACCTCAAGTTCATCATTCTGCTTGAAAACATTTCAGTTTATTGGGCAGTGGCGCATTTCTCCATCTTGCGTCCCAACCAATCTAGTGTTTATTTCACTTGGTTGCCAAGTAATATCACATCCAAGAGAGCTTTTTAGCGATTATGCATAACAACCAACCTGGGGGCATCTTTACATCAATTTCTATTGCTGTCTGGGCTTGCAGCAAACCAATACTGTTCCCAGGTTTAGAATTTTACATTGCTGCAAAGTGCTGTAAACTATTGTGAAACTTTTGATCTGTAGACAGTCATGTTTAGCTCTTTTCATATAAAATAAATTGCAGCATTTTGTGCACTCTTGTTTGAATGTCAGAGTATTCTACACAGTCCAATTTTTTTCTGCTGAGGATGGAAACCCATAATCTCGTACATTGCTGCATTCCCCAGCACACAGTTAGCTGAAAAAGAAACAAAGATAAATAGAATTAAAACATGCCTTCAACTCAGAGTTGACTACCAAACAACTTTCACAATTGTTACAAAAACAGAAGTTGCTGGAAAAGCTCAGTTCTGAGGAAGGGTCACCTTGACCTGAAACTTTAATTCTTCACAGATGCTGCCAGACCTGCTGAGCTTTACCAGCAGTTTCTGTTTTTGTTGCTGATTTACAGCATCCACAGTTCTTTTGGTCTTCACAACTGCTAATTCATGAACTTTGACAACAAAGGAGGATAAAAATAGCAGATCCACTTAATGCTGTTTAAAATATATCATGCTGGTAGCATACTTATATTCCATCAGATCAACATTAATCATCACGTCTTGATGAAAAGTGGAAATGTCAAAATTCTGCATGTTATTACTATCAAAATGTTGCCTCATCCTACTTTTGAAGGAACATGAAAGGAATGAAACATGACTGAAATATAATCAATGACATTAAGGGGGAGCTTTCACTTAGAATACCTCATATAATATTTACTGTACAGGAAGGGTATTCATTTCAACAGATCCAAGCTGGTGTTGATGGTCCACACCAGTGTAACAAGCTTGATGTTTAAGAAACTTGATGTTGTACTTTCTTCTCAAAGCCATCAGAACAAATAAATTACTGTCAAATGCTCAACGAAACAAATTAGTAAATTGGATTTTTCACAAACAGTAATCCACATTGGCACAAATGAAAAACTACATGGGTTCCACACATTTAATAAAAAAATGTGCTCATGTTTAGGTAATTAATATAATGTATATATTACTAAGTAAGCAAGTGTTTCATATAATTTGTGTCAGCTATGGTAACAAATATCAGAAACAGACGAAAGCATCTAAGGTGCCATCCCTGCTGGCTCTCGTTAAGATCACAAAAGCAGATCTTTGAGTTAGAAAACGTAAAGCAAATTAACTCAAACAAGCTTATCTGTTCCAGATTGCCATTTAAGAACCAATGCTAGCTGTGAAATTAGCTGTGAATAACTTGTGCCAGAAGTCAGAAATCACCAAAAGTGAGTTCCTGCCTTAAAAATTCTACCTCAGCTGGTCACTGAGAAAGGTCAGCTGTTTCTTCACAAAAAAAATGACATCATCAGAACAGGTGCTTTTGCATAACTTAGTATTTGATTGCATAAGATATTATCGGGAGTCGTAATAATTATATATTTTGCATTTCAAAGTTTCTCACACAAAGGTGATACATCTCAAATCAGTGCAAGATAAGTTCCTGGGAAGGTGACATGGATTTTGCATCAATGTCAAGTATTGGTATAACTACAAAAGACCATAAGATATAGGAGGAGAATTAGACCATTTGGCCGTTGCCCTAAATAACATGAAATCTATCAGCTGAAATCCAGTTGATTCAGCCTATGATGAGCATACTATATACATACCATCCTGTATTAATAGCACATGCATTTTGATCCAGCAAATACTTTGTGGCTTAACTGCTGTGTTAAACATTAGATAAATTCATAATCTGCAACTTCACAATCTTTGCCGCTGTAGACTGATGGAATTAATATTTTTTCCTCATTTGCTAGTTTTATTGCAAACAGTAAATCTCAGAAATAAATGGGTGGATTTCAACAAACCATTGTACACTGATAAGGTATGGTGTAAGTTCTGATTACTTTGTGGTGAAGGTACAATTCCAGTTTGTGGAATTTCTTTTTACAAGACCAGTTAACATTGGGGAACAGAGCAAATCGACTTTAAAAGAAATGTGGATTGTCTCAGCAACCGAAGTGGAATTTGGCTGAGCCATCAAAACATGAGCAGTGTTTGCAGGGCAGGTTGTTAGATGTGATTGGTTAAAGCCTCCACTTTGAGTTCCCTTTAAGCTGCACAACTGCACACACACTTATGAGGTTTCGTGCACATCAGTGTGCTGATGCAGTGAATTCCAGCTTCGGCAATTGCTGCTGCGCACAGACCTTGGAGGTCCATGCACCATGAAACAAAATAAAGCATTGCTCTTTGATGAGATGAAATATGTTAATAAAGCCACTTTGCCGTTACACCACATCAACTATATAAGGAAATGCCTCAAAGAAGAGATGCATGCTGTAATAAAATTGACAGAGTGGCACAGCCATGAAGTCTAATAACACCCTCTTCACTTGTTAACATCTGTCGAATTTAGCTTTTACAAAAAAGAAACTCCCTTCTTATTGTTTTAAAAAATTTACAAATTGTTTAAACAGAAACACATGCATGGTGAAAACAAACACACTACACACAATCATTTGCATGCTTGTAGTAAAACAAACATATTAATGTGTGCCATATTTACCAGTGGTAAATGCATATGATAACAACAAGCAGTAAGTCATTAAACACACAGATTGACAAATCAATACAAAAAAAAACACTCCAGAACACAAGTTAAAACTTCAATTAAATGTGATATTAGTAAAATAATTTTAAACAAATTCAGTATAAAAGTTTTATTGTTTAACATCATGAAGGCTAGGGGTGAGATAATTACCCACAATTACCCATCAGATCAGTTTAATTTTACTAAAATTTCACTAGTATGTTACAATCGCTGTTATGATGACATATATTTTAGCTTGACCATGTTACCTAAGGAGAGATTGTCCTGGCTGCGTTCTGGGCAATCACCCTCCTAAAATATTCAATTACCTCAATAAGATTCTCCACTTTTTCTGTTAAAGTCAATTAAAAGCAGTGTAAAAACAATTTCTTTTCATTTTTTTTATTTTAGATTGTGGACAGAAATGGGAAAGGACTGTTTTATAAAGTAAAGTTTGTGGAGAAGATTACTGTTCTTTTTAAAAGCAAGTTCCCTGACACTTGTAAGTGTTGTTTACACTGCTGTTTGCTCAAGCAGTCGGGGAGGCGGGGGGAGTCTATTTGCAGACAAACTGGAGCCTAGCACTCCTGAATAGAGTTTCAGTCGGCAATAAATAGCTGACGGCTCTGAGGAATGCCTGCCAGCAACTACGGGATTGACTTCTACATGGCTGAACATGTTTGCGTCACAAGCCATCGGACTACTAAGAAGGAAGGATCTATCCTCTCTCTGCAGTTAAAAAACTTAAGCCTTAAGGAAGTCAGTTTATTTCGCTTCATCAATTGCTGCAAGCTGTGGCTCTTTAACAACATGCCAGAGATGTTATAAATATGAATCAGCTACTCTCTACCTCCTGCACAGAAGTTAAAGTATCTGGAGAATGAAGATTGAGTAACAGCAGGAACTGACAAGCCAAAAGGATCATCTCAGAAAATTCTGTTGATAGGTACTACATAACTTCCTTTCCAGTCTTTCTCTCTGCCAATGACACCCATTTAATTTTGTGTCTGCCAACCCGTGTGTAGGGGGAGTCTTAAAACAGGTTAGAGTTTTAACAAGTAGAGTTATATGTTGACGGTTCATAATTGCTTATCTGCAGTTAGAATCTTTTTTTAAATTTGTAATAAATACAATATTCTTGGTAGGGAAGGAAACCTAGTCCATGCTTTCTGTCAATCTGGGTCTAAAATAGGTAATTTATGAATTTTGTGTAATTTTATAAAATTTTTATATTTTGTCACAGATCTGGAAATAACGAGGCTCGAGTTTAAGCAGTTGAAGACTCTGGGTCGGTACGTGATGGACTTTAGAAGAATGAGGCAGAACCTGACTAAAACTTACAGGATACTGAGAGGCATGGATAGATTGGACATGAAGAAGATGTTTTCACTAGTAGATGAGACGAGGACACAAAGGCACAGCCTCAGAGTGAAGGGATGACCCTTTAGAACTGAGATGAGGAGGAATTTCTTCAGAAAGAGGGTGGTGATTCTGTGGAACTCATTGCCACACAGGGTTGTGAAGGCCAAGTCATTGAGCATATTTAAGACAGAGATTTATAGGTTCTTGATTAGGAAGGGGATCAAGGGTTACAGGTAGAAGGTAGGAGAATGGGGTTGAGAAACATATCAGCCATGATTGAATGGTGGAGCAGGCTCAATGGGCTGAATAGTCTAATTCTACTTCTATGTCTTATGGTCTTAATCCTTTATCTACCTTGAAGGTGATCCTCAGTAAGGACTGTTCTAAAATAGCCTTCCAGTTTTCATATATTTAGAAAGAAAGAATGCTTGCCTATTTGTTTACAAGGTTACAAAAAAATCTCTACAAATTCAAAGGAAGCTCATAGATTGATTGCTTCTGTCCTTGTGGAGTAACATCATTTTTACTGAACCCTGCCTTCAAAAATATTGAAATATGTTTAATTCACATTAGTATTTCATGGTAGATTGTCGATGGTAAAGAAAAGGCAACACACTTAGCTGTTACAAGGAAACACTAATTGGTAGGATCTGTGTGTCCAGAAACAAAGCTTTCATGACTTCTATTTTAAAAAAATCAATTTGCTGATTAATTGCTTGTAGAAAGTCCTGAGATAAAGAATTCTCATCACTATTTAGTGATGAAAACCAGGCACTGAATTATTAGACTGTTCTGCTATAGCTGCCAAAAAAAATAATGGAACTTGAAACTATGTGCATGGTTAAAACAAACTATTAAAATCGTCTATTTTAGCAATCACACTACTACAAAGCTGGATTTTCGCAATTTCAACTTTCAAAGAAAGTTACAGAAGCACTCAAGCCAAACCATGCTTCAGATAAACATCACTGCAGACTTCAAAACCAGTATTTTGATAGGTTACCCCATTCAGGTAAAATAACTTCTTCAAAAATCAAAAACATCATCATCATCATCATCATCATCAAACGGCCAGTCCCAGTCTTTAAAGGCCATATCAAGCAATCTGCAACAGTTCAGGGAATGCAAATTGATTTAGTGAATGCACATCATTTCAACTATCATTTTTTTACACTTCTTTACAATGAACAACATTTTTCCCAATTCTACAACTCCTGTCTAGATACACATATGGAAAATGACAATTAGACAAGGCATCAGAACTCTGCTTAAAACTATGAAACTGGGTCACTGTCTTCAAGAAATAGGAATAAAGTACATGGTTTATATTTCTCCATCAAAAATTCAAGAAATTGCACAGTTGACAATACCTGCAGTGTTATTTTTGCTTCTACAAATAGTGGAACTGATTGAATTCAGATAATTTTAAGAGATATTTGATCTAGAGACTTTTAAGAGTTAGTCAAGATTGGTATCAGATTTCAAAGCATGAATTTGAAATGAAAAGTATAATTTCCATTTGCATGCAGATTACAAAGAAGTTGCAGGTGCAAAATTATCATGCAGGATAAAGCAGTTAGGGCAAAAGTCTTAAATTCAGCATTGGCACATGCAAAGCAAAACTACAGTGACCCGCTAAACTTACTGGTACAATTAAAATGTATCAATGTAGGATGATTCGAAGAATGGGACCAGAGTCAGAGCTACAAGAATAGCAATAAAGATGGAAATGAAGCAAATATTTACATGTTAGAGAAGTATTAAAAACATGGTAAGATAGTATTTGCATAGCTCCTTCCTGACTTAGTGAATTTATCAAGTAGCAGAACCATATAGATAAACAAGAGTACAAAACAGATCCCTGGTCTACGTTAGGTTAGCTGATTATACAGATAATGACATTAGATGCAATTCAAGTGATCTCAGAGGCCTGGATTAAGGAGTGAAAAATTGGTCAAAGCTCCTTATTCCTAGATCATTATGCCATAGAAATGGGTAGGTAGATTTAACAGTATCAGAATTGGTGTGATGCTCATTGGTGCCAATTAATGTCAAAGCTCATACATTTGTACTGCAATAGCTACTTCAAGAGCGTCTAGGAGGATGGTTGGAAATCATATCCTTGCAAAGAAATTAAGTTTCAGTAGAGGGGTAGGATAGAAATTTTAAAAATGCATGCAATCACACCTCAGAATGTGAAGTATTAGTACTGGTTCACTGTTTTCTCTCCCTTAGACCAAGAGTGGTCTCCTATGCCACAGGTCAAAGCAAATTCTTACAATTAAAAATATTGCAGTTCAAAGCTGTTTAGCACCAAACATTTCATTTAAATGGTGGCCAATTTTAATTAAGAAATAGGATTATGAGGACAGGAGTCAAATTGGTTTGCTGTATTGGTAAAATGTAAATTATACAGTGTGCCATTCATTTGACCATAACATTATCGCATTACACTAACAGCAAGTCAAATTATTGGCAGCAAATACTATAGCTATTCTGAAAAAGGATGTTAGTGCTTTTCATGTTGCAATAATTAGCATGTGGTACTTTAAACAGGATCACTGAGAATGTAAGAAGACTAGGCTACATTCTGAAAGGCTTGTCAGGGCTAATCAAAGCAATCTTATAGGGGAGTGGTTTGCGGAAATGGAAGAGTGCAAATTAGTTGAAACAAATAAGACAAGAAGGAGGAGAAGACATACTTGAAGTCATTGGGTTCTGTGAGGTTAGTTTAAACAGTAGTTGAGAGAAAAGATACGGACAGGGAAAGTAACTAGGTTGTTGACAAGAGAACACCTAGGTTTCAACACTGGGATAATCTAAGTGCAGAATAAGAATAAAAGGATGATGTTAAAAAATTGAAAAAAACAACAAAGATTAACTTTATTTGTGTCAGAATGAAGAATGCAGTTTGCTAACTAGAACACAATTTAAAAGGAAAGTGGAGGTAGGAGGTGGTTTCCAAGGAAGAGCTGTTCAAAAACAGATTCCAAAAAGTATACCTTTGACAAGCTGACATTTATTGCCCATCATTGTTATGTTGAGGATATTAAAAGTTCATCACGTTTATTATTCTACGTAGGCCAATGCACATAGGGACGTCAGGTACCGTTCCCAAAAGACAACGATGGGGCAACTGGGTGTGGTTATCAACTTGTCTGTTTCTGTTGCACAAGTTACGAGATTCAGTGTATTCAACTTCACAACTTGAAATATTGTGAATCAACCTCAAGGCCTTTAGGTGCTTGTTGAATAATATAACCACTCCTTGGGAACTGAGTAAATGTATATTGAAAGCGATTATAAAATCAGGAATTATCACTCATTGATTTGTAACTTAACGTGAGCACTCCTTGTTAAATGTAAGAAGCATACATATCTGCAAGCAGCAGATTGTTTGGACTGACAAATGTTACAAGAATACATTGTTAATAGCAGAATAGTGAATAACTTTGTGAAGGCTAGATTGCTTGGTTATAATGATTTTCAGTCTACAATTTTCACTGAAGTGACAGAGGCTTAAACCTAAAAGATCAATAGTATTTACCTGGGCTTAGTTTGTGGCAGCTGTCGGCTCGGCCTCCTCATGGATTGGTTAGGAGGAACCCGCATTGAGGACCTTGGAGAAGATCTGTGGAAGTTGGGATCATGTGCAGGAGGTTTCTTTGGAATTTTTTTCACCAATCGACTCACCCATTTCTGTTGTTCTTCTGTTGAATTAGCTAGTAATAGCAGATCTTTTGCAGATGAAACATCATAATTCACTGCAAAAGAGAAGGAACTAGATTAATGATCTTCAGTACTGACTAAATGTGAATCTTGTATATGCCTCTCTCAATCAGGTGTCGCAACTATTTAAAGCCTATGAAGGCTAAGGAGAAGAATAAGACATTGAGTTCTTGATGCAGATCACTATTCCTGTAGAGTACAGAAGCAAAGTACTGCTAGAAATCTGAGATAAAAACAGCAAAAACTAGAAACATAGAGCAAGTTTAGCTGTATCTGTAAAGTGTGTTTTACACCTGTGACTTTTCATCAGGATGGTCACTCATACACTTTTTGTTGCATGTTGAATGCCAGGGTGAAGAACTACAATTAAACAGGCCACAAATATTCAACACCAATAAGAAAATACCAGAAGTTTGTTACATGGGAGATAACGAGAGGAACAAGAGACATGGAAAGGGAAACAGACAAAGAAGAGTAGAAGTCAAGTAATTGCGTGCATACAGAAGCTGAGTGAAACAGAAATAGAAAATGAAAGGGCAAGTGGCAAAGGAAATGCATTTATAAGAATGACAGAGGGATCACCAATACTGAAATAAAGATATACAGATGTTGAGGTTGGTTGGCTCGCCGAGCTGGTTTGTTGTTCCGCAGACGTTTCGTTACCGTGCTTGGTAACATCCTCAGTGCAGCCTCTGATGAAGCGTCGGTGCGTTATCCCACCTGGCTTTTAAACTCTGGGGTCCGTTGCAATGGGTTGCCTCACTTCCAGGTTTCCTCCGTAGTGGAATGTATATGGGGTCGAGTTCAATGTGTTTATTAATAGCCTGCTTCGTGGAGTGCCATGCTTCCAGGAATTCTCGTGCTTGTCTCTGCCTAGCCTGTCCCAGGATCTTGGTGTTGTCCCAGTCGAAGTCGTGGTTCTCCTTGTCCATGTGGATTGAGATGAGTGAGTATTGGTCATGTCGTCGTATCCATAGCAAAGACTGGAAAGGACTGCCCTTCCGCAAATCCAACCTAAACTATGGATACGCGACGTAGACGACACTTTTGTCATCATTAAATGGACCAAATTAGAAGAGACACACAAACTCAAACAACACCCTCACCGGAATAAAACTCACCAGAGAGGAGGAGAACAACAAACAACACCCATTCCTGGACGTCATGGTAGAGCGCAAGACAAATAGAGAACTGCAAACGAAAGTACACCGAAAAGCCACACACACAGACCAGGTATTGAACTTCAACAGTAACCATCCCAGCACACACAAACGAAGCTGTGTGCGAATGCTATTTACAAGGGCAACAACACACTGCAGCAACATGGAACATGGAACACCAAGAGGAGGAAGAATACCTCTTCCAAGTGTTCAAGGATAATGGATGTCCAAAGAACTGGGTCAGGAGATGCCTACAGGAACAACATCAGAAAGATCCTACACACCCCGACACACTCGTCACACTACCCTACATCAGGAACACGTCAGAACTCACCAGAAGACTTCTACGACCGCTGGGCATCAGAGTGGCAGACAAACCCACATCAACCCTACGACAAGTGCTCACCCGAACTGAAGACCCACTCCCTGCCCTGGACAGGACCAATGTCATCTACAAGGTCCCCTGCAGAGACTGCGAGAAACACTACATCGGACAAACAGGAAGGAAACTAACAACAAGAGTACATGAACACCAACTGGCTACAAAAAGACACGACCAATACTCAGTCATCTCAATCCAATCGCAACAGATCCCAGAGTTTAAAAGCCAGGTGGGAAAACACACCGACGCTTCATCAGAGGCTGCACTGAGGATGTTACCAAGCACGGTAACAAAACGTCTGCGGAACAACAAACCAGCTTGGCGAGCCAACCAACCTCAACACCCACAACCCGAGCTACAAATCTACTCCAAAACCTTAAAGATATACAGAGACAGTTGTAGGAAAGAGTGCATTATCAAATGTCAAAAAGACAGAGGGACTGAAGACAACAGAGCAAATTCCTGCAGATGTAGGGATTGGCAACAAAATCAGTAAATACTGGAAATGTTCAAGTCACACAGAATCTGCATTGAGACATAAGCTTACAATTTCTTGCTTCTTATCCCATGGAATGATTACCTCCTACCTCAACACTACCTCCCTCTCCCTTTTCCTGTGTCGTTCCATCTACATCCACAACTGCTCAACAGCCTCTATCCATTTTACTAGTTTCTAATTTCCTTTTAGAATCAAATCCCCTAAACACTTGCATCATTGCTTCAAATCCACTGCCCCAAACTGTATGCAGGACAGATCAAAGATCCCTCCATTTGCTCCAGAAGGCCATCTTCTGCTTCATTGGCTGGCATCAAACCTGACACAAGGAAGATGGTCGTGGCTTTTGGAAATAAGGCATCTCAACTTCAGGGCAAGTCTACAGGAATTCTTCAGGGCCCAACCATTTTCATTGATGACTTTCCCTCCATATTAAGGTCAGAAGTGGAGATGCTCGCATCACGTTCAGCATTATTGCAACAACTCAGATAATGAAGCGGTCTTTGTTCAAACTATGTTCCAGCAAGACTTGGACAATATCCAGGTTTGAGCTGACAAATGGCAAGTAACATTTGCACCACGTCAGTAACAGGCAATGACCATCTTGAACAACAGAGAAACTAACCATTGCCCTTCGATATTTAATGGCTTACCATCACAGTGAATTGCCCACTATCGATATCCTCGGAGTTACACTGACAATAAACTCAACTGCACTAGCCATTTAAGTGCTGTGGCTACAAAAACAGGTCAGGGCTAAGAATTCTACAGTAAGTAACTCACCTCTCACTCCCCAAAGCCTGTACACAAGGCACAAGTCAGGATTGTGACGGAATATTTCCTACTTGACTGGTTAAAAGCAGCTCCAACAACACTCAAGAAGCTCAACACCATCTAAGCCATAGCAGCCACTTACTCAGCACCACATCCCCAAACATTCACTCCTTCCACCAAAGACACGCAGCATCATGGGATTCCAACATGGGGTCAAGGCCCTCGAGCCCAAAGCCGTGAAATGGACTAAGTGGACTTTGTCTTAAATTCTCTTTTTTAAAAAATTGTTTTTCTTTTTTTAAGGTGTTTTATCATTGGAAGACTGTTATTCTGAACTTTTATTTCTCTATTTTCCTAAATTATTACTACAATTTTGTATTTTTAAATGTCTGTAATGTCGTACTTTTGTAAATATTTTTTTCCCTAAGAATTTGTACTCGAGAATCTGTACCTTTGTACCTAAGATGGCACCATAAGTGGCGACTTGTAAACTTTTCACTGTACATGTGATAATAAAATTAATTCAATTCCATCAGCAGCGCATACCATATATTGTATTGCACGATTTCACTCAGGCTCCTTCAACACCATAATCAAACCCACGATCACTACATTTTGAAGGATAAGGACAGCAAACACTAGGAAAACTGCCACGTGCAAGTTCCCCTCCAAGCCACTCATTATCCAGACTTCACTGTCACTAGGTCAATTCCCTCCCTAACATTGGTGTGTATTTACTAAATGGATAGCAGTGGTTCAAGATGACAGCTCACCACCACCTTCTGAAGAGCAACTATGGATGGGCACCAAATGCAGGACCAGTCAGCAAAGTCCACACGCCATGAATGAATAAAAAAATCTCACCACCCAAATCTCACCATCTCACATTGACAACTTCTCCCTTGACTCCATTCAATTTCTCCAAATTAGAGGTGTTACTATTGGTCCTCGTTAGACCTGGCTTTGTGGATGATGCAAAACATTCTTCGGTCCCGTCTGACTTAAGGTTTCCCCAAGGACTTCTTCGACCAGTGCAGTTATGCATGTATCAGGGCTGTTTCCTGCACACGTCCTTCTGACTCCAACAGCTACCTTGACTCCATTTTGTCCTCCCTCACTTGGTTCAGACACTATCTATTCTCCCAATTTCTTTATCTCATCATCCATTTTGACAAAACTACTTTCAATAAGCACAATTTCAATAGTTCTTTCATTTTCCTTAGGGAAGGCAAATGGAATATTAGTACTTATTTCAAAGAAATGGAATATAGGAGGGAAGACTTGCTAAAACTACAGAACATACTAGTCAGACCACATCCAGAATACTGTGAACAGATCTGGTCCCCTTATCTAAGGAAAGATATACTAGCAATGGAGACAGTTCAGAGAAGGGTCATCCCTTGACAAAAAGGCAGTTTGCCGTTTCCCCTGCTGACAAAATGCAAAAGAGCTGTTCCTAGCCCCACCTTCTGGTTCCCTGCTGGCTGTCGCCAAACACCCCTCTGGGTCCCCAGTGGTTGCCTTGTTGTTGGTAATAACATACCTAGTTACTCATCACTCCTCTAATCACAGGTTGCTTCTCTTCCATGATTGTTGTTGATAGATTTACTAGTAAGTAACGAGTGAATCATCACGTGAATTAAGCACAGCTTCTCACTCTTCTCCTCAAATCTATTTGATGGTCTGATCGGTTGCTTGAGATTGAAATTTTCCAGAGGATTTCTGGAGTTTGTGGCTAATTCATTCTTTGCCTTCATGGATTTTGGTCACTAAAGCACATTTACCACACTGTAATAGACTGGGTAAACATGAATTATCTGGTGACAGTCCTGATTTTAAATAATTTCAAGCTTCTTTCATTCTCCTCTTGTTTTACTTATGAATTTGTAGAACCTTTCTTAATATGCTGACATTAATTTAAACTAGATTTTCAGAGTACGTCAAACAAACATAGCTTGAAGCATGATGCTCAATCCTCCATTCCCTGACAATTTTCTGTAAAAGATCTGATGGCACGACTGAAATGCGGGGGACTTAAACTGGAGCCCTTGTCTATATTTACCCTGCAACAAGCATCTTTAAAACAAGTTCACAATGGATATAATCTCAATGTAACTTTCGGGACTGGGCTGTGATAAATTCAATGCCACATTTCTGACAAAAATAACTAAATTCCTAAAGTAGTGAAAATGTTAAATAAACTGGGATTTACTGATGCTACAAAAGGCGCAGTATAAAGGCACAGAGAGTACTCATTATTGACTTAGACACCATAACTTCTAATGATCAAAAATTAGATCATTAGATCAAAAACAGACAAGGAAACCTACTGTTGATGACCAGCTAACACAATAAGTCAGTATTCCTCCATGCTGATTACCACAAAGAAGAAGCACTGAAAGTGGTAGGGACACAATGTACACTGAGTTGAGTACTTCAATATACATCAGTCACGAACAGCTGGACCAATACTGATTGAAGTATTCGGCTGAGCCAGCCGAATCCCTCAGAAAATCTGTCAGACTGGGCCTGCAGCAGATGGTGAAAGGACCAAGAGAGAAATAGCTTCCTGATCGTGCCCTCACCAATCTATTTGTTACAGATGCATCTGATTATGACAGTATTGGTAGTTGTAGTTTTTCCAAAGACCAAGATCTGTCTTCACACTGAAGACACCCTTGCCATCATGCTACTCAGACTACCATTGTGTTGAATAGGATAGATTCATAACAGAGCTACCTGCTGAAAACTGGCATCCATGGGACGACATGGGTAAACAGCTGAATTGCATACAGCAATCTAGAACAAGGCAGAGAGTAATTTTGCTTTTTGAGGCCCTTCCTTAGAGATTTTTCTCAAGGACTTTTTCTTTTGGTTTTCTACTTTTCATTCTCACTTACTTCTTTATTAGGTTATGGACTTGAAAGCATTTTGAACAATATGTGTAAGTGGCAAGTTATTTTGGTTTCCTCCTGAGGTCCAGGATCATACAGGAAACCTTCAGCAATGTGACTCACATCATATCTAGAGACGGGTTCATAAACTGGATACAAGGAAGGCTTTGAGCCTTAACAGCCATCTGAGCTGTGGTACTGAGGACTTACAGCAAGAATAAGCCAATATGTCCTAAAACAAAATGTCACATGGACACAAAAGGAGATTCTGGGGAGTTTGTAACACTATCTTGTTCTTTTAAAAACCTAAGAATGAGTTGTACTGTGCTATTTTTCTTCACTTTTTTCATCTGTATAATATGCATTCAATTTGTTATTTTAATATATTTTAAACAAAGATCAGAAAGTTACTTGTGGATGATCTGTAATATTATAAACATTATCCAGGGGAAAAAGGAAAATTGTTAATTCACCACACTCAAAAGTTATGCTTTGGTGTGATGACCAACACTAAAAACCATTGGGAAAAGAATCACCCAATTTCAACCTACAATATCTTTTTAGCAAATAAATGCAGTTAGAAACAAATTTCTTTACAAATGTACACTGAAGGAAAAAAATGCATAATTACAAAACAAACCTTCAACTACTTTAAATTATTTGCAACATGCAATTTTTGGTGAAATTTATTGAGATGGATCAAATTGTAAGTAAACTGCAAAAACATTTTGCCCTATGCTAAAAAATGTGAAACCTGGACATACCCTAATACCTACCTTTACAAGGTGCTATAAGGTCCTCCTTTTTATCCATATGATCTTTGTGACATTTGATATGGCAACGGCGACACTCCAAAGCTGGTGGGGGTTTAAACATATGCCACAGTGGCTTCGTACAGGCTTCACAGTTGGTTGGGAAATGATAGAGCGTTGGTATAAATTCATGACCTTTGTGAGGGATGTAGCTTGACTTCTCTCCCAAAGCAGGTGGTTCCACTGGAAACTCTTGCTCCTTTCTACTCTCTCCCTCATTAGCATATAGGATCTATACAGCACAGGACAGAGATGTTTTGAATGCCAGTCAGTTTTGAAACTTATAATCAACTGTATACAATTTTAAGGGAACATGTTAATTAAAACAAAGCTCTTCAATAAGTTTCAAAGGCAGAGATTGCAAAGACCCACTTACTTGAAATATTCTAGGAATCTCTTTGGCATCTGCTCTATATACATCACCCTGCGTAACTGGCCGAACGTGGAAAAGTTTGCTGTGAAAAAGCGACATTTAAATGACAAAATAAAAATTCTCAGATGACACTATTCTACCACCAGCCATTTTCAAAATTTTAAAATATATCAGCCAAAAGACATATTGAGAAAAAGTGAAAGCCACTCTGTTGTACCAGACCAGCAGACACCACATCTTTTAAAAACACTCCAAAACTGTTACTCCTTTTGCACTATAATGATTTTACATGACAAGAGGAATTACATTCATAAGCTCTCATTAGATCGCATTTAATCACAGAAAATAAGAGAGGTTAAGCAGAAATCCTGGACTGAAAATTGGCAACCAGAACATCAAAAAAACTGATACATCTTTACGGGTAACTTTTATACGAAGCACACAGATAGAAGATAAATTTAATCTAGATTTCACTTTAATCATTGGTTTAAATACTTGTTGGTGCTCCTATTAAGATTGACGACTTGTAACTATTTACTTATTAAAACTAAAGCAATTTAGCTGCGAGGTTTAGTAATAGCAGCATTTATCCTTGTTCAAGATAAAGTTAGGCACTTAAACATTTGCACCTGTCACTCAAATATTAATCACCAAGAACGCAACACGCTACTTTAAAAAGTGTATTTTTGAGCTTCATTCGTTTGCTATTTGTAACTCTTTTACATAACAGGACATTAAATTTTGTCACTATTTTGGATTACAGAAAGGTTACTTCGAACTGTAATTCAGAGACTTCACAAATTTGGGAGGCATTTGAGAATGCCTTTCTTCTGTGTATGAGCAAACTGTGATTGAAAGTGAATTGGACACACAAAAAATGAAACATTGACTTAAATCACCATGTTAACACTGATAAATTCTACTGCAGCTGCACTTTTATAATATGGACATTTAAGTATAACTTGAGTAGCTATCTAAAACTAACACATGAATTATAGAGTTCTCTGAAGTACAATGTCGATTCACAGTTTTCACTTTCTTGATAGATTGAGATGGCGCCCAATTGTATTTGGCTTTGAATGTTCAAAATCATTTTAATTTGTTCTTGAATTAGGAAACTAATGAACGATTTGCAGAAAGCACAAAAGAAAGCATGACTGTCTCTGTACAAAGAGGGACAAAGGAAATATCTGTAAAGGTGAAGGAGCCAAAGCATGAAGAATGGAAAACACTTTTCACCTTTGGCACTAATTGTCAGCATCAGACACTCCGGCTGTGGCATACCCCAAGCGCAGAGAAAGCTTCCTTAGCTGTGCAAAATTGCAAGCTCATTCAGTTCAAACATAAATGACGTAGACTATGAAAACACTCATGATGTGGAGTGTGCATAACTTCCGAACAGTACAGTTACATTAGCACTTGCTTATTTTCAAATTTGATCATGGGATAAAGGCATCACTGGCAACGTTTACCCATTCTTAACAACTCTTGAGAAAGTGGTGCTAAGTCACTTCTTGAACCACTGCAGTCAAAATGGTGCAACCGCACAACTGTTCAAGGGACAAGCTCCAGAATTTGGCCCCAGTGACTGTGTATGGTAATACATTGCTAAACAGAAAGTTGCAAAATAGTAAGCAACTCACAGATGGTAGGGTTCCCAAGTATGTGGTCCCTTTGTTTTTCAATTTGGTAGGAACTGTATTTGAAAGGTGCCAGTGAAGGAGCACTGGCGATTTGCTGCAGTCCATCTTGCAGATGACACACGCTGCTGCCAGTGCAGCAGTGATGGAGGGAGTAAATGTTTAAGGTGGTGGATGGAGTGCCAATCAAGCAACTGGGTGGTGCTGAGTTTGAGTGTTGCTGGAGCTGTATTCATTCAGACAATTGGGGCATATCCCATCACATTCCTGACTTGTGCCTCAGAGACGGTTTGGATAGCCCAAACACAATTCACCTTCATAACTTAATGTATCATCTATTTCCTCAATACTACTTTTTTTTTTACATATGACTAGTTACTTACTCTATATCCAATACCATTGAAGGATTAGACAATTCCTTGTCCTGCTCACTATCATAAAATAGAATCTTCTTACTGCTCACAACCACATACTGTAAAACATAAGAAAAATATTATCCAAGAGCAGCTAAACTATTACAGTTAAGCTTTGAAGACTTGTGTGTTAAAAATTGTAAATTGATTTTTTTTATTCAGATACTGAAACCAAAATATTTCCATTCCATCTTAATATTAGGACTAATCACCTTATCAACATAAGGAGGTTGCATTTATAAAGCACCTTTAATGTTGAAAGGCATCTCAAAGGGTTGCAGAGGCATACACGGAAAAAAAATAGACACGATTATCAAATTGGCCATATGGTCGAGTTCAAGCTCCCCTGGTAGCTGCCGTGGATCTCACTCAGCAACACGAGGCCAAACCCTGGGCAAAGTTAAAGGAAGGAGGAGAAATGATACAGGGGACTCCATGGAGGGGGAAAACGTGGACACGATCACAAAGGCCAGACTCAGCATGGAAAACGGCCATGATAAGGATTTGAAGGTGCACAGACTCCATTTTATACTTTTATTCCAAACTAAGGATACAATGAGGGGCACAGTTTTGGACAATATTTGATTTATTGTGCACAGCTGTGGGTGTATTGAATGTATTGGAGAGAGAGCAGAAACAATTTACAAGAATGATTCCAGAAATGAGAAACTTCAGTTATCAGGTTAGATTGAAGAAGGTCGGCACGGAGGGCCAAAAGGCCGGTTCCTGTGCTGTACTGTCGTATGTTCCAAGCTGGGACTGTTCTGCTTGGAGAGAAGACGGCTGACAGGAAACAAACACAGAACATGTTTGAGAAACTCAGCAGGTCTGCCAGCACCCGTGGAGACAGAAACAGACTTAACATTGAGTCCAGTCTGATTCCAAGAGATGTGATAGAGGTTTTCAAAATCATAAGCAAGCTGAGTTACAAAAAGAAACAAGAAAGAGAGGGCATAGGTTAAAGTTGAGAAAAAGCAAGGGTGAAGCAAGAAAAAAAAAAGCTTCTTCACTCAGCAAGTTGTTAGGGTTTGGAATGCACTGCCTGTAAGTATGGTGGAGACAAATTCAATTAAGGCATACAAGAGGGCAGTGGATGATTATTTAGATAGAACTAGTGTGCAAGTGAATGAAGGGAAGAGGAGGAGATTGGCATGATGTAATTATGCTCTTTTGAAGAATGGGCTGAATGATCTCCTTCTAGGCCATAACAATTCTGTGAATCTGTATGGAGGGGAGGAGCAGATGGACAGAGGGATAGATTTATACAGTGTACCACTGAAACATCTGCAGATATGGTCACTAATGGTGGAGCAAATAGAGGGGAAGGAGTAGGCCATTCAGCCCCTTCCTTAACTTGTTTACCTGTTGTTCAGTCATGTCTGATCCAAATCTCAACTCAATTTATGCAATGTTGATCGATACCAATCAAAAAAATCTATTAATCTCAACAGCCATTTGGTGGAGGGAGGATGAATAAGGGATCAGAATCAGAAAAAGGAAGTTCTTTTCAGAGTTTTGGAGCTGGACGAGATTCCAAAGGTGGGGATGAGAAAGGCCAAGAATGTAGGCAAAGATGAGAATAAATATTTAATTTATGGTGCAGGTCAACATGGACCACATAATGCCACACCATTTTAAAAAGTTGAAAATCCTATCTACTATGCTAGTTATTCAGTGTGTAAAGGTACTTTTCCCAGCCCAATTTAACTGGCACCTCATCAAATAGAACAGATCCCTCCTTCTACAGTACTGTTGCCAGTGCCCAATGAATCAAATCCTTCACCTCCCATACCACTCTTCAAACCCCAATTGTATCCTCTGATCTGTCTGACACTATAAAAGTTTATTGAGGTCCAGGGAGTATTCAAGAGATTACTGCCTTTGAGATTCTACTTATTAATTTGGATCCTACCACCTAAAACTCCTCCAACAGAACCTCTTTCCACCAACATTACTGGTTTCCACGTGGACTATTCACAACAGGATTTACCCCCTTTAATTCCTTTTCCAACCATAACAACATGCCCTTAACCAAGGCACAAGCATATAACATGGCCTTTGGGTCTCTCTGCAATACCTACAATATTTAACATTAACCATACCGTTCCCATCGCTACCACATTCCCCACCACACTTCGCACTTCAATCTCCTCATACCGCATGGTGTTGCAGTTAGTTTGCATTCATCCACCCAGGCAGGAACAGCCTTGGACATATTGGATAAAAGCCGAGGCTACTCCAGCAACGCACCTGGGATTGCCTTGCAATCTGATCCCTTTTCTCTTCTATGACCACTAATGGGACGTACCAGTTCTAGTCTAACAGGGGAGAATGCCTCCTGGATCAGTGGCCAGGAATTTCTCGCCTTCCCTGGTACCCTACGATGACTGTGCTTTATATTGCAGCTCAAATCTCAGCTGGAGCTCCTTGAGAAACAGTGACTAAACTGCATATATGGCTATCCAGGATTGTATTGCTTTCCACAGACATCACAGCTGGAATGTGGCACTCCACCTGCACTGCTTTCCCTATTTATATTTATTTATTTAACTATATTTCATTTATAATCAACCTGGTATATAATTTTGAATTAATTCCTTGAACCACTTTAACTTATGGTTAGACTAAATTAAACATTTATCTCCAACACAAAACGGAAATAGGAGGCAAAAAGCAGCCCTGTACAGTCCTCTCCACCAAATTCCTATGTTTTACTGTCCTTTGTGAACATGTTCTGCATCAACAGTCTGTGTATTTTTAAAATTTTGTGGCCTTTTTGAACCACACCAAAGTTAAAAGTGCTCACTCAGCCTCATGCTCACGGTAATTAGGCCTTATTCAGACAATTTAGCACTAACAGAAATCATCTTTCAGTGGGTCATTTACAGTTTGACTGCTTTGCAGTTTCTTTTACAATTTTCAAAAGTTTCAGTTAAATTCAATTTCAGTTTGAGACTACACATTCATAGCCTCAGAGAGCCAGATATCATAATTGCTAGTTGGATTCACATCCAAATCCCTTGGATTTGACAGAACAATGATAAGAAGTCGCAACCATATCTACATCCTTAATACATACGTGAAAATTCTACAAACCAAAACGACCACAATCTTCATTTTTACATAAAAACTTTGTGCAAAAATCAGTTAATACTTTTGCATTAAATATTGTATTACTATTTTTCACATCTGCAAATCTGACAAATTGTCAGGATTTAACAGGTAAGCCATTCATTAAAATATCCAAAGCTATATGCTGGTATATTACTCAACTGATCACCACCTATAAACCATGAAAGGCATATCATTGGCTATTTCACTGCAGTCATCACCAGACCCCAGAGACCTACTTATACATGTAGTAACACTAAATTTCAAACAGATACTTTACCCAACTGAAGATTATTAATCCAGATATTCACTTAAAAGGGAAGTTTATTGGAAGGAAAAATCATACCTGTTTCCGCCATAGGAATTTCTTTGTGTTGTTTCTCATGGGTAAGGAAAGCCAACCTTCCAATCTGGATTCTGAGAATAATGGAAATGCAATTTAAAAAATATACTCCCAGTTGACCAAACATTCTGGGCATCTAAATGGAGTAGCATCGATACTTGCTTTCCTGGCAGTTTTGACGCCAGTATCTTATCATTTATAGATTTAAAAAGCCTAATTCAACTAATCATTTTACTTTGCATTTGTAATCCAGCATTAACAAACACAGAGTGTTGAAAAGTTACTGCCAGCTTGGAAGCACATCTTCCATACTCAATTTGTGTGACTATCTTAAAGCGAAGAAATGTAGAAATTCAAACCTGCAGAAATATTGTTCCATCTTCAATCTGCATTTGAAATTGTATATTTTCCCACCATTTATAATACTAAATACTATGCACTAAAGAAATTACAGTAATTTACAATATTTTTTTAAAAGAATCAAATTTAACTTGTCCAAATCACTGGATTTCTTAAATATTAACTTGTTTGAACAAAACAGAACATGCTAGAGTCAAGAATCTGCACTGTAACGAGAACAAAAGCCATATAATTTAAAATCAAGAGGTTAAGGCGATCAGCCATGCCAAGAATTAAATTCAAAGTTAATAAGTTAAATGTCAATATTTTACTGAATCTTTAGCTCAATGTATTGATAAGAAAGGGTTTCTACACATTGGTCAATGCCAATACAAAAGAAGATGACACAGCTTTATGTAAAAGTAATATTTTATCTTCTGTATTCTCCTGCATGCAGTCATAGTCTGCTTCAAACAGCATTTTGGCACCTCAATCTTTGTGAATACAAAGACTATTAGACAAACTCTAATAACAATCGAGCTATTTTTAAAAAGCAAATAGCGTTCAAGTCACATGCAGTACGTCACCTGGGGAATCAAGTTCAAGTTCAGGCTCAGAGCCAGGATCAGACTGTGTACGTACAAAGGGCTCTGCATCTTCATCTGACTCAGACTCAGAATCAGAATCATGGACGTAAGAATAAGAGGGCTTAGTGGCAAGGGTGACAGAGGTGGAAGAGCGTTTGTAGCTAAAAGACATGGACTCCGTCGTATGGGACTGAGTGATACGAACTGAGAAAACCAAGGCAACAGGTAGAAAAGTAAAAATTTTCATTTTTCATAGCTTCAATCAGTGTAGAAAAGGATTAGAGAATGAATAACAAAAATAAGCTGAAATAATCAGGTAGAAAAAAATGGGAAAGAAGTTAGTTAATGGAACTTTTTTTAAAAGTTTATAGATTGTGTTTTTTAAGATGGATAAAACAGCTGTATTTTATATTGCTACACACAAATAAATTATTTTACAAAGAATTTCAAACGCATGTCTCTCAAAATAAATATTGAATTTCTACAGTAATTGAGCCAAGTGCCAAACTCATTTCATTTTGTTACCAAACCACTGCTTTGAATTCACATCCACTAGGAAATGGGTCAAGACTGCGTAAACATATTTTACTACAGATTATTTCAGTACAACTTCGAAGTCTATTTTGTTCTTCCAAACTTGAGTTATTACATATTTGATGTATTTAGTCCCAATCTTACAATGATTTCTAATTTAATCAACAGTGAAAAGGTTTTCAAAGATCTTAGTGATTATTAATCCTGAATATCATCCTATTTAGTTTGACAACTTTCTTTGGAACAGATTCTGAGTAATAGTCATGGGACTCAAAACATTAACTCTGTTGCTCTCTCTATACAGATGCTGCCAAACCTACTGATTTTCTTCAGCATTTCCTATGTTAATGGCAAACTATTCAATTTCCCTAAGGCAAGTTTCCAAATAACGTCTGATCCTCAAAGAGAGCAAAATTTCACAATAATACTTCCCAAAATTTTACTTTTTAATCTTGGCCTGCTGCTCTCAGTCTTGAACACACTCAATCTCTGGAACCCAATATCGCAGAAACTGTTAGATCCCAGTCTGTAGCCATCTACATCAACACTCTTGGAAACAATGACGTAGACTTTGAACTAAACAGTCTCTTTAAACAAAGTGCTATGATTTTGGGCTCTGATTCTAAATTATTTGCTTTTCTTCTGGTCATAAGTACTTTGTTGTGTAAATAATTTATGAACACATAAAATTACAGTAGTAGTTAAAGCAAGAGGAATTGAGGATGGGCTAATTGAATCAAATATCTTCTGCCATGGCGAGTATCATACTATGAAATAACCCTTCATTGATTCCTGTCACATCAGGCCCTACATGCAACCATGTACATCTGCAACCAGATATTTCTTCTTCATTTTTGTTAATTAAGTAATGCATCAAATATTTCTGCCATGTTTTTATTCTACATTTTGGCTTTTTTATAATTTTACAGGTTCTACTATTTTATAGGAAAAGGAAAATGCCTTCAAATCTCTTTTTAATCTCAATGATTTTGATCCACTGCCCTCTAGTTTGACACATTCATTCCAAGGCAAATTAGACTGTCCAGATCAACATTACCTACAACTATCAGTATTCAGTACCTTCCCCATCACCAGAACCTGAAGTTAAAAGTGTTCTGTGCCATAAGTCCTTCTGCACAACTTAACAGTCCCAGCTCCTACTTATCAGCCATATTGCTCTTCCTTTGAATCCTCCCCAGGATATCAGTGTACTCGTTTCTGCACTATCAGCAAGTCAGGAGTTAAGCAATATTTATTGAAACATTATCAAACAGCAAAACAAAAACTCATAAGTACCAATGATTCCTCAGAGTTAAAAGTTTGTTAGAATAATGACCAGAAACTGATTACAAATGTACAAAATAAAGAAATATATTAAACATGTCAGTTATAATTTTCTTTCTGAAAGCTGTAAATGTAGTTTTATATAATTATCCTTAATAAGTTAATATGCACCAAGGAGTCATCGTTGTTGGAATTGAATAGTTAGTCAAACTATGAAAACTAATTTCCAAGTAACGAAAGACAAAATGTCTCATTACTTTTTGGAGGTAAAAAACACATACATACCAGGAAATCCATCATCTGCTTCTGCATCACCTGGCCCACTGCCAATACTAGTAGTGTCAAGTCCCACTTGTACTAATTGCAGCTGAGAACGAAGTTGTTCAATATCGCTGTCTTTGCTATCTAGTGCCATCTGCAGCTCAATTCGCACCTGGCTTTCATCCGCAATTTGCTGTTGGAAGATATAATGTTATAAAGGTGAATTATACTGATAGATAACAGCAAAGCCTTCCCCAATTACTCAAGTCCAACTTAAACCTAATATATATCCCCAAATATCCATCTCAACATTAGTAAAACTTACCCAGTTTTTTTTTAAACAGATCATTTTCACTGACTCTCTCATTTATAATCCTCTACTGCCAATTTTGCAGGTCCTACTATTTTCATGGTCAAAAAAAAGCATTTTGATGCCTAAACCTTCACCTATGCAGTGAACTGCCAAAAAACCCAATAAGATCAAGTTATAAGCTAATGGAATGTAGTCCTTATCGATAGTACTGCTTTATATATTTGCCAGTAGAATGGGCACAGAACCACAGTACTGTTCAGTATAGGAAGCTGTCATTCAGTCCAATGAGCAACTGGTGGATCAGTGAACAAAACATATCACAGTGACTTGTATGTACCTCCTAGTCAGATACTTATTTATCTGTTAACAAACATAAAATTGAAATATGGTAAGAGGGCATTTGGGCCAAGAGGCTTATATCAGGGTTAATTCCCCATATGAGCAGCAGCCCTGATCCCAAGAGACAAATCCTCTAATCAAACAATCATTGACAGATTCACAGAAGTGTTAAGGCACAAAAGGGGGCCATTTGGCCCATCATGTCTACATCAGCTATCTAAACGAGCATTCAACTATGAATAACCCACAAAAATCATTAAACTCCACTTATCCTGTCCACTTTTATGTAGTGAACTTGAATCCTAAAATTCTCTATATTGGCCACTTGCCCCCCACAAAAACTCTTATTTCAAACAAAAAACAAAACAAGAATGCAATCACACTGAACCACACCTTGCTCTTTTCTGCTAATTTCACTAACTTATTGATATCTTCCTGCAGCTTCCTTTGGTTATCAGAGTTATTTTCTTTAGCTCCTATTTCCATCTTATTTACAAACAACCCCTCCAGTTCTATATCCTAGTGTACATCCGATGAATAGTAAAGGTTCAAGAACAGCGCTTGGTGGGACACTGCCATCTATTTTTAGCCCGTCAGAAACCGCCTTTTACTCCTACAATGATTCCTTCCTTCAAGAACTTGCATATATAACATAACTTTAATGCAGAAAAAAATGATTGTCTAAAGGCATTTACAAAGGCTAAAGGAAAGACGGCAAATTCTCCAATATTTTCTCCTTTGCAAACAAACACTAAAATTATCCTTCCAATTTCTGTTTATTCTCCAGTTCACTTTCCAGGCACCCACATCAGATTTAACAACTTTCTTTTCACGAACATATCTGTAGAATATTAGTTTCTATGAATATACTGCTATAAATCTTGAATCCTGGATAAGGATATTGTTAAAGTACATGATTGGTCCTAAGGAAGCTGTTTTCTTTGATGATAGACACTGAAATTGAGAATTTTTTTCTTCAAATAATATTGAACCAGATGAAAATCTGCCTTTTCAACTCAGGAGAAAACAGTTTGCAAGTGGAGTCTTTCACATCCTGTGACAATACATAGGGGAAGCGATGGTCTAGTGCCATTACCACTAGACTATCAATCCAGAGGCCCAGGTATTGTTCTGGGGAGCCAAGTTCAGCTCCTATCATGGCAGGAATTCAACTAAATTCAACAATTTTTTAAAAAATAGGATTAACAGTCTAATGATGACCATGAAACTGCTGTTGATTGTTGGAAAAAACCCATCCAGTTCACTAGTGTCCTTTCGGGAAAGAAATTTGCCATCTGCCTGGTCTGGCCTTGATGCAACTCCAGACCCACAACAACATGGCTGACTCTCGCTGCCTCTAGGCGATTTGGGATGGGCAATAAACACCGGCTTGGCCAGTGACCTCCACATCACGCGAATGAATTTAATAAAAGCAAATCAATATTTGCTTGTTTAAATTTGTGCTTACATATAGGCAGCTTTATGTAGGATTTTCCAAAGTGACAAATTTTGATTCTGTTAAAGTCTTTGATGAAAGGTTAACTAAAAATCTGTATTTAAGGTAATAAAATTTAACTGCAAATGTTTCGATAGTCTCTGCTAGTTAAAACTTATTGCAAACCCTACTTTTTTTTTAATCCAGGTCAGCAGCTCACTCTTTATCTTGTTTTGAAGTAGTTTGCTTTTATCTTTATGCCTCCTGTACCCTAGATCTTTTTTAAGTTCTGTAGAATGTTCGAAGAAATAATCCAGAGATGACACCCTCAAGACCCCCTCACAAAAGCCTGCTTTCACATTTCCTAAAGTCATTTTTCCAGACTTGGAGACAGTAAGTACTGCTGATGCTGGAAGCTAGAGTTAATAAATGTGCAGCTGGAAAAACACAGCCGGTCAGACAGCATCCAAGGAGCAGGAAAGTCAACGTTTTGGCCTGAAACATTGACTTTCCTGCTCCTCAGATGCTGTCTGACCAGCTTTTCAAGCTCCATATTATTCTAATTTTTCCAGACTTTATTGCTTTCTTTTACTATATCACTGCCTCCCACATGAACTGCAAACACTAGCTTTTTGCTATCATGTTACATAAACTTCTCCAGACTTCCCAGAATGCCCCCTACCCTAGCATTTCGAAGGCAACAAAACATCTATGATTCTCAGTGAATTACAAAAGTGCCTTCCATTTAACTATCAAGGCAATAATTAGTGCATTCCAAACTGAATCACTGATTCTTAACCTACCTTCCTCAAAGCATCAAATCTACTTTTTGTGTTACTGCAATATCTTTGATGGTTTTGCCCAGGGTTCTCATTCTTCTAACTGCAAGTTAATACTTCAAAGTTTTCATAAGGGAACGCAATTTACTACCAAAGTTCCTGTTTTAGCCTGCCTCTCTTTGCTCTCCCTGAAATTTCCAAAGCTACCATTTTCCTCCCTCTACAACTACAAGGTCCACATTTTCGAGCCGACTGACTACCGTCAACTCTTCTTGCAGCGACTTCTTTCACTCACTCCACCCATTCCCCCAACCAATGTCTCTAATTGTCTTAAACTCCTGTACAGGCTCAGAGGCCTTGACTTCAAGTAGTCTACTTTCTGACATATTTTGCTTAAATTAACACTTGCTCCTTAGAACTTCCATAATCTGTAGAAACTGCGCTTCATTGTTCTTCCCTGAGTTACCACTCTCAAGATAAATATTAGTCAACTTATATTTCACTTTCTATGCTATCAATTTAAATTACAATTAAGGTACAATATTTTCCCTTTGCTCTCAGGCATACTTTGAATTAAATTCTTGTTTTGCAAGTACAATTTCACTCTGATGTCATCTCATTCCATTACGAACTCACTGTAGAATGTGCTTGCTTTCCACTTGAACTCATTATGGTATTAATATGATACATTTGCTATTTTTCCCACACAGTGTTAAGAAGAATGGAATAATGCGTGCAATTATACGTGCAGACATACATGGATACTTATGTCTAACGTAAGGATGAAGGAGAAAGGAGGAAAACTTACTTGGTTTTCTGCTAGAAATATAATCCTAAAAGTTTCTATCAAGTAAAATGCTCCAATCTAGAAATATATTATAGTAAAGGACATATCAAATGCAACAGTAATCTTTAACAGTGAACTTTTGTCTATCATTAATTGGGTTCTGAAATTACAAGTCGGCCAGACCTTTCCCTTCCACAAGGGCATCAGTGAACCATGTGGCTTTTTACATAAATTGACATTGATTACACAGTTGCTAATAGGACAGCTTTTTATTCCAGGCTTTTACTGAATTCAAATTTCACCATTTGCCATGGTGAATTTTCAACCCAATTTCCCACGAACATTAGCCTGGGGTTTTGGGTTACTAGCCCAATTACATAATCATTGGACCACATTCCCCATATGAATGCATCTGTCCATTAGGTTATTTGCAAAGAAAAGCGACAGCTAATTCTAAGCTAAAGAGGTCACTGTCAAAATGGGAAAGTTTCAAGATACCCAAACTTGCAAAATCCTTTACCCTATAATGAAAACTTGAATTTTTCATCTTAAAGATGTGAGAAATAATCAATTTAGTTTACAAGTTCATCTTTGATTCTATAACTACAATTTTTATATCGGATTTTTCATGACAATGAAACGATAACATTGAAAGAACATTAAGCATTAACACTAAATTTTACAAACTAAATCACTCAATTATTTTTATGAAATGCAAATAATTTCAAACTGCTTTAATGATTTGAAAATTATAATTTAAAGAAAACTATACCAGATCAATGTCACAGCTAGCCCTTCAAATGCATTTAATATTTTTAAATTCTAAACCCATTATGCAGAATATTAATAATGCAGGACATTATTAACATTTTAAATTCACATTTGCTACTTAGAACTTCCATAATCTGTAGATTATAACAATGCAACACTGTCTACATTTAAAATTTCTACAATATTCACCTTTTTTTAAATTTCAGAATGCATTTGTAGAATTTATTAGTCACTATCATTAAAATGAACAGCATCAAAAATCCAAGTACTGCTGCAGAGAATATGGACATAACCTGTACAATGACCTCCAGATAAACTTTTTATGCAATTGAGTTTTCATGTAGCATAATTTTATATGTATTCCTGTATGGCAAACTTCATGCATAATCTTACCGCTTGCATTTCATTCAGCTCTCTCTGGTACTTAATCATCATTTGTGATAGCTTTTCCCGCTCTGACCTCAGCTCCAATTGCAGTTTTCGATTTTCCTTTTCTTTTTTACGAACATCAGTGTCAGTTCCACGCCTGCCATGGTCTCTCTTCATGTCCTTCCGATTCATAATCTCAGCTAATTTATTGACAGCCTAAAGATGATAATTTTCACGTGAATAATCCAAATATTAAATAAAATTCCTAAATTTTCAAGTAATCTCGTAACATTATTCAACTGTATCTAATTCCATTTCTCAGCACTGCATTTACACAAATCCAAGAGGAAAACCATGCGATTGTTTTCATTTAATGAGCAACTCTGTTTATACAGTTTTCAATCCCACTCTAAATCAGATATATAGTCATTTTTTAATACACTATTATTTAAATAACCAGTACTATTCAGCAAAATACATTTGTTCCAATTTCAAGTCTCATTAGAGGCTGGTTTAATACTTGTTTAAGCCCTTGTTCTAGGCTTATCATTGCAATATTTTGCTTGTATCATTTATGTCTCAAAGCAGGTCATCAATGAAAACGAGTGCCATTCCAAATCCTTTCCCATGGCAAACTTTTACAAAGACGTCATTATGACATAACAATTGACAAATTGAAATGATCAATTTTAATTTTTAATAAAAGTTGCAATTTTGATCTGATTTACCTTAGTTAAAATTAGAAAAAAGGTTCTTCTCACAATTTCTTTAATATCTACAATCTTTTCTATTTTGTGGTGCTCTTGAAATTCTTGACTTTAACCTTGAATTTTCCTTTTTGGTGACACAAACTTAGGATGAATGTAGCATTTACAATGGTCTTAACCATTAGAGAAGGAAATCATAAACTTGTATCCAAGACCAAGATTAAACAATGAAATATTTAAAACATAATTGTAATGACACAAGTCAATACTTGAGTTTAAAACTGGTCACATTTTATCAATGGAAGAGCAATTACATTTATTTTTAGGATTTGTAATGTTTAAAATTTTAACATAGTATTAAATGTCATTGCATTGTTTAAATGACTTATTACAGAAAAGTAATTGGAGTTAATAATGAGACTGAACTGAACAAAATCTCCAGCACTCATCTCAGAGAATTTACAAACATAGGTGAGGAAATTGTAAATGGTTTTATCATAACTTTCCAAAAACTATCAATTCTGAACTTGTATCCTCTGATCAGAAAACCGCCAACATCACACAATAATTTAAGTAGGGTAGCAAAGACATTATTGACTTACAGTGTGATGTTCCTTATGTGAAAGTAACTAGAATTTGATCATGGGGACAGAGAGAGCAAGCACCTGACCAAAAATGAATTCATTAGCTAGCACTGGCATGGATTTGCAAGTGTAGGTCATCTTAATGTAACTGCATTTGTTGAGGAGCTTACCAATAGGATAGATAAGGATAGTATTTATAATATGCTCCCACAGACATCTGAGGAAGTTCCACACAAGAACATTAAGAAAATTGGAAAGTTTTAGAATTGAAGACAAACTTCTGACAAGGACTCAGAGTTGGTTAGGATAACGGAAGCAGAATTGAATCAATGAATATGTTTTCCAATTTGCAGATTCTTACATCCCCACTCCCCATGCCCCAATTCCAACCCCTGGTCTGCATCTTAATCTCATTTTTTATATATTTTCAATGCTTCATAGAAGGAATGAGTTACATTACCGACTGCTGATTACACAAAAGTAAGTAGCACATTAAGCACTAATCAACAGAAACAAGAGTTGCCGAGGAAAGTTGATAAAGTGAGTGGACAGACGGAGTTCAACTGAAGTGGTTACCCCATTTTGGACCCAAGCTTAATAGTTTGCATATCTTCTAACTGGTGAAAATTAGCAACTATGGAGGAAGAAGAGATATTTTAAGGATCTATGTACAGAATATCACTAAAATTTTGGGGAACAGGAATAAAACAAAAGTAAAAATGTGAAGGGAATGGTAGCCTTCATCTCAAGGGGAATTGGAATACAAAAGAATGTAAATTATAGTGTTTTCTTGAATTTAAGCATATGTGTGGGTGAGAAAGACAGAGAGAGGGGTGGTGGGAGGGAGGGAGAGTAGGGGAGAGCACGCATGCAAAAGAGAGAGCACGAGACAGAATGCAAGCGCGAGAGTGAGAGAGAGGGACAGAGAGCAATACAGGGAGAGCGAGAGCTAGAGCGAGGGGCTTTACATTTATTGTACCCTATGAATATTTCAGGGTGTTAACATGGATTCCGCAGCACAGAAACTGATCATCTGGCCCAAATGGCTTCTGTCAGCATCTGTGCCTGTTTCTAATTTCACATTGTATCTAATCCCATCAACAAATTCTTTTCACAACTTCTTCTTGTTGTTCCTAGCATTTTTGACTTTACTACTCCTGAAAGAGCAAAGTGTACAGCTTTGCTGGAAGGAAATTGTTACTCTCAATGATAGAATCGCCTCGCAAATGCTCAGAATATGTTCTCTCCGTCTACCTCACAATTCAAACCGGGATAATTAATCAAAGGCAGGGGAAATCATCACAATATAAACAGTTGGAGGGATGGGTGGTACAGTACCTTACACTAGGGAGAAGGGAGTCACCAAGCAAGTTCTAGAGATCTTGCTGTCATGGCAGAGCTGCATATCAAGCCACCGTGGGAAACCTCAGCAGAGCTGTTCACTCAGCTGTCACAGGCAAAGCTCCAGAACTCATCAAGCCTCGGAAACCAGAATTCCTGTTGTACCTGAATGAATTTTTCTGTCTTTACTGACTGGAAGAGTAGTCCACTATGTGTAATGCAAAGACTGTGACCCTGTACACGAACTAGGTGATTGCACCAACGATAGAGGCATCTCCTTTCTGAGCAATGGGCAAAAGTACTTGTGTTGCCCTCATCACATTGCAAATCCTGGAAGAATGCACCTATCTGGAATCCCAGTATGACTTCTGAACATGAAGATCTACAATTGACATGATTAAAGAGTTAGCACACTTCAGGATTACTCAGTTGGTGACATTGTTCTGCCAAGAGATGCTGAGGATATGCCTGGAAATGCAGATACTGTTCAGCATTTTCTCTTCCTGTGCATATGTTGTTGAGATCCCAGCACTGTAGAGGAGCACATTGAGGATGTCATTTGTTCCACATTGTCTCACACTCAGCTTGGCCATGAAAACTTCAATTTTTGAAATGTGCATTGATTTTAACATCAAGTGACAGACTGTCGATGTTTGTAGAGCCGAGATTTGTGAAACCATCGACAGCCACTAGCTTCACATAGGCAGTGGACCAATGGACCGATAGTGGTATGGCATCTTCCTGGGCCATGTCATTTGTTTTCCTGATATTGATAGTCAGCGCACACACTTCATTGCCAGAGAGAGTAGGGCTCTTAAGCCATTCAAAGTAATGCTTACCACAGAGTTGACCACCATATTGGATACTTCAAAGACACATGCAACCCAGTTACCTCTGCAAAGCCTTTGTTTCTAACATCTAAGAACTTGTGGCAATATTGGGAAAGCTGTTCACAAAGCAACTGAGTAACAGCCACACTGTCACACACACAGGATCATGCCTGTCAGGCAGTGTCCCAGATTCTATCATCAGGTCTTTTGATATAATGGTGGAGAGTCAGAACAGGGTGGCTCTCTGACTCTTCTATAGTGACTCAGGCAATCTAAAATCTCATGACGTTAGCTCAAACGTGAGTACAGTAATCTCCTATTGATTACCACCTACTACTCTCCCTCACTGAACGAAGCAACACTGCATTTTGAAGATCACTACTTGGAAGAAGCACTGAAACCAGCAAAGATGTGGATCTGCTCTATGTGAAGTACTTCAAGATCCGTCAAAAGTGGCTTGAAAGCACCACTCCTGACAATGCCCTGAAGAATGTGGCTGTCAGACAGGGACTGTAATGGATATGGGAGAACTAATACCATGAACTATCTACTCGATTTCATCCTCACCTATCTGCCCAGAACTTCAACTGCCTCTAAGCATTGGGAGGAGCAATTATTGTCCTATCCCTGGTCCTCTGATCTACAATATAAACGGAAATTAATGAGTTGAATGATGGGTGCAAAAGATGTGGTCTTGCTCCTAAAACACACCACAAGGCAAATTCATGTCAGCTGTTCTGAGTAAGAGTATCATGTGTAAATCACTTTTTTCTATTAAAAGTAAGAGGACTACAGTATTCAAAGGAAAGCAAATAAGAACACTCTTTGCACAACTTCCGAGAGGCTGGTTCAAGGATCCCATGCAGAATGCATTAAAAGAAAAAACTCCAAATTAAAGGTTGCAGAATTTTTGACATGGAACATTTTAACAGCAAAAACCTAACTACACAGTGAGCTTACCAGTGATGTCGTAACAATACAACCAAGTTAAATTTGACCAATACTGAAGACCAGACAAATTTACTACAAGAAAGTGACAGTGTCCAGAAATAAATGGCATTTGAACAAATTTAAAAATGAGCACCAGTAATATGCTGGGAACTCGGTGTTGACAATTAAAATCTAATTCTATTTTCTTACTTGGGTTTTGAGGGTCCTCTCATTGAGCAGCTGTTTGTCAAATTGAAATTTTATGTTTGCTAAATTTGCATCCTCTTCTTTCAGCTTCTGAATCTCTGAAAAACAAAACCCATTTGAGATTTTAACATGCTGGGTTTGCACAGCAGACCTTCATACATTTATTTAGCATGAAATATAAAACTAAATCATGACAACTTTTCTTATTCATTCATGGGATGTGGGTATCGCTGGCCAGACCAGCAGTTATTGCCCATCCTTAATTGCCTAGAGGACAGTTAAGACTCTCCATTACTGCAGTTCTGGAATCACATGTAGGCCAGGCCAGGTAAGGAAGGTAGTTTCCTTCCATAAAGGATATTATTGAACCAGACGGATTTTTCTGAAAATCTACATGGTCATCATTAGACTCTTAATTCAGATTTTATTGTTCTACCAACTGTCATGGCAGGATTCGAACCCAGGTTCCCAGAATATTGCCTGAGTCACTGGATTAATAGTCTAGCAATAAAACTAATCACGTCCACCAACTGATACTTTAGTAGACTAATACCAAAATAACAGTTTTCAATCTGACAGGTGGAATTCAAAATAACTTCTCAAGATGAGATCTTATTAAATATTGAGATAAAAAAATAAGCTTGTATGGTACAGCATAACAAAGGAGAGTGGCAGCAATGAGCAAGGCTGCCAGGTCAGAGGATATGGGAGTGTGGGATGCTGGCAGAATCTGGTGAGGGGAAATACAGAAAGTAAGGCTTCTTAGTCAGGGAGCAGGAGCTGCAAAGTGGGGCGAGAGAGAGAAGACAGGCAAGAGTAGGTAGCTAAGGTAGAGAGGACCTGCAAGGAAACCTGATGGAGCAGGAAAGAGGATCCCCTAAAAGTTGGGGGAAGAGTGAGCGCAAAGATTGGGAAAGAAAGTGCCCACAAAGGGGTGTCACAAACGGAAGAAAATAGTTTTAATCTTTCAATAACAAAAGAATCTGCTAACAGGGACCCAGGAAAACCTGAAATCACATTATGATTTGGTTGCAAATGAATGTGTAGTCTCTAGCTTAAGGCTGCCAAAGTTCAGGAACTACTCTCTGTGGTGGGAAGGGGGGAGTGAATACTACAGCAATGAACACTGTGTTAATTGAATAATTTAACTTTCAAGAGCTTTGTTTCATAAAGATTTACATTCATGTGACATCACATCCCAAGACATTTAATGTGTTGTAAATTACTTGAGATGTAGGAATTGTATTAGGGACAAACATGTAACTACTTAGCTGTAACCTGTGGAAAATATTTTTAGGTGATACATTTCTATAAACAAAATCCATGGCAGTTAATGTTTTTTAAAAAGAATTTGTTGCTCACCTACACCTCTTATTTTTTAATACTGTGGTGTATAGGAGTTAATGATTTCCTTGTGTGATGTAGCTTTTGGTTTGATTGACACTGATGAATTATTTTAATTCTGTTCCTTCGCAGGTCAAAACACCCTATACGGGAACACAAATATACAGTGTATTGCCTAATAAAGGAGTTAAGGAGAATAAGAAAGGAGCTCTTGAAAAACACAAAATAGCCCTCCAGAAAATCTCAAGAAGAGCTCTCAAAAACAAAATTTCTTTGATTGCTGATTTTATCTCAATGTCAAGTATGACACAAAGTTGAAGAGTCTAGTTCAACCTCAATTCATTTTCTCTATAGTCAGTGACACAATACAATATCTGTGCCGCGAGTCAAAGACCTACATGATTTTAGTTTTCCCAATATTCCATGGAAGGAATTTTCTGTTCATCCAGTTTTAGATATCAGACAAAGAGCTAGGCATCTGCTGAAAATACAGTGGAGGTGTTGAGCATGGCATATGACAGGAAAACTGGGTACCCTCCACTTACAAGTGAAAACTGATGCTTTGTTTTTGGATGATATCATGTAGAGGTAGCATGTACGTGAAGAACAGAAGGGAGCAAAGCGAGGTAGTGGGTAAAGATGCCATTGCAGGTAAGCCTCAGACTATAATTATACTGAGAAGAATTGAACATGGTAAAATGCAGTCCCACATTGCTGGATGATATAGGTGCACTGCAGCATGATAGCATGAACAATGGTGTCAAAGGCTACAGACAGATGGAGGGGGCCAGGAGCTGTAAAATCATTTTTAATATTCTTTAGTTTTGGACTGTGAATTCACATGGGAAAATCACACTGCTTTAAAACAAAAACCAATAGAAGAAGATATTGCAGTTTTAAAACAAATCACTGGAACTCGTCGTGAATTTTTGCCTTATTCAAGCAGTGGGAGAGGATTATTGGACAAATCGGCACTATGGATGTGTGTTCATGGCTGTTTTGCCCAGATACAGGTCATTTGTTGGTTTTCAATCAGAATTATTTGTGTGGGGCAGGGTGCTCAGCATGGCAACTCTGACCGGCTCCCAGGCAGGTGGTCAGCCTGTGTACGAACATTACAAGCCCAGACAGCCTCCAAACTAGACAAGATCCTGTCTCTCTCTACAAGGAAGTGATAAAGAATTGGAAGATAGCTAGCTATTCTCACTCACCATTTACCTGTAAGCTCCTGCCTCTAACCAGTGACTGGAACACTGAACAATTATTGTGGCAATTGCCTTGTCTCTGCAATTAAGAAATGAAAGGGGTGTGAAAAATATCACAGGATTTGGATACCAGAGGATTTGGAAGATGCAAAATAACACCTCACTGAGTTACATGAACTTGAACTATTAAGCTTTCTATCCTAAAATATTTTCTCCATCCATATCATGCATGGATCTTTGTTGATGTCTGCCCTCATGAACACGTAGGTGTTTAAGATGGGGTGGTGCGTAAGATGATAATTTAAATTTAGTTTGCCTGTGGTGAGAATCGAATTATTTGTAATAGATCGTAGTTTCTTGATAACTGCAGAAACCTGGTAGCATTTTCTGTTATTCTGACTTTTATCAGCAGGTAAACTGGGAGCTTGAACAGTTTAATTAAATCTTTAACTTTTGTGATGACCCTGAGAGTAGTAGGACTTGAGCATCAGTACACTTTCCCAAGTGGGTTGTGGTACAGTACCATGGCAGGGCAGAAACCTGATTGGAGGGATTCAAATGTAAAATTATTGGGGGAAAAGAACTGGCACATTTTTGGGAGGCACCCATACCGACAAAGACTTTAAAAGAAAGGGATGATGCAAGTAGGGTAGTAGTCTGCAGGGATAAAGTGGTCAAGGATTGTTTGTTTTGGAAGACGTGGCAATGTCAGGTTTAAAAGAAGAAGGACATAGTATCTGAGAACAAAGAATGGTCAACAATAGTAAAGAAGGAAGTGAGGGAGGGAACTTTCTTTTAATAATTTAGTGGGAAAAAGATCAAAGGAGAAACGGTCGGTCTCAGATGTATTGAGCTTGAATAGGGTGTTAGAGGAGATAAAAGAAAAACTTCAGAAAGATGCAAGTTCAGGAAAAGAACCTAAACAGGAATTTTTACCTCGTGGATTAGTGGAAATGGGGGAAGCAGCAAGGCAGTTGATGAGATTATTTTGATCTTAATGTCCAAAATTGTTTATGTTCTCCGTAACTTGTTAAAAACAAGAATGGGAATTTTAAAATCTCAGAAAGCAGCAAATCAAAAGTTATTCAAGGACTTAAAATATGATTTTTTTTGAGAAATGTTTTTCATTTTATGTTACAACTTATGACATATCAATTACCAAACATTACACATTTACAAAGATGGTTTGAAGAGATTGAATAAACTATGCTTCGGCATTCTAAAGTCAGTGCTTAACTCGTGTTCAGCTGCTTTCAGTTGCACAGTAAAATAAATATTACTACTATTTTCAGCCTAACTTTTAATTGCTTGTCAATTTTCTTTTGTTTTTACTAAGAACAGCTGTTAAAACCAGGTACTACAACCAAATGGCAGGGCAGAAACTTGTTTGGAGGAATTCAAATGTAAAATTCTTGGGAGGAAAGAACTGGCACGTTTTTGGGAGGCAACCATACCGACAAAGATGGAATGATGCAAAAAGGGTAGTAGTCTGCAAGGATAAAGAGAATATCTTTGAGTAGTCACTACTTCAATATTGGAAATGTGGCAGCAAGGTCCTACAAACATCCGTCAGATAATGACTAGATAATTGTTTTTTAGATGTTGGTAAAAAGTATAGCCAGCACGCCTGAGGTTTCCCTTGCTGTTTGTCAACATAATGCTACAAGAGCTTTTGCGCCCACATTAGAGTGCAGATGAAAACCTAGTCTAATATCTCATATGAAAATTCGCACAATTTACTTCAGCTAGAAGAAAAAAAACTAAAATCCAGTGGTTAAATGAATTTCAAGCTTTTCTTCTGAACTTTAGCTAAAACTGCTCTAACGTATATTACACAGATTTGCTCAAGAGACCTAATGCTGTCACCAGGAACCATATTCTGTTATGATGGTCCATACACTTTGCTGGGGAAAACAAACCCCTCTATTTTATGTTGGGGTCATGATCCTATTAACAACCAAGTTTCTCTGAAAGAGGATTTGTTGTAAAGGGTGTGACTTCCAGTAAATGATCATGTTACCAGGGTGCCTGGAGATGAGCAAACAAGGCCAACGTAAGTCATAGGGAGGATGGGTGGGAGAGAGTTCTGTGTTAAAGCAGTATCAGTTGTGTGTTTTTGAATGAGCAGTATGGAGGAGAAAAAAGACGACTTTTTCAAAGCGAGTGAAAACAAGAAAAAGAACAAGAGAGAAAAGAAGAATATGTGTGAGTGAGAGCATGACTTTTAGATGCAAAATGCGAGAGTTGAAGAATATTTAAAACAGGAGAGTTCTGACATGAGGTTGCATTGTACCATATGTTTACAATGTATGACTGCTGCAGGAAATTTGAAGGGACGACTTTGTTGGAAGACCAGGAAATAACATCCTAATATGAATCTTCAAAGCAGTATTCAGAACATGTTAGTAAACTTACAAATTACAATGAGTGTCTGACTTGAGTTTGGGGGTGCAAGTCTATTGGCAGAACGAAAGTAGAACTAAGTAGTACAGTTGGATTTTAAGTAACTGAGTTCATTGTAGTGAAGTTATTAAAAATTCAATCATTAAGATATATGCTCTTTGACTTCTTCATAGTTAAAAATTCAGCAGTTGTGTTGGGTGTCTTGAAAAACATTAAGGTGGCTTCATTCTTTTAGTAAATACCTTGAGTTTTGGATTCTAAAAAGCAATTTAAACAAGTAATTGTTCTCTACCGAAATCAGAGCTGGATGTATTTCAAGACACTCAAGAAATCTTGCTACGCTGTTTAGAAAATCAATGAAATTAAAACCTTTTTAACATCGGGAACTATTATCGCCTCTCAATAAAACTGGTCTTTTTACTCATGCAAGTTACTCCATTTTGAAAAATAAATTGTTGTTTGCGAATATATCATGAGTATATAAGATGCTATATTATTGTAAATTGTTCTCCTAATGTCAAATTGGACAGCTCACTGAAAACCTGGTTGACAAGTGCACAAAGGAATTGAACTCTGGCATTTTCTGTTGAAATTTATTTTGTACTTACGGTCCTGAAGCTCCTTCATTTTGTTGTTCAGTTCTTCCTTCTCGCTTGCAAGATTTGCTACATCTGCAGTTAGCATTCTATTAGTCTCCTCTAGCTAAATAGCAAATTAAAGTAATTAAATTAAACCACCCATGTTATACAAGTGTTCAACTTAAACTAGGCACATCTTGGCAAGTGTATAATAGTTTAAAAGTGCACAATCTAGCAGCTTCCAAACTCTTAGACTTGTACTGAACGGAAGTTCACTTCATCAAATTGAAGGAATTTGCAACAAGATTTTATAATATATAAATGTGTATTTGTGTTAGGTACTTGGTGTCCCCGAAGGAATCCATTGAATTGTGACCTTGTTTTAATCGGTGTTACATATGTGACATCAAGAAATCATCTAACGAATGCCAGAGATTTTCCTAATTCAGCAAAGTGACAATAACTTTGGATTCTACTTCATGTTGATTTTACTAATCCAAACATTTAGTAGAAAGTACAATAAATAATAATATTTATCGCAGAAAAACATTTTAAAGCTTTCAAAAAATAATTACTTAATCAGTACCTTCATGAACTTTGGTGATCTTAAACTTTGACATACATTATTCCCTTTTAGCTATGTTTCTGTTTAGAATTTCACTTCCAACTGGAACCACTTTAAACCCACAAATTATATGTGAAAACTGGCGTTTCAGTCCAACTGAGCTTTTGACTCAAGTATGATTGTAATTGGGCAGCTTTGGGTTCAACAGGAAAATAAAATTGAAAGATTTTCAAAGATGAACCCAAGCCACCTCAAATGCATCCACTTTCAGTTTTAACTGAGTCTGGGCAGTAGACAAACAACCTGCTCCTGGGAAATGGAACACACATTTCAATAACTTAATGAGATTCTGTGGTCTGCCAGCTCAATGGATTTCCAAAGCTCTAGGAAACCTGGCAAATGAAAGGCTGAGGGAGGAGGGGAGAAAGGGACAAGAATTGCTCCATGGAGGAGGAAACTACCTTTACAGCCCTGCTTATGGGCCAGGAACAGGACTGTTTACATCCCAGCCTACCAAGCCACCTTGATAACACTTAGCCCACTCAACGCTGCCCCTCCAGAAATCTGTAATTCTCCTGATGTCCATCATGGCCTACCACCTCCTTTAAACAATTTGATCTCTTTCACATTGACCCCATCCCAAAGCCTGAACTCCTCCATTGCCCACCACCCCAAATCTTCTTCCTAGGAGGGACCCTTAATCTTCGCTGCTTTTCCTCCAAACACTTTCATCCCAGTGGCATCCTCCCATTCCCAACCTTCAGTTTCTCAGGGTACCACACACATCGGTTTGGTTGAGAACTGTTCCCAAAAATTCCATAAATAACAAGCCCCCCACGTAATTGCACTAATCACAATGTAAAAAATGCATTCCATTTTTGAATAATGCAAGTACCACCAAGCGGCTGTGCTAGGCAAAAACTATTGGATATTTTAATAATACCTTTAGTGATGCTTATGATTCAATTCTTCTGTTCACAATTTTTATTAATAATGATAAATAAATTAACAGGCAAAATTTACTCACAGATGCAATTGTAGCATCCTTTTCAGCCAGCTCCTGCTTATGCCTCGCCATCATCTCTTTAATTTCTAGCTCCTTCATAATTTTTTCTTTCTCTAGGTCAGAATATTGTTCTTCCGCAATTGAGCGTGCAAGCTGCTCAGAGTCTGCCTTAGTTAGTGTAATCTCAAGTTGTGCTGCCAAAGAATCTCTGAGGAGGAGAAGAAAAATCAGTTGAATCAACATTTGTTTTCTTAGAGTGATGTTCACAATGCAACATGGCATCTTTATCCGAATTTAGGACTAATTTCAGAATTTGACTTCAGTACACAAGCATAGACTATTTAAAGACTAGCCTTCTGTTTTCATAAATAAAATCCTTTATTTCCTAAGATACAAGTTTCAATGCATAGTGACTATTATGTATTTCCTTCTAATTTGTTTTCTATAACAGGAGATCAATTTGTAACAAATATAACCTGGAAGTTCAGGGCTTTACATTTTAGACTTTTTCTTGAACAGCAAGCATTATACACATGCTAAAAGTTCAATGTAGGCAATGATTTTGTTTCAAACTAAACAAAGGTTGTTCTGAGGTTACATTAGTGAACTCATACCTCTCATCCTGCAGTTCCTGCATTTTTTGTTGCAAATCTTTACAAAGCTTGCTTTTCTCCTCACATTCTTCCTTCAGCTCTCTTACTTGTGTCTTGTACAATGTCTGTAGAATTTAGAAGCAAGAAATATAATAGTAATCTGTGGCTTATGTTAATGTTGCTGTAAAAAACCTAGAACTCCATTCTCCATCACTGCAGGTGTACATTCACCACGAGGACTGCAGCAGATCAAAGAGTTAACTCACCAACTCGTTCAAAAGGGAAACTTGACAACAAATTCTGGCTTTACCCATGAATAAAATAGAACAGTTCTAAAGTTTTTAAAAAATACTGTATTCTGCATTGATAAAATTTTGCACTTCAGCCATTATATGACCAATGAACCATAAATTTTGAATTAGATCCATCAAACTTAAGCCACTTTTTTAATTCTCCATTTTTAATTCTCCTCTTCCTTATCTGGAATATGATTTTTCTTTTAATTAGATAGAGTAATTTGAAAGACTATTCAGTTCTTTTTCTGTGTGATCTCAAACATATGATCAATTCATTTTCATCTAACTAATGGGACTTGAATTCATCTATCTAATGGGACACAAATACATTCAGTCGCATATAGTGTCACAGTAATAATTCTTATAATGCGCACACCCTCAGCCGCCTACCCTTCTTTAATAATATCAAAAAGTTCAACTGGTTTGCTCATTTTCTCATCTGTAATTTAGTTAGCACCCAAAGTTTTAAAGTTTATTAATTGATTTAAAGCTACTTTTAAATGTAGGCCAACATAAATTAATGGAAGAATCATAGAGATATATAGCACAGAAACTGAACTGCTCAATCTGCCCATGCCAATCAGATTTCCGAAACTCAACTAGTCCCATTTGCCTGTGTTTGGCCCATATCCCTCTAAATCTTTCCTAACATGTACCTGTACAAATGTCTTTTAAATGTTGTAATTATACTAGTCTCTACCACTTCCTCTGGCAGCGAGTTCCAAGTACACACAACCCTCTGTGTGAAAAAGTTACTCCTCAGGTCACTTCTAAAACTTCCCCTCTCATCTTAAACCTCTGTCCTCTAGTTTTTGACTCCTCTATCCTGGGGAGAAGACCTTGGTTATTCATCTTATCTATGCCCTCAGCTTCCTACGCTCCAGGGAAAGAAGTCCCAGCCTATCTAGCCTCTACTTATAACTCAAACTTTCCAGTCTCAGCATCATACTTGTAAACCCTTTTTGCACCCTTTCCAGTTTGGTTACATCCTTCCTATCGCAGGGCGACCAGATTTGAAAACAGTACTCCAAACGTGGTTTTACCAATGTCTTTTACAACTGTAACATAACTTGCCAACTCCTGTACTCAATCCTCTGACCAGTGAAGGAAAGCAGGCCAAATGACACCACTTTCAACGAACTATGTACCTGCACCCTTAGATCTCTGTGTTCGACAACATTCTCCAGAGCCCTAACCTGGTTTGTCTTACCAAAATGCAACACTTTGCATTTATCTGAATTGAACTCCATCTGTCATTCCTCAGCCCACGGGCCCAGTTGATCAAGATCCTGTTGTACTCTTAGATATCCTTCTTCGCTATCCACCATACCACAAATTTTGGTGTCACCTGGAAACTTACTTTCCATATTCTCATCCAAATCATTTACATAAATGATGAACAGCAGTTGACCCAGCACTGATCCTCGCAGCATACCACTAATTGCAGGCCTCCAGTCTGAAAAAACAATCCTTCCCCACCACCCCGTCTCCTACCGTCAAGCCAATTTTGCATCCAATTGGCTAGCTCGCCCGGATTCCATGTGACCTAAGTTTACTAATCAGTCTATTATGTGATACCTTGTCGAAGATCTTGACAAAAGCTAAAACTTCCACGCAACAAAATCTTAAGAGTCTTATTTAATTATATCAAGCTTTCCCCACTGTGAACTCATAAGTAGAGAACATACTGAAAAATACTGTTCTGCTTCTAGCTGGTCCTGAAGCTCTTTCATCTGACCATCGGCATCCTGGCGTTCTCTGCAACGGTGGACAAAATTCACAGACAAAAGGTGTTATTTTATAAACTGAAGAAAATACAGGCTTGTAATTACATTTTCACGTCATAAATTGCAGTGACAAATGTCTGGCAAGTTGCCTAAGTCACAAAAGACAATTAATTTCCTATTTTGTCAGGAATGAGACTGATCCAGTTATTTTTAAAATGCTCTGCACTTTGAGTATGGAACACTGAAAAGAATGCATGAACATACAGACGAACATATGAGTTAGGAACTAAACAGGCCATTTGGCCCCTTTCAAGTCTGCGTTAATGTTCAATACGACCATGGTTGATCTGACTTTGAGCTCAACCCACTTTTGTGGCTACATCCATGCTGTTTGACTCCTTTAATAGTCAAGAATCTATCTTCCTTTCAGATATTCAACTTTTGCTCATCTCAATCTTAAAAGGGATTCTGTTATTTTAAAACGCTGTCCTTTGTTGCATTGCATATCAACTTGTTTGTGATTCATGGAGACCAAGATCCCTCTGCACCTCTTACTCCAGTTCTGCAATCTCACTGCCATTAAATAATAAGCTGTTCTTCTACTCTTGCTGCCAAAGTGGACAAGATCACATTTTCCCACATTATACTTCATCTGCCAACTTTTTGCCCCTTCACTTAACCTATGTCCTCTTCACAATTTAATTTTCTGCCTATGTTTCTGTCATTAGCAAACTTCGCACCTGTACATTCGGTCCTGCCATGTAAATAATTGATAGAGATTGTAAATAGTTAAGGCCTCAGCACATCCCTATGGCACCCCTCCCATTATATCCTGACAATCCAAAAATGACCCACTCATGCCTACTCTATTGCATGTTATCCAGTTCTATAACCATTCAAATACGTAACCCCTTATTCACGAACTCTTATTCCGTGTGGTAACCTTTGATATGGTACCTTGTCAAATACCTTCTGGCAATCTACAGGTTATTTATTACTCCATGTTGTTCGCTACTCCCTCAATGAACTTTAATAATTAGTCAAAAAACTTCCTTTTCACAAAACCATGTTGAAATTTTCTAAGTATCCTTCTCTAAGAAGTATAACCTCCTTAATAGCACCTTCCAACTATTTGTTGTAATGGATAACTAACTGAGCTCTATCCCTTGATAAAAAGTGTTTCTTTTTTTTTCCTGCTGGAAAAGGATAATAGAAAACACAGGTTTAATCATTGCACAACATATTTGTATGGTATTTTCAAGTGGTTAAACAGAAGGAAGTCATGTCAATTCAAGTTAGGCATCCAGGTCGTCAATTTCGTTATTGACACACAGCACTTAGTTACTTTTTGTCAAAACGATTGCAATCAGAATCTGTGTTTCAGTGGAAGTGGGCCTACTGTCCCATTCACTAAGTTTTATACTTTCAAAAAGAAAAACTAGAGCCTTTCAGCCAGAAGGCATTTCCAAATGTTTTATCATCTTTCCCAACAGCTGCCAGTCCAAGAAAACATGTAGGGAGCATCACTAAGTATTAGAGGAACTTGATACCATTGAAAACCTTTCACCCTCTTGTTGACAAGCTATCATTTACAATCGTACCTGTTTTTTTTAAAAAGGAAGAGAACAATGCATCATCTTCAACTATTTGTCAAAAAGCTGTCCAATACAGGATTAGGTGTAAAGACAATTAAGGGATAGAGTGGATGTGATCATTGTAGGTGGAGTAAAAACTTTTAAGCAATCAATAACATCTATAATCGATAAACTAACATGCTTCCCTGTTTGTTTAATCTCTGCACAGATCAGACATATCTTTGGTAGTATTGTTACACCAGCCTTCGAGTTCTCAACTTTTTCAAGAATTCAAGTACTTACCTCTTGTCAAATTAACTGCAGACATGCCTGAATTACATAAGCAAGTAACTCAACTAACAAGGCAATAACTATTATTGATCAATAAATTATTCAGGCCATCAGAGAGACTCAACTGCCCTAGTTACTGAAATAGAAAAACAGGAAGAGAATATTTAGCAACAACTAAGTTTGTTCAAGAATGTTTTATGTGCAAGTTCAAACACTGGCACAAGGTGGAAAAGATTAGAGTTTATATGAGCAATCTTATGAAGAAAAATAGAAAACAGAAGTTATTAGCATAATAATTAATTAGTAGTAAAGATCTTTATTACAATTTTTGGTGTTTTATGCCTTACAGGACTCTTGCAATTGGGTCCTAACTCGGTATAACTTTAAGAATATCATGCCTTCCTCTGAGAATGCTATCAATCCAGACATTGCATTTGGCTAAACCAATGAGCAAAGAATTCTTTTTGATTATTATTGCAATATTAGATAACTTTATATCCCTCAGGTCACCAAATCATATTAGAGATTTCCACCAGGTGTTCCGGTTTCCTCCCACAGACCAAAGATGTGCAGGCTAGGTGGATTGGCCATGCTAAATTGCCCATAGTGTTCAGGGATGCCTAGATTAGGTGGGTGACAGGGAAAAGATAGGGGGCTGGGTCTGGACGGGATGCTCTGAGGGTCAGTGTGGACTTGATGGGCTGAAGGGCTTGTTTCCACACTGTAGGCATTCTATGGTTCAAGTTCAAAAATGTGATTCTGCCTGATTATACGAATGACGAGCAAGTAAATAATCTAAAAGTAACACACAGTTAATACAGTTACAGACAATCTCCGACGATAGACAAAATAGTAAAAGCAAAACTCTAAAACTAATCATTCATAGACTGGTTCACTAAAAATTAGTAACAACCCGAAACAAAATTAGCCCAAGGCTGATGTCGAAATGTAGAGCTATATAATTAGAGCAGATGCTGAAAATAAATCCAACAATATCATTTCAGTGATAATTTCTCTCGGCAGCATCCAAAATAGCATACTTTTCTATGTGGGAGATAGGAACAAAGAGTTTCATTACTGAGAAAACAATTCTGAAGTTGAACACAAGTTATTTACAGAAACACAACTTAACATTTCACTGGTTCCAAACTGGCTGCTCAAAGAGCAAGCAATTAGCACAACATTTCTAACTGTGATTTAAACAAACATGAGTCAAATGACTGTATGTATGCTTGGAGGAAAGAAATATGCCTGATGCACTCAGAGGACTTGACAAAATTCCTATGAAGCTTCTTCAGTTAGGAGTTAACCAGTTAGTGGCTCAGGTTACATCTGGGTATATTTTCTACCCTGTCAGTTCTAGAATGAAGCAATTGCAGAACTTATTGATAATACTAGTTAGAATATTATGACTAAGACAATGCAACTTTAAAAAAAACTAAAGGTAGCATGTCTTTATCCCATATGTATCAGCACTTAGATGGCAAAGAAAGTACTATTCTACTTCATCTGGAGCAACCCTGCATTTTTTTCTAGCAATGCACACAAAAGTAAATAATTGTTGCACTCACCATTACATATCTAGAGGTCAAAGGACAAACTGGTAACCTCTCAAAATACCAGGTGATAGGATACAATTGATAACCTTTGGAAGATATCGGTTATGCAACTGAAACCTGAAAAGTTGGGAACTTCTTAACCTATTACACTGCTGGTTTTCCTGAACAAGTCTTTGCATTTACATGGATTATTTAGAAAGGAAAAAAGTACTTAAGACTTACTTTCGTAGCTCTCCTATCTGCTTTTCCAAGCTCAATTTTGTCTCCAACAAGTGATTTATCTCCTGCTTCAGTTGTTTTTCTGACATTTTCAATGCATTTACTTGTTGTGTCTGCATCTTCAAGTCATTCTGAGTTAAACTACGTTTTTGTGTCTCCTGCTCTATCTTTAACGATAGATTTTTAACCTGTAAAAGAAAATGTTGTATAAATTTAGAACACACAAGTAAAGTTTAAAATGTAAGTATAAAGCAATCATCTGTTATTTTCCCCCTTTCATGCTATGCCAAGGATAAATTAGTTAGCATTCACCAGAATCACATCAGTGACCCATATGGCAGAATCAGAGGGAGTCACTGGATGAGCAACCCAAAGGCCCAGGCAGCAACCCAAAGGCCCAGGCTAATGTTCTAGAGACACGAGGTCAAATCTCCCTACCAGTGGTGGAAATTAAATTCAATTAACTGATAAATATTGATTTAAAAGCTGGTCTCAGTTGTGGTGACCATGAAACTAACTATTATAAAAAAAATCATCTGGTTCACCCCTATCTTTCAGGAAGGAAATCTACCACTCATTCCTGGTCTAGCCTACATATAACTCCAGATCTACAACAACGTTATTAGCTGTTATTAGTCCACCAAAATGGCCTGACAAGCCATTTATCGAAGAGCCAATTCACCACAATGTATTGGACTAGAAAGAAAAATGGCACGCCTGCCCTGATGACACTGCAAAGCCCTTCTCATCAACAACTGGGGGCTTGTATCAAAATGGAAGAGTTGTCTCTTAGACTCGTCAAGCAACAGGATGACGTCATCACACTCACCAAATCATAGCTTACAAATGATATCCCAGACATCCCATTACCATCCATGGGTATGTCGTGATCCACCAGCAGGTATACAGTCAGGAGGTAATGGACTAGAGTCCTCAAATTGACTCTGGAGTCCATGAAGTCTCAAAGCATCAGATCAAAATTGGGCAAGTAAACCTCCAGCTGATTACTGCCTACATACCAATTTTTTTTTTTCTTTCTTCATTCATGGGATGAGGGCGTCACTGGCTAGGCAGCATTTATTGCCCATCCCTAATTGCCTACAGAGCAGTTAAGAGTCAACCACATTGTTGTGGGTTGAGAGTCACATGTAGGCCAACCAGGTAAGGATGGCAGTTTCCTTCCCTAAAGGACATTAGTGAACCAGATGGGTTTTTCCGACAATCGGCAATGTATTCACGGTCATCGTTAGATTCTTAATTCCAGATATTTATTGAATTCAAATTCCACAATGAGCCATGGTGGGATTTGAACCCAGGACCCCAGAACATTATCTGGGTCTCTGGAAAAACAGTCCAGCGGTAATACCACTAAATCATCATCTCCCTCTGCTGATTAATCAACATACTTTCAATTTTAACACCACTTGAAAAAAAGCACCGAGGGTAGGAAGGCACAGAATGTATTCTGAGTAGGATCATCATCTTCATCACCAAGTGTGGGTTGGCAGCACTATTAATGACACAGCTGGGTCATTCCTGGAGGACATATCTGCCAAACAGAACCTGCAGGTGGTGGTGAGGGAACCAACAAGAGGGAAAACCAACTTGACTTGCCTCTCACTAATCTACCTGCCCAAGGTGTGTCTCATCATGATAGCAGGGTACCCTCATTTAAGCTGGGGTTACATTCCTGAAAATTGTGACTTCAGTGAGAAGACTTTTCAAGTATTGCATTGATTACCACAAAGACGAAACTGGATAAAATTGGAATTAGGTTTTGTGGGCCTTTCTTAGCTGGAAAAAAAAACCCATTATATCAAAACTTTCTAAGTTGAAATATAGACATTTAATGTACAGGTGGTACTAAATTCCTACATTGGTAAATGAAGTAATTCTTAGACCAAAACAAATGTAGAATTGAAAAAGAAAAATATAACATGCCAGAGTTCTGTTGGATGAACTAAAAAGTGAAGCATGGAAATGGTGGTGCAGTGGAGAGTGCACAGTACTGGATTCTGATTTGCGATGATGATAAACATTGATAATGTACACAAACATGCTAAAAAGAAAATAGCAACATAAAATCTAATGAAATGGCCTCAAAGAATAAATAACATTATAACAAAATAATGGTAAGGGGACAGCGCTAAATGAGGACCACTGTATTTGTAGTAGTGACTATTCACCTAGTCCTTTTGGAAACAAAGTCATATTTTCACACTGAGGATACTGTATACTGTTTTCTCAGGTACCACTACCTTACTAAATGGCATTGATTCAGAACGGACATAGCAACTCAAAACTAGGTATCCATGAGGCATCATGGGTCTTTAGAAGCAGCAGAATTCCATTCAACCACCGTCTGTAACCACACAGTCTTGCGCATCTTTCACTCAACCACAATCATCAAGATAGGGGATCACCCTTGCTCAATGAAGCATACAGGAAAGCAAGTCACAGGCAGCACCAATCTGATCTAAAAATCTGGGGAAATAACCTGGTGAATCAAAGCACAGAACAATATGCAGGTCAAACAGTGGAAGAAGCATGTAACAGTCAGTTAAATGATCCACAAACCAAAGGATCAGATCCAAGCTTTGCAATTCTGCCATATTCAATTAAGAGTGGTGGTGGACAATTAAACAACTAATTGGAGGAGAGGTTCCATAAACATTCTCATCCTCACTGACGGGGAGCCAAGAACAACAGCAAAAGTCAAGGTTGAGGCAAAACTGCTGAGTGATTATTCATCTTGATCTCGCCAAGGTACCTACTATCAGAGATGCCAGGTCATCTTCAGCCAAGTTAATTCGTTCCACTAAGGACTGAATATAGCAAAGGCTATAGGCCCTCACAACCTCCAGACAGTGATACTAGCTCTAGCTGCAGCCCTATCTAAACTGGTCCCAGTGATGGCTATGATATTGGCAATCATCTGACAAAGTGGAAGATTGCATTGGCTGGTGATACTCAGCGCAAAGGAACTTGTTCTTGTTTGTTGGAGGCCAATCACCCAGCCCCAAGAAATTACTGTAGAAGTTCTTCAAGCTTGTGTCTAAGTTTTCAAACAATTCATCAATTATCTTCCCTCCAGAAGTCAGAAGTTGGGAAATTTGCTGATGATTGCAGTGTTCAGTGCCACTTGCTACTTTTTAGATACTGTACTGAGAAAACCTCCAAGCTTAGGCTGATAAGTGGCAAGCGGCAGTTATGTGACACAAATGCTAGGCTATGGCCATCTCCCATAAGACAGAACCTAACTATCGCTTCTTGACATTCAATGGCATTATTATTGCTGAATTTGCAACCAGTAGCATCAGGGAGGTTACCAGTGACCAGGTGATTTATAAATATTGGGGTTATACGACTAAGTCAGAGGCAGGGAATTCTCAGGCAAGAAAATTACCTCCTAACTCACAAAGCACAAGTCAGGAGTTTGTTGGAATACTTTCCATTTGGAACTCCATGTCCACCACCCTCAAATATTGACTCCCTCCACAATAGAAGCACAGTGATTATAGTCTACAACACACGCTGAAGCAACTCACCAACCTTCTTTCAATACCATCTTCCAAACCCATGCTCTTTACCAGCTTGAAGGACAAGAGGAGCAGATGCATGGCATATTACCATCTGTAAATTCCCCTTCAAACAATTTTCTCCCCTAACTTGTATCGGTATCACCATCATTCACTATTGCTGGATTGAAATGCTCTAAGTTCTTCCCTAACTAGACTGGATATACCTATATCAAATGGACTGCAGCAGCTCAACAAGGCAGCACATCACTACCTTCACAAGGACAATTAGGGATGAGCAATGAATTATGGCCAGGGCAGCGACGCTCACTTCCCACAAATGAAAGAAATTAATAAATATCAAAATATTTATGCAAAGTTGCAATTAGAATGAGCCAATTAATGAGAAAGTGCTCACACTCAAATTCTAGCACACATGTACAGTTTAAATTAAATAAACTGAATAATTTTCATTGTTAAGTAATGATACTCACCTCCTCCGTCAATTTCTCCTTTTGCCTAAGCAACTCTTCAATCTTTTGTTGTGCTTGTTTAATATCACAGTCCAACATTGAACGCTGCTTTTCAGCTTCCAATAAACGGTTTTCAACTTTTTGCTTTGAACTTCTCTCTTCCTGTAGTTTCTTCTCCATTTCTGTTCAAACAACAATTTTATAAGAAGCTAAACAGAACATGTTCCATTGCAGTAGCAAGACACTGATTCTGACAAAACAAGAATTCCTGCAAATTACACAGCCCCAGGTCTGCAACAAAGCTGTCCTATCATCATTTATAATTTAACGCTATTAAAAAAGAACAGAAAATAAAAAGGTTCTTCAAGTATATAAAAAGGAAAAGAGTCATTAAAATAAATGGTGGTCACTTACAGGATGAAACTGCAGAATGCATAATGGGAAAGAACAAAGTGGCAGAGACATGAACAATATTTTGTACTTGCCTTCACAGTATATGACACAAAAATGTATAGTATACAAGTGTGTGTATATATGTATATATAAAGAAGCATAGTCGAAAATCAAGAGGCAAAAGGGAGGGAGGAATTTGAAACAATCATGATCACTAGAGAAATGAATGGGACAAAAGGCTAACAAGCAATGTTCCCTCTACACTGTGCGTGGAGGGCCCTCGCCAATCCATGTGTGGATGCATTAATTTTCAGTTCTGAAAGTCTCTGCCATGCAAGCATCTTGGAGGTCCATGCAGAGACAGGAAAAAATTAGACTGAATGCAGGTGACAAGTCCCTAAACCAGAAAGTTTGTATCCTCAGGTTTTAATAAAAATGGCAGCACAGATAATGAACACATTAATGGCAATCATTCAAATCTCACTAGAATCTGTAAAGATCCAGTAGGCTACAAAAGTGCAAATGTAATACCATTAGTCAAGGAGGGAGACAGAAAGCAGCAAATGATAGGTAGTTAGGGGCGGCAAAGTGGCTCAGTGGTTAGCACTGCAGCCTCACAGCACCAGGGACCTGGGTTCGATTCCAGCCTCGGAATGTCTGCGTGGGTTTCCTCCAGGTGCTGTGGTTTCCTCCCACAGTCCAAAGATGTACAGGCTAGGTGGATTGACCATGCTAAATTGCCCATAATGTTCAGAGGTGTGTAGGTTATAGGGGGATGGGCCTGGGTGGGATGCTCGAAAGATCGGTATGGACTTGTTGGGCCGAAGGGCCTGTTTCCACACTGTAGGGATTCTACGATTAGCCTAACATCTGTGATTGGGAAAATGCTAGAATCTATTATTAAGGAAACAGAATTAGAGGGGCTTCCCAAAGTGGAAGTAGGGTTGGGAGATTAAAATTTTGGCGTCCAGAACTCTGAAGCAGCCAGTGCCAACATGGGACTTGAACAGAGTTAAGACAACTTTGCTCCTGTTATAACAGGGTCCTGGTCTCTCAACCCTCCTATTTCATTTTTGCAGTTCTCACTGAGGAGTTGAAACAATCAAAAAACAAATTTTTACTTAAATGGATGGAGTACTAAATGTTGTAATACAAGAGGATCTTGGGGCCCTCATGCATGAATTACAGTAAACAATTAGGAAGGCAAATGGAATGCTGACATTTACTGCAAGGAGAAAGACAGTCTAAAATTAGGAAAGTGTTCCTGTAACTGTACAGAGCTTCAGAGAGATTTCTGTTACACTGAGTAATGGAGGCTGGATCACTGAGCATATTCAAAGCTAACTTAGACAGATTTCTAATTGACAAGAGAGTCAAGCGCAATAGGTGCCAGGCAGCAAAGTGGAGTTAAGCTCACAATTAATCAGTCATAATCTTGATGAATGGTGGGAGCAAGCTTAAGGGGCCACATGGCCTATCTTGTTCCTATTTCTGATGGTTTTCAAAGCAAAGTGGAAAGAGACGGAGTCCTCAAAAACAGAATTAGTGCAAAACTCTGGGCGCAGAATTCATAATTTCTCTTTGGATGGGAGCTGAGATGTAGCATACATCTCGATAGACAGAAACAAAATGAGAAAAATAATCACTTGCAAAACATGTACAAGCTCAAAGTATAAATGCAATGTTGCAATTGCTGTAAAAAAGGCTTTTGAACTATTTAAGAAAATGATACGAAGTTCAGTTAAATTTTAAAAGAGAACCAGCTTAATAATTCAATCATGTTAAAATGATGCTAGAACTTTGTAAATCTGAAATGTAGCTCTTTTCTTTATGATACTATGGTTACTTATTCTCATGTTTCTATAAATTCAATTTTCGATGTACAAACAAAATTTTCTTTTCTAAATTTTTTCATGGAGGTAACATGACTAGCTGGATCAACATTTACTGACTATCTCCCATTGCCCTTGATAACGTGGTGGTGAACAATCTTGAACCACTGCAGTGGTTGTTGGATAGGGACACCCACAGTGCTGTAAAGGAGGGAATTAAACTAGCAACAGTGGAGGAATGGCAATATAGTTTCAAGTCAGGATACTATGCTGCTTGGATGGGTGTCCGTTGATGTCAGTCCATCTACTTTCATTCCCTACTTTAAAATTTTCTCTCATGGCTTGATTGGCCATTTCAGAAGACATTTAACAGTCAGTCACATAAGTATGGGTCTGAAGTCTGAAAACAGACCTGGTAAGGACCTTAGTGAGCATGTTGAGTTTCTTTTAATGATAGTGGTATTAAGTAATCATAACTGAGAATATTAATCCTTAAAATGTATTTATTAAATCTGAATTCCTCCAGCTGCCATGGTGTATTTTGAAACCATGTCCCCAGAGAAATGGCTGGGCCTCCAGATTGCTAGTCCAATAATATTAACACGATGGGACCACCTCCTGGAGGTGGACTCAACTCTCAGTTTGTCTTCAACAAGAAGCTGGCTCACCTTATTTGTTGCTTTGAGATGAGCAAAATGTCCAATTGAGTAAAACTAACTCATTTGCAAAGAATAGCCATTAATGCTGCATTAATCAGCAGCTTGGGCATTACTGAAACAATTCATAATTAACTCATTAACTACCATAATGTCCAGAAATAGTCTCAGTGTCATCCAGTAGATCAGATGTCACACGACACCAGGTTCAACAGGTTCATTTGAAATCACAAGCTTTTGGAGTGCTGCTCCTTCATCAGGTGAAGTCCAGCAGGCAGACTTGTGTCCTGGTGCAGTAGTTTAAATGCCCAGTCTACTTTCCCAACATAGTTGGAAGAGTTAAAAAAAATTAGCAAGTCACAGTATTTGCTTCTACTAATATTAGCCACGGGACACTGTAATTTTGAGGTGAAATGGGAGGAATTCTTACTTAAAGAAAATCGCTAGGGACCCAGCTGAATAGCTCAGCATGGATAGGAGCAGGGAATCACTAAGAGAAATGAAGACTATACAGTTCTATAAAACTAGGTGCACCATGCCAAAGTTTTGTGGCATCGTTAAGTTGGAGGCAAGGACATTCAAGCTGTGTTACAAAGAGGTGCTGCACTTTGGAAAGTCAAAACAAGCTACGGCTTATATAGTAAATAGTAAAGTCCTGAGGAGCATTGTGGAACAGAGGGACCTAGAAATATAAGTATATAGTTCCTTGAAAACGGCGTCACAGATAGACAGGGTGGTGAAGAAGGCATTTAGCACGCTAGCTTTCATTGATCAAGGCACTGAGTACAGGAGTTAGGTCGTTATGTTACAGTTGTATAAGCCGTTGGTGAGGCTGCACTTGGGAGTATCGTGTACAGTTTTGGTCACCCTGTTGTAGGAAAGACACAGTTAGACTGGAAAGTGTGCAAAGAAGACTTACAAGGAAGTTCCCAGGACTAGTAGGCCCGAGTTATAGGGAGAGGTTGTCCAGGATAGGACTTTATTCCTTGGAAAGTAGGAGAATGAGGGGGTGACCTTACTGCGGTGTATAAAATCATGAGGAACATAGATAGGATGCATATAATCTTCTTCCCCAGGGATGGGGAATTGAAATCTAGAGGGCACAGGTTTAAGCTGAGAGGGGATAGATTTAAGGAGGACCTGAGGGGCAACTTCTTCATGCAGACAGTGGTACACATATGGAATGGGCTGCCAGAGAAAGTTGTTGAAGTAGGTACAATAGCAACATTTAAAAAAACATTTGGATAGGTACATACAAGGGAAGGGTTTAGAGGGCGATGGACCAAATGCAGGCAATTGGAACTAGCTGAGTGGGCACCATGGTCAGCATGGACCAGAAGGGCCTGTTTCCATACTGTATTATTGTATGACTGTATGTCTATTAAAGTAAGTTCAGCCCACCTGATACTTAAATTAAGTTGTTTACAATGAATGCTCTTTGCACAGCAGCAGATTTAATTCGCTGAAACAAAACTCCCCTGTAAAGTAAATAACCTTTCCTTCCTTAAAGCTATTTCTATGAAACAATGATTCCATATAATGTAGCTTAGTGTAATCACACCACGGGGACATCATTCATCTAACCCTCCAGGACACCAGCTTAGGTATTTATCAAGGAATTATGCACTAAAATAGAAGAGAATGGGTTAGACATGAGAGGTCCAATCAATCAATATTAGTCAATCATTTTTCAGTTTGCAAACGTATACAACAGAAAAAGACGGATATGGGAGGATTAGGCACAGCGGGGGAAGGGGGTCATCTGCTTTTGTTACTTTGCTATTCGTAACTCAATGGCATCACAGCTGTTGAATAATACTACATCACTCAAGGAGAAACGGCATCTGGAAGGTTCTCCTAAGGACAGTATTTTTTGCAAATGTCGCTCTCCAATTTGGGCAAAGGAACCAAATACACTTTGAGCAAGCCACATCTCCAGCCTGTTGCATCCTTCATTCTAATTTTCCAAACCAACAGTTTAAGAATATCTAATCCAGGGGAACTGCAGTTCTGAAATAGAGAAGGGTGGCTTGGTTGAGAAATAGCAGACCCAAGCCTTTGCACAAAAATAACTGAATTTTTATGCCAAAATGAACACAGTTAGATCAAAAGAATGGAATAAAAAAATTAAAAGGTATCAAAAGATTCTGAAAGAAAATTCAAATCTCTAACCTGATCAATCTGAAAAAAAGAATGTTTGTATTTTTTCTACACTTCAAAAGGCAGTGTTAATTATACCACCTCAAGTTCAAGTACCTCTCCTCAGGAATATTATAACTAACCTTTCATGGCTTCTGATTTTGCTTCTTCTATTGACTCATAGATCTTATTTTTGTCTGCTAATCGTGCCTTGGTAGCTTTGTGCTCTGCTTCCTCCTGTTCAAGTCGTTGCTGTAATACTTTCTGCTTGTATGTCATATCTATTTCCATATTATTCTTCTCCTGCAAGAAATCCAAGACAAAAAAAGAGTTACGTTTAAAGTAAAATGATCAGACCAGTGCACCTACAAACTACACTATTTCACAAGTGACACATGATTCTCAGGGAAAAATCTGGTCTGTTAATTTCTCTTCAAAAGAAGTAAATGCACTTGCGAAAAAGCATATCATATGGGCTTAAGTAAATCGATTCCAAAACAAAAGCTGTTTTACCTTCTCTAAATCAGTCAGTTTATCTTGCAGTTGTCGTTTCTCCATTTCTGTTTTGGCCATTGAGCTCTTACTGCTTTGCAATTCGTCTCCAAGTGATAAAATCCGCCCTGTAAATAAATTGATTAATAAAAGCATATTAAAGCATTGATATACTGGCAAAATCAAAGCACCATTACATGTGAACATAGAACAGAATCCCTACAGTGCAGAAAGAGGCTATTCACCCCCATCAAGTCTACACCAACCCCTCTGAAGAGCATCCCATCCAATCCCAGGCCCCTCACCTCACACATATTTACTACGGCTAACCCACCTAGCCCGCACATCACCGGACACTGCAGAAAATTTACTCTGATCAATCCATCTAAACGACACATCTTTGAACTATGGGAGGAAACTGGAATACCCAGAGGAAACCCACAGTGACAGAGAGAGAATGTGCAAACTCTATACAGACATTCCCCTAGGGCTAGAATCGAACCTGTGTCCCTGGCGCTGTGAGGCAGCAGTGCTAACCAACAAATTTTATTGTAAGGTAAATTCTCATCTCAAATTTGTGCATTCTGTACCGTTTTTTTCAAACAGAGATGCAAAGGATATGGTAAATAAGCTACTCATATCTATTCTTATCATGCCTCACAACATTTTAAAGATCTGCATTGTCTTTCCTCAAAACTTGGAACATGTGTGCAATTCTGGATCTTGATATACAATGGCTGTAGGGTTTTGGCTTTCCACCTTATTTTAACTCTAACGGTGTAAGAGCAAGGAGATGATGTCGAACTTGCACAAGATACTTGTTAGACCTCGGCTAAAATACTGTGCCCAGTTGTGGCTGCACATTATAGAAAAAAATGTGTGTTCGTTGGATATGGTGCATACGTGCTTTACAAGAACACCTCTAGAAATGAGAAAATTCAATTGAGGATAGACTGAAGAAGTTGGGACAGTTCTCCTTGGAGAGGAGGTGGTTATAGGAGAGTGGATAGAGGTTTTCAAAATCATGAGCTGGCTGAATAGATAGGGAGAGTTGTTCTTGGTCACAAAAGAACAAGAACAAGAGTGATTAAAGAGTGATTTGCTAAAGAAGTAAGGGTGATGAGGTTCTTTACTCAGAGAGTAGTAAGGGCGTGGAATGCCCTGCCTGCAACAATAGTAGACTCGCCAACTTTAAGGGCATTTAAATGGTCATTGGATAAACATACGGATGATAATGGAATAGTGTAGGTTAGATGGGCTTCAGATTGGTTTCACAGGTCGGTGCAACATCGAGGGCCGAAGGGCCTGTACTGCGCTGTAATGTTCTATGTTCTATGGGAGAATAAACTTTTTCAATCAGTGAGTACTAAGGGTACAGAATACACTGCCTGGAAATGTGGTGGACACGTTTGAGGGGCCACTGGAAGATTATTTATTTATTATCATGTGTATATAGCAATAGTGTGCAAAGATACAAGGTGAAAGCAGGACATTGATACAAGTTCATTTGAAGAGCGAGTGCAGGCACAATGGACTGAATGACTTCCTGTTATACCATAACAGTTCTGAGATTCTAAATTTAACAGAATTCGCTACTGTTTTAATTTGAAACCATAGTACACAATTTTATGTGTAAAAATCCATTCCAAAGACATATGAATCTGAGTACTGCTGAAAAAATACACATTTTTCAATCTTGCACTCATCACTACAACTTGAAAGAAATACCAATGTAACAGGAAGGCAATATTTGAATTGTACGAGAGGAATGTTAACTGCTTGGCAAGAGGACTCGGTATGGCAGAGGCGTTGCCAAAGGGTATACACCAGGTAATGATGAGTGACATTAAGATGACAGTTAACTACCAAGCTTTGTTTAAATTTTAAACCAAGCAGATGAACTCCGAGTGGTCAAGACTGAGAAGTGAACCTGTGAATGATATCATCTATTTATTGAGCTAAAACAGGCGCAGTGTGCGTGCGTTTTCTTTCTGTCTGCAAAGTACATGGCTCTGTATATTAATGTATATAACTTCAAATGCATACAAGTACGCCACACTTGTTTCTGTAGTTCTTCACACAATCAGGACTATTTAAGCGAATGCGATCTAATCACAGAAGCTATTGTTGGACAGTGTTGAGAGTTTTGTAAGACAGGTTGGTTAGGTAAGATCCCTACCTTGCTGTTACTAGCAGTCGAAGGGATATGTTGATATGATTTGCAAAATTCTTTGACAAAACACGCAAGCTCGAAGAACAGCATCTCATCTTCTGCTTGGGGACCCTGCAGTCTTCAGGATTCAATGTTGAGTTCAAAAATTTTAAGGCCTGAACGCTTCCTTCCACACCCCAGGCTTTGACATCACATGGGCTACTTTTAGCACAGCCAATCCATTTTCACCTACTCATTGCCCCCATTACCAGCTTTTCTCCTTCCCCTGAATTACTAACACCCATTCTTTTCTTCATCTGTCTTTTTCTCTCTCTGGACCCAATCTCCACCTATCCATTCATGCCTTTATCTCCCTCCTGGCCGTATTCAGTTCCACTTGGACATCACCACCATCTTTGCTGTCATAATTCGGTGCCAAATTTACCAGTGGTTTTACCATTCAATTTTCATTTTTTAGTCAATTCCTTTCGCACCAGTTCCCCTCCTGATCTCTTGCATCTCCTCAAGCTGCATAATTGTGAAGATATCTTCATTCCTCTGTGCTCTTCATTGCATTCTTCACCCTACCACTAGTAGACATGCTTTCAGCCCTTTAGGGCAATATTCTTGAATACTGTCTGCCTCTCCTAGTCTTTGTTTTTCAAAGACCCACCTTACAGCATTTTTCTATTCCATGTGTCTAAATGACCTTCAAATAGTTTTTGACACTGACATTATTCTATATACACAGGCTTTTTTTAGTCACAAACATAAATTTGCAATGAACCAGCCAATCTGCCATACTTGCTCAAAACAATAGAGCCATTTTTTACAATTTGATATGCATTGGATTCATGATCTACCTTATCTCAGCGTGGAGCATAGTAATGCCAAAAAACTTTCTGATAAAGCCAAACAAAACGACAAGATTACTCAAATTTTTTGAGGGAGGGTCACCATATCTAAAACGTTAACTCTGATTTTTCTTCAGAGATGCTGCCAGAACTGCTGAGCTTTTCCAGTAACTTCTGTTTTTGTCCTGATTTACTGCATCCTCTGTTCTTTTGGTGTTTAATCAAACTGTATCCTTCCACCAATACTTCCAAATCAGTGGCCAAATCACATTCCTAACCCTCTAAACAAGAAATGGCATAATCTATTGCAGAGTGACAGAGACAAATACACTTAAACATATTTTTCTTAGTAAACCAAATGATATTTAGGCAAACCTACCCTTTTGTTAATCTCATATGGGATGAAGCCTTGGATTAAAGATATTAAATGGTATTTGTTCATCTAAATATGACCAAAAGATACATAAATTCCTCATATTAATGAATGATGAAGCAGCTGATGCATTTGTCAAAATCAGTGCATATGTTAACTTGAGATTAAAAATAAAACAAAATAAAAACCGAAAGAACTGCAGATGCTGTAAATCAGAAACAAAAACAGAAGTTGATGGAAAAGCTCAGCAGGTCTGGCAGCATCTGTGATGATAAAAAAATCAGAGTTAACGTTGTGGGTCCAGTGACCCTTCCTAAACTTTAAAAATAAAACAATGGATTATGGTTACAGGATGGTTGGATACCTTGTGTAAAAGATCCCTGCAAGAATAATGATCCAACTTCAAGGTAGATGGTGTTATCTACCACCCAAAACACTCTACCATAGATTGAAGATATAAAGTGAATTCTGAATTTCTGAACAGTTTTACATTTAATGAATAATTATATCTCCCTTCTGAAGAATGGTAAAATAAAATTTAGTTGAATGGCAATAGTTTTATAATAATTTCATCTATTATGTTGGCTTCAGAGGAAGAATTGATAGTTGGGCAAGTTCTTGGAGGTCTGCTAGGATTTAAGAGACAGTTTCTTTTTCTTCTTCACCTCCCCCAGCATGCCCAAAAATCAGTTTTGAGACAGGAGAGCCTGGGGTGGGGGACAATATTATGTAATAGATATCATAAACTAATGGAAGTATTATTAGTATGAGTATTATTAATAGCCAAGGTCCAATAGTTACAGAACAATCAATTCTAATCACAGACATCGTGACATCTGCTACCACATACACGGTTCAAAGCTTTAAAAGCAGTTTCACGTTTCAGCCACATTAAGAAGTAAAGAAATCTAATAGTCACATCTGTCTTAATAATTGATGCAGGCATTTAGAACATTCATCATACCTTGTAAATCACTGATCATCTCAGAACCGTGAGTACGGTCTCTTCGTTCAGCTTCTAGTGCTGACTGTAAACTTATGTAGTCCTTTTCAAGTTTCAGCTTGGTATTATCCAATGTAGCATTTTTGTCTTGTAGCTCTCTGTTGTTAGTTTCCAATTGCCCTAATTGCTTTGAAAGTTCTGTTTGGTTCTTTCGTAGCCTCGCTGCTGTCTCAGATTCTGTCCGCAGTAAGGCATTAGCTTCATCCAACTAGTTTTCATGAAGATAAAAAAAAAATAAACAGTAATGATCATATATTGTCTGAATACACCTTCCATACCTTACTTGTAGGTGATGGGTAAATGCATACAAAGCATTTCACACACAAACATCTATCATAGCTTATCATCTGATTGTATATATACATTTATCATACATAGCAAACATACATTTATAAAGGGAAAGATTGAAAGTGAAACATAGCACTAGGACAAAAGGCCTGATTGCAGAGCAGTGTTTTATGAAGGAAGACACTTAAGAGCGTTCTGCAATGAATTTCTCATCTTCAAGACTGTGATAGATTGGGATATTCACCAAGTGAAATTCGATGGAAGCAGCTTTTAGACATTGATCTGCAAGGGCTGCACACCAAAGTTTCTGAATATCAAAAATAAAAGTTGCAGTTCAAGTTCTCTGACACATAAGTGGCTGATATGTTTAAATAATTTGCCAGAATCCAGTGCTGAGGTGCGAATGTATAAATTATGTCATGGACAAAGTACCAAGGGATAACAGTAGGTGAAATTGCCCGTTAGCAAAAAACCAATCATCTCATAACAGACGACAGGAGAAAATTTGCAACTATAAATTACATGACATGTTTCAAGTGGAACAATAACAATGAGATGATCAAGAGGCAGTACTTAAAGCAAACTAACCTAATTGAACAAACTTGATGCTAATATTGAAATTCACACTTGCCCAGCGCACATAGCTACCATCAACTTTAAGACAACAAAATCTAATTGCTGGCATATTTATTTTGCTGCTTATGCAAATGTAAAAGCTGCCATATGTTTACAAGAAAATCTAATGATTGGGTTGAAACTTTAATTAGCTGACAGTCTGCCAAGTGGAAACCTATTCTGAAGGACTGTGGGCAATAATAAAAATAAACACTACAGATATGCAAAGGGTTTTATTGCATGCATTGCTCCATTATCTTAGGAATGCCAATAGAGATGAGCTCTACACTATTATAAGCCAAAACTGTTTTCAGACCTGAAAACAGAAGGAAGATCATTGAGGGAAAACATTGAAAACAATTGCAACTTGAGGAATACATTAACAGAGATGACCACATTGCAAAAACCGTAACTATCTTTCTTTGTGCCAGAAATCACTCCACCTATGACATTGTTTCCTCCCTGACTCAACAGATTGGTTTTCCTTCCTGCCATCTTTGGTTAAATACCTTGATTTTGAGGGCAATGGCTCTCATTTCACTTCTGAAATTTATCTCAATTTTAGACTCAGGTTGTAATGAGACAAGTGTTTCTCACGGAACCCAAAAGAGCATTGGTGGGCATTTTTCACATTGTCACATCAATACCAGCATCATAGCTGTGCTGGAACAGTTTAACAATATGCTTTGGCATACAGGTCTCCATCACGACATCCATTCAGATGCTTCTTGATATCAGGTAGGCTGAAGTGAACTCAAAGATAGCCATCTATACTGGTGGGGCAATTAAGAAGCAGCCAACAAAGATCAGCTAATCTTCAGTTCTGTCATAAGATGACTGCGAAAAAGTATTGTCTTTGGCACATGCACTTCTTCCTTGGTTACTTGTATAAATGTCTGTCACCATTTGTGAAGGGACTGCAATGTTTTGACCAATTATATTGACATGAATTAAAATGAACTGAGCAGGTACATTTTAGCTCAGAAAAGTTTAAAAAAATGTAATCTGAGAAAGTAAATCTTAATTTTATTTATTGACATGAAACAAAATTGATTGTTTTTTTTCCTCAAACACATCAGTAAGATTTTGTTATAATTCATCAATGCTCTACTGGGGATAAAAATGGAAAATGTTTAGCTAAGGTTTCAGAAGGTCAAGCCACAGGAGGGCTAAAAGGTCAAACAATACAGTTCCAGTAAGATATTACACATATACAGTCAATGCACAAGTACTTCAGTTCCATTGTCTTGGACCAATTTCACAAAATTACTTGCAAAGATAGTTTAACTAACCTGTCTCTGTAATTGAGCCATTTTCTCATTTGAGATTTGAGAGTTCTGATTCCTTTTCTTTAGATCTTCAAGTTGATCCTTCAGACTATTAACTGTGAAGCACAATTTTCTTATGAGTACCTAATGAAATGACATATTCCAACACAGGCTAATCATCTGAAAAGTAAATCTTGCTCTTCTATACAACACTAACATGCAACTTTAGAAGATCTCTCCCTCTCTGTCTTCAGGTTGCATCCCCTAGGAAGGCATTGGCAACCACGGATATCCATTTGTTGCAGCCACAGGCTGCCCAAGTCAAGTGCCCAAGTGCTGAATGACTTCAACCTAGGGTTTTACAAGAAGTGGCTAGTGAGCGAGAGGCCTTAATTTTTAAAAACTCCCTGATTCAGAGATGGTCCCATTAGATTGCAACATAGTGAAAGTAACTCCTTCATTCATCAAAGTTGGCAGACAGAAGCAGGAAACTGCAAGCCAGTGAGATTAACATCTGCGTCGCACGGGGAAAATGTTACAAGCTATTACTTAATAACTTATAGGTCCAAACATGTGCAGGTTAGGTGGATTGGCCATGCTAAATTACCCATAGTGTTCAGGGATGTGTAGATTAGGTGGGTTATAGGGGGATGGGTCTGGGTGGGATGCTCTGAGGTGCGGTGTGGACTTGTTGGGCCGAAGGGCCTGTTTCCACACTGTAGGGATTCTATGAGGTGGGCACTTAGATAAGTTCAAGGTAACGAGGGAACATCAGCATGGATTTGTGAAAGAAAAATCAAGGTTGACCAATCTACTACGGTTATTGAGGAGGTAACCAGTGCTATGGATAAGGTTGAACCAGTGGATGTACTTTGCATTGATTTCATGAAGACATTTGATAAGTTGCCATATCAAAGGTTATTGTGTAACAAAAGCTCATGGTGTATGGAGTAGCATATGGGCATGGATAGAAGATTGTATTAATACAGGAAGCAGACGGCTGGTACAGATAGGTTTGTTTTGGGGTTGGCAAGTCATAACAAGTGAAATGTCACAGAGATTGGTGCTGGGACCTCAACTGTTTACAATTTATACAAATAACTTAGATGAAGGAACAGCGGTGTGTTGCTAAATCTGCTGATATGTCATGATAGAAAGGTAACTAAGTTTTAAATAGATCATAAGGAAGCAACAGAAAGATACAGATTAAGTCGGTGAGCAAATATGTAGCAAATTTAGTATAATGTAAGAAATGTGAACTTGTCCATTTTAGCAGAAAGAATAAAAAAATTAAGAGGGTGAGAAATTGCAAAGCTCTAAAATGTCGGAGTGTCGGGCATGAACTGCAAAAAGTTAGTATGTAGGTACAGTTTTCCTAATTACTTGCTAATGGAAAGCACCATTTGTCATGACAGGAGTTGACTGCAAAAGTTGGGTGATTATGCTTCAGTTATAGAGGGAGCTGGTGAGACCATATTAGGATTATTGTGCAAAGTATTGGTCACCTTATTTAAGGAAAATGTAAATGCGTTGGAGAACGGTTTAGAGAAGGTTTGCCTATTACATGGTTTGGGAAAGTTGTCTAATGAGGAAATGTTGCATAGGCTAGACTTGTATCTGATGGAGTTTAAAAGAGTAATGGTTGACTTTGATTCAAATTTAAAAGATCTGGAGAGTTGCTGATGGTGGGTCGGTGGGTGTGGGGGTGGGGGGTGGTCAGGGGAAGTCGTCCTGAGATGCTAAATGGCCTACTCCTGTTTATAAGTCATGTGTTCATATTTGATTTATGTTGCGTCAGAATTATGCTTGGCAAGATACTGCTGTGGTTTGCTGCTGCTTTCTGCAGTATAGCTAACCTCTTACCATGTACCATCAGGCACACTGGCAAGGTTTAAAGGTTGATAATCAATCTGTTTGGTGATGCTATGAATGTACCACTAATGGCCAGCAGGGCTTGGCAGGTACTTAGCTTCCGGTTCAGAGGTAGAGATGTTACCACTGTGCCACAAGACCTCCGCACAACCTCTCAATATATTTTAAGGCGTCATGGTGGAGAGATTTTTCTGACAGAAGTTTCATTATTTCAAGTTGTTCCACTAACTATTCTACAAGATCTTGGACTGAATGGTGTGTGATGTCTCTCATGAGACGCTAGACAGATTTTGGATACCTCCGAATTTCAGAATCCTCACTCCACACCCATTCACCTAGAAACTAAGAGACCTCATTGATCGCAAAGCTTCGAAGATATTCAAGAAGACAGAAGATGATTTTCAGGAAATAAATCTGAACATCAATTCCAGGTCTTCAACCAATCAACAAATTAGTAATTTTCATTGAGCAACACGAGGATGAGGTCAATTCAATTAAGAATCTTCCAAATGAACAATTTCAGGCACTAAGCTGAGTATTTGATTGAGGTTGGATATTGGTATTGGCAACCCGTCTCCATAATTTAACCTTTTACGCCCAAGTATTACCCCAGTGAAGATGCAGTGAATCATTTCCAATAAATCTTTCCTGAGGCTCAATGCCTAAACCAAGAATATCAAATTTCAAAACAGTCTGATCAACTTGAGTAGTTCTGTACAACTTGAGTGCCTCATTCTCATTTCCAAGTTCTAATATTTTAAAATATATTCCATTAATGCACTGATTATTTTTCAAACCTCTGCAATAGCTTTTAGTTATATATACATAGATACATTAACCCCTGTTATACCCCCACATCTCCTAGCCTGTTGTCATTAAGCGAATATTTCAACTTGTCTTTACAGATCCAAAGTGAATATCCTCACACTTGAACAACGAACTTCAGACCCATAGTTTTGACTATGTCCCTTTGCTAATTCCTTCTTTTATCCACCCAATGTGTAATGCCTCCTCATTTTGTGTCATCTGAAGTGTCAGCTAAAACATCAATTTATATAAACAAAAACTGAAACCCACTGTCAGGTCATCTATTTAACTGCTATTTTTAAGCACAGTAGTACCTTGCCAAGCATAATCCTGGACCAAGATTAACACTGCAGACTGCAGATTGGCTGCTGTGTTTACCTACAGTACAGCTGCAGCTACACTAAGTAATTTATTAGTTGGGAGATACTTTGGGTTGTTTTGACGACATCAACGGTGCTTTAGTGACGCAAATTCTCTTTTTCTTCAAGTACAAAATCAAATGGATGAGGTGTCTGTTCAATGAAAATACAGCAGCATTTTCTTCTAAGAAAGTGGTTAAGTTCACTTTTAGAATCTTGTTGCTCCCACAATAGTAAGGTGGTAACTCCAGAATTTTTACATAATGATGGCAAGAAACAGAAACATTTATGCAAGCCAGGGCGGTGCAAGATTTACAAAAGAACTTGGAAATCACTGATTAGTAATTATTTAGTTGTTCTGGTGGAGGAGATCAGCGTGCTGAGAGCTGTTGCCAAAGTAGCACTGTGAATTACTATTGGGTCACCTGGTTGCTGAGGAAGCCATGGTTTACCAGTGGAGTTTACACTGCAGTTAAGCAGAAAGATTTAAAAGGGACCTGATGGCCAACTTTTTCACAGAGGGTGGCGCATATATGGAATGAACTGCTAGGCAAAGTGGTAGGTACAGGTACAATTGCAACATTTAAAAGTCATTTGGACAGGTACATGAATAGAAAAGGTTTAGAAGGAAATGGGCCAAAAGCAGTCAAATGGGACTAGTTTAGTTTGGGAAACTTAGTTAGCATGAACAAATCTGTTTCTGTGCTGTATGACTCTGTGACTTTATAATAGCATAATGAAGATCAAATAGACTGTTCTAGTCTGAATGGTATCAATATTGAGTTAACTAGTGTCTGGCACCTCCAAGAAAACGATGAGCATTCCATCACAACCTTGAGTTGAGCTTCGTTGATGGTAGGGAGCCATTAAAGCATCAGGTGGTGAGTCATTGGACAGACAGCTCTGCCTCTCTGAAGCTCTTGCTGCCATTGTGTTGGTGACTGGTCAGTCTGGATGACTGGATATGATCACTCAACAGTTTAGCTTTTGGCTAATGATATTCAGGGTGGGTAGGACTCAGCCATCATGCTGATGTTGAAGCTTAGGGGAAGGGAGTTGTTAGAGATAATTATTATCTAGTGCTTATGAAACCTGAGTATTACATATACTTGTCAGTTCAAGCCTAGCTGTTCTCCAGGTCCTGCCATAAATTGGCATAAGTTGCTTCTTTACCAGAGATCTTAAAAATTGAACTGTTTGTCAAAAGACTTGCGTGATTTTACAAAGGCTTTTTGGTGCTACATTATCAAGTGCTAATGCAAAGCTGTTCTCACCTATCATAGCTTGAGGAGATGGCACGGAAAGTCAAAAGACAAACGGCTTTCTACAAACTACTCAAGTATCTCCTAAGTAACAATCCCAAGTGAGGTAGGTGGAAAACGATTGTAGTAGAGAACTGGTAAAAAAAAACAATTTAGCTAATAAGCATTTTCCAGGTTTGTGCATTTTAGGTTATTTCTCCCTTTTTCCAATTTGTTATGCTTCCATTTAAGAAGGGAGAATATAGGGATTATAGTAAAGAGGCTCGATCACGAAAAATCTTTTGTGTTAAAGCCACCCCCTACTCAAAGATCATAAAGTACAGCAAACTATTTCCTTAGACCTTTCTGCCACGTTAAGGTCAATCCAATCAACTATCCACTATTTTTATTGTTTCAGGCTGACACTTCCATTGTCCTACCTCTGATCGGAACTTGTAACTTGTCTAAGCATATAACAGAAGATAAGGCGCTGTTTCTTGGGCTTCAACCGAGCTTCATTAGAACAGTATAGTAGGTTAAGAACAAAGGGATCAAAGAGGGAATGGGACAGAGAATTAAAATGACAGGAAATGGGAAATTCATCATTATACTTGGACTAAAATAAATCACCCAATCTGCATTTTCCATCACAAACTGAGGAGACCACATCATGAACAGCAATCTCAGTATAAAGTATAAAACAAAGAAATTGTTGTCTGCCTTGCTGAAGGAACAGCACCTACCTTGCAAGTGGGCACTATATAGTTAACCAAGTTCAACACTGAATTCGATAATTTCAGATCACAACTACTGCTTCTAATTTTAGTGAGTGGTAGGGGTTATGATTTTTGTCATTTTCAATTCAAATTTGTTTATTTTAGTTTCCGTCACCACCTTGTTTTGTATTGTGCCATAACTACCTTTGCCATTTTATCACTCCTGTCTTCCAACCAGCATAAAACATTCCCATTTGAGCATCTCCCTGCCTGTGTAGTCACTTAAAATCTGTCAAAGCTCTGATGAAAGGTCACTGAATTAAATGTTAACCCTTTCTCTGTCCGTAGATGCAAACTGACTGCTGAATATTTGTAGTTTTTTCTTTTATTTCCAGCATTTGCAATATTTTGCTGTTGTTACATTTGTTGGACTATACATCAGACAGCGTTTAATCTGTTTAAAGTTTCCTGGTATAATTCTTGCTACAATTGAAAACGTACAGTGATCTCATATAATCGAGCCTTACCTTCATTTTCTAGGCCACGCTTTTTATCGGCTTCCATTTCAGCTTTACGGTGATATTCTGCATTCTTGTGCTGAAGAAGTGCTTTTTCTCGTTCCAACTGCCTTAATGCTGATTCTGCATCTTTTCTGCAAGTTATCTAAATGTCAGAGGCTTAATCAGTAAACAGAATCTTTTGTAAATCTTCTCAGTATATATACTTGCGCTAAAATTCGAGTTCTAAATGAGCACAATTTTCAAATAATTCATTTGGATTTATTAGTTATATTTTTACTTATGGTTATTGGAAAATTTCAAACCAATAAACTAAAAAGTGTGCAAAAAAAACCTAATTATGCAACGTGAGGAAATTAATAAATCTGATAAAGTGTATCACAACTTGTCCCATTTCAAAATGCAACATGTTATTTAAATATTGTAAACTTAAAAAGGCACTGACCTCTATGTATAACAGAAAAGCACTAAATAAAGATTATCAGAAGGAAACTTACTGTAGGAATTACAGACCAAATGTACATTTTTTTGCACTCCCAGTGACTGGAATCATATTATCAGTCAGGAACTCCACTACCTTCCATCATTTAAAATTAACTCTTGAATTTCCACTACATTCTCCTATTATGCAAGCCCCTGAAGTCAAAGCCCCATGCTCAGTTATGCAGTAAAACAAAAAAAAATTGAGAGAATACAAATATTTGTTGTGATAGATTCACCCTGCATGATGTAATCATATCTTTAAAATTATTTCTCTTACAAGTTTGGTTTGTATGCATGTTATGGTTTTGCTTCAGACTTCTGGTGGAGAACTACAAAGTAATCTAACCAGTTGTGTTACTACAGAAAAATAAATCTTAATGTGATTAAAAACAAAATATCCTTAGAATCTAGAAATATTCAGAAAGTTTTGCAGGTTTTCTTTCTAGAACATTGTCACTTTATCTCATTTTTATTTTTCCTCACTATTTATCTATCCTGAATACAAGCATGTGAATGATAGAAGATTTCTTGCCAATGCCACAATACAAGAATGAGTGCCAGAGCAATATAACTGGTCCTTTTTTTTCTATTAATTGTGGCCACCTTGGATCTGGGCTTCTGTAGAAAGTTTTATTGGATCCCTCTCCTCATGCACTGATCACCATCCCTTAATCTCCTTCAAAAACCTCAGGATTAATCTATTTTGACCCATTCAACTCCAATATCAGCATTTAAGTTTCATACCTTTAAAGAAGCAAAGTAAAAACTTAAAGAACTGCAGGTGCTGTAAATCAAAACCAAAACTAGTAATTCCTGGAAAAGCTCAGCAGGTTTGGCAGCATCTGTGGAGAGAAATCAAAGTTAATGTCTCAGGTCCAGTGAACCTTATTCAGAACTGTCTTCTGAAGAGGGGCCACTGGACCTGAAACATTAACTTTAATTCCTCTCCACAGATGCTGCCAGACCTGCTGAGCTTTTCCAGCAATTTATGTTTTTATTTCTGATTTCCAGCATCTGCAGTTCTTTCGGTTTTTTGTTCAGTGTTTACACTTGCTAACTTCGATTTGTTGGGAATTTTTTGAATCTAAGCAATTTTGAAAATCATAACCAGTATATTTACCACCATTGCTGACAAGGATGTACACCATCATTTTAGCTTTTAGCCCTTTAACTTTCTCAAATAGTACTCTGATATTAATTACTTTCATTTCTTCAATCTCTTCCCCCTGGATTACCCTCTATTTACAGTATGTAGTTGTGTCTTTACTATGAACAGAATATATTTGTTCACTGTCTCGGCCATTCCCTTATTCTCCATGATAATTTATCCTGCCTCTGCCTCTAAAGGACCAACCTTAGCCATTCTCCACCTTTTTATGTACCTGTAAAATCTTTTACATATGTTATCATATTCCTGGATGATTTAACACTGAGCTCATCCCCCTTTATCGTCAAATTTTTAAGTCGTCCTTTGCTGGTTTCTAAAACACAGACAATCCTCAGGCTTGATGGACTATAAGCTTCTTACTTTAACTAAATATCATCCTTAATTTCCCTAGTAGTCCCCAAGGATAGCCCTTTCTTGCTGAGATTTAGTTTTAAGAATAAGTATTTTTGTTGAACATCCTGAATTATTTAATTGTCTTCCACCATTTATTTACCATCACATCTTTTTTCCGCATTTAAGTAACTAACACTAGCCAGCACTTGCCTCATAGCAAAGTAATTGGCTTTTTTGCATTTTTTTTTGGCTACTTCATTTTCAAACTTAATCTGGAATTTAACTGCATTATGACTGCTTTTTCCCATAATTCTAATTGTACAATGGAATTACAGAAAAACTCTGCTTTATTTCACATCAGATCCAAGATATCTTCACCCTAGTTTGTTCCACACCATACTGTTCCAAGAAACTGTTGCAAAAATTCATCTTTAAGAAAATCTTTGCCAACTAGATTTCTCCAACCTCTATGAAAATTGAAGTCATTGACTTTATTAAATTGCCATTTTCGCTTAAGCAAGCTCCAATTATTTCTGAAACAAAAACAGAAATTGTTGGCGAAACTCAGCAGGTGTGGCAGCATCCTGGAAAGAAAGCCAAGTTAACACTTTGAGTTCAGTCTTGATGAAGAGTTACCAGACTCAATACATTAACTCTGCTTTCTTCTGACAGATGCTGCCAGACCTGAGTTTTGCCTGCAATTTGTTTTCATTTCAGATCTCTAGCATCTACAGTTCTTTGTTTTATTTATTCAATTGTTTATGAACAGTCTGTCCAAATACTATGTTCGGAGGCCCATAAACTACTGCTACCACAATTTTCTGTCTTTCGTAATCCTAATCTCTACCATACTGCTTCTATTTCCTGATATAACAAGTCTTGTCACTGTTGTTCTTACGTCAATTTTTTTACTGTCAAGATTATTACTTGTCTTTTTCCATTCAGCCCTAGCTTTGACATACTGTGGACCCTGGAAAATTTATTCCCCAACCTTCTCATCTTGTAACCATGCCTCTGTAATAAACCAATTTACATTTAACCTTCTCAGGAAGGGTCACTCAACCCAAGATGTTAACTCTGATTCTCTCCACGGATGCTGCCAGACTTGCTGAACTTTTCCAGCAATTTCTATTATTTGTCTGTAAGTTTAATTTTGTATCCTTTCCAAGTCCTTGATATCTTTCCTTATGTTTGGGGCTTGGAATTGTCCACAATACCTCAGCTAAGGCCTAGTAAGCAATTTATACAAGTTCTAGAATTATCTGCTGTTGTTTGCCATTCCTTTACTTTTAAATTAAGCAACTGTTTTTTTTTAAACCACCTTATTATCTTACCACTTCAACTCTACTGACCTTCTATATGGGCAACAAATCTTTTCTGCTTAGACAATTTTCAGTTGAGCTACTTATAGTGTAATGAATTTCTATATATTAATGCCTCCAAAAGGGCATCACTTAATAATTCTAGGTAATACCCACTAACGTACTTCTGTCCATGCCAATATGCAATGTCAAGCCAAAGCTTAAAAACTACTCCCATCTCCACTTAGAGCTTTATCAAGTTTTGCATTATCTGTAACAGTATAATGCTGTCCCCAATCCTGGTCTAGGATGCACATAAAAATTGGAAAGAACAATGGATCCAGACAGAGTTTAGGGAAACACCATTGCAAACTATCTCCCATTCTGAAAACATTCACTAACCACCAACTTTGTTTTATCGTAATTAAACCAATTTTATATCTTTACCACCACTTTCCCCTTAATTCCATGGGTTCCCACCTTAGTAGGCTTCTATGTGACACTTTATTTGGTGTCTTCCAAATCTACATACGCACAACAGCTATTACAGTATCTTAACCAACCTTCCTGTTAGCTCAACTAAGAATCCAATCAGGTTAGCCAGCTTGGAACAAATTTGTGCCGATTCTCCATGATAAATTCATATTTTTCCAAATAGCAGTTGATTTGGCTCTGATAATCATTTGTATTAACTATTACACCACTGATGCAAAGTCTGTAGCTTCTCAGTTTACTTCTTCAGTCCTCCAGACTACTATGTCATCCAATGAGGAATGACAGCCTTGAAGCAATGCCTCTGTCAAATCAAACTTAAGATACCAAATTTTCAGCAATGCTAATCTAGGGCATATCTTCTCTATCTATTCCTACCTTGTTCACAACTTTCCTCTCTTTTACTGTAATTTTTACATCATCTGTTTCCTTCATAAGTTGATCACTACATTTGTATTTTACTCTGCCCTTCTGCCAAACCAAAAATCAGAAATGAAAAATCAAGATGACAGAATATTTAACTTAAAAATGCACTAATACTGTTTATATATCTGAATATAATGCATTTAAATTAGAGAAAAAATTAAAATGCACTTGGATTAGAATACAAAAAACAGTACTATACCTCATCTTCCAAATCTTTGGATACTTTTTCCAGACGACTGCTTGATGTTCTACAAACCAGAATTACAGTGTTGTGACTGAGGGTGAAAGAGTGCACTGTCTCCCTAATCCTATTACTCCACCAGTTGCAACTTAAATAGGAATACTTCAGCCAGTTGCCAGGCTGACTACTTAATTACCATATATCAGGTCTTAAACAAAAAAAATCCATCAACGAGGTCTCATAATAAATACACTTATGGGCTAATTATCAAAACAAAAAAGATTTTTTCTATAAGGTTATGCAGGCAGAAGGTACTAATAAGATAAAAATCAACAAAACAGGATAAAAAAATTAAAAGACAAAACATGGCTTGTTTTTGAAAGAAATATTCTGTTGTTTGTAAGTACTCTTAAAAAAGGACTCACGGTCAAACAAAAACAGATGTTTAGTTATAATCAAAAAATTAAGTATTTTACCAATTTTATACCATCATTTGATTTCATTTAAAATGCGTACACACCATTTTATATTTAATCCATTACAATATTACACACCCTTTAAGATGCAGTTTGACCCCATTAAGAATAATCTCAGATCTAAACCTGAAAACCTACCTGGTTTATTTTGAGTATAATACTGTATTGTCAAAGGCAGTATATTTAGGTACATTTATTTAGGTACAACATTAAACCAAACATTAAACCACATATGCTTGTTCAATAATGGTGTGAATTTGAAGAAAAGCAATGAGTTCACCCATATTTGGGTCAGCAGTACTCTTTTCATCACCAGATCAATTGAATAGTAATCACATTTGTGCAAAGTGTACGAAGTGGCTGCCCCATTTATCTCTATAAGCAATAGCCATATAAGCCTGTGACTGGCTGCAAATTATTGAAATGGCATTTTGTTTTGCCTTCAGGTTTTCCAAATGAAAACTGTACCTCTTATTCACAGTCATGACAATGCCAATTTAATGAACTACAGGAAAATTACTTTGCACACGTAATTTTAAAAATCTAGTACAACATCGGTTATAACACAAGCAAAACCAGATAATGCTACAAATACTCAGCGGGTCAGCCAGTACCTGTGGAGAGAAACAGTTCATTTTGGTTTGATCATCTTTCATCAGAACTGATTAAAGGTCATCAACGTGAAACATTTAACTCTGCATCTTTCTAGAGATCCAGCCTGGCCTGCTGAGTATTGCCAAAATGTTATATCACTATTTCAAGTTTCCAGCATCTGCAGTATTTGGCTTTTGTGTTACAATATGAACAATTTTCTTAAAATGACATGATTTCTTCAATATATATTTAATTCTTGCAAAAATAATGTCTTCTAAAATGAAATTGTAATTAATTCCCGATCTTTTCATGTGAATTGTGCTCAGCAAGGTGATAAATATCAGGACGAGCATCAATCAAATTGCTATTTAGAGAGAAAGCAATCAATGGCAAACATGCTCAAATCACAAACAGCATGGCCTAGATTCAGACTAAACTTGCTGCTCCAGTAATCCAAAAAGGACTTCAGCAATAGCCGCAGAACAAAGAGAATTGCTGCACCAGTAAGAAATGTACAAGCTTCCATGCTAACCTCCTTCAGACAAATAGAGATAATTATGCTTAAAAATATTCGTTTTAACAGGCATAAAGCAGATGACTTTCAATCCTTCAATATAAGCTGGATTCAAACACAAGTTCTACAGATGATGGGGCCACTGCCCATGTTGCGACATACCTATATTTTTGTTCCATTTCATCTTTGGCTTGCATTTCATTGTTCAATTGTTCTTCAAGCTGATGTAACTTCTTCTGTAGTTTTGCAGACTGCAGTAATAATATGAACACATGTGCAACATGCAATAAGTTTGCACACAATTATTTTTCCAAAAAATGTTGCCAGAGACAAAGACAACATACTTCTAAATTATGCTATGTATGGGTACAAATGGTTTACATAGTTCAGTGTTATTTTATATTGCACAAATGATTAAATATTGTTGTTTCATTTACAAATTATCTCTGTCATTTTTATGTTGAATTTGTAAGATCCACAGTTTTTACACTTGTACTGCATTCTAATTTTTAATGATGGCTTTTTAAAATTGTGTAACACCAATTATAAATGGTTTACTTGCATCATACTACTCTGCATAAAGTAATACTGTAGTTCTCTTTCTATATTGTACAACCAAGCTGTACAAATCAAGAAGAATGAAATAATTAAAAGTACAAAGTGCTGGAGAATCTCAGCCAGTCTGACAGAAACTGTGCAGAGAAAAACAGAGTCAACATTGAGTCCAGTATGGTTCCTGTGATATAAACTGTGTGACTTATCTAAATTTTTCACATCATTTATTGCAAGTTTAGGACTTTGGGTTTGAATTTGTAATATGTAGTTTTTCTATACATCTGAAATGAATAATTAACTGGTGACTATTTCTATATAATGGTGATTTCTTTCAGAACAGTTTGTGAAGCCAAGATTTAGAATTAGTGGGTTTTTTGTGCAAATTGGTAAAGTTTTACAACTGAATGTGATAAACAAGTTCCAGTTTCGAAGGTCAAGAGAGGATTTTTAAACTTATGGGAAACACCCTTAGCTTAGAGGGACAGAGGAGTTTTTCTTAGTTCTACTCTTAGTTTTGAACATTCTGTGAAGTCCTTCAATGAACATGCTTGTATAGACCAGTGCTCCTGGGAAGAGAAGGACATAGTGATAGTCCCTCACCAGATGCATCGGGGTAAAACCCTGAGAAGGTTACTTAAAGCTTAATATGTTTAGGCTGAGGTGCATAACAGCTTCAGAGTGAAGCTATCTACAATTCCACTCTACAAGTTAAAGTCACAAGTAATTTAAGCTTACCAAGCTGTTAAGAATCAGGGACATTGATGTGAGCGACGCTTTTGCTGTGTGCTTATGTGTACTCAAGATGTGTTTTGGGTACTAAACAAAAGCTGTTACATTTCTTTTAAGCTTATCAGGAAGTGCCTCTGGATTAATGGAATTATACTTCCACTGTGTTTAAAAATCTCTGAATTTGTATTATAAGTAGATAGTTTGGTTTATTTTGTTTCATCTTAATTGCTTTTGTTAATAAACTTCGGTTTTATTATTGAAACAAAAGCAGCAGCATTACACATATATGTTTTAGTGAGAGACCACTTTGTTAAAATGAAAACAAATAAAAGTATAATCATTGAGTCAGGTTTCAGTCTTGGGTCAAACTTGTCCAGTAATAACATCAGCTGGGATCACAACACATTTCCTCCCTAAAGGACAGAGATATTGGATTCAAAACATTAGCTCTATTTCTATCTACACAGAAGCTGTCAGACCTGCTGAGTTTCTCCAACAATTTGTTTTTATTTCAGATCTCCAGCATCACAAGTACTTTGCTTCTATTAGAACAAAATAACTTTTCTAGTTGTTTAATAAGTACATCACGGAGGTCTATGATTTTTAGCAAGTTAACATTAGTAAGCTTGGCTTACATAATTCAAATGCTCACAACTTTTCATCCTGACAATGTTTGTGTGAATCAATTATTTATTATCTATTATACAAAATCAAAATGTCCACTTGGCACAACATAAATTTAAACATAGCAAAGTCAACTCAATGTAACCAATGCTGGTTTAAACAGGGAAATTTTACATAATACATTGTTTTAAATTTCTGCATTAAAAATGTTATTGTTTGCACTAGTAGTCACTTTTTTCTTAATTTGAATAAGTAAACCATCCTTAATCCTAATGTCGGCCTCCACAAAATATGTACCATCTGACTATTTACTTCTAATGAATAGAAATATTTTAACATACCCACACATACTTTGAAAGAAGTCCACAGAATCAATTTAGCTGACTTCTCTAAACAGGCCATCTATTACCTGGTGGACAGTCAGGATTCACAAACCAAGTTCAAGGTTCAACCCCGGTCTTTATTGGGGCTAGAGATACATGAAAATTGGTCTCACTGCTGCAGGCTGGAGATGGAAATGTTCCACAGTTTCATCTCAAAACACTATCCAAGAACCCTTAATTGAAGTATCAATACGAGTCTCAAATGAAAGCATTGGGCTGAGAGGAGATCCATAAGAATTGCATCTTACTCTCTCCTCCTGTTGTCTGATAACCTATTCATGTTCAATATTTAACACTCAAAAAGAATACTCAAGTTTGCCGAATGCTTATGGAACCATAAATCCACAAGTAAACAACTTCAATAAAAAGCGGGGGAAAATACAGTCAAGAGAAAAGTAAAATCAATTTTCAGTTTTTTTTTCTATTTCACTTTCAATCATCATTTCTCCAGCATCCTCTCCCTTCCAGAGCAAATACTGATGATATCAACTGAGTATATGGTTTGGAGGACATAGAAGCATAGTGTATGAAATCAAATTGAAACTACTAATTTCTTGCAGGATGGATTAATATGTATAATATGTTAGGCCCTGCCTAGGAGGAGGAGCATTAATGTTTACGCAAAAGATAATCTAACAGAAAAAGATGTACTATCACACCACCACCATGACCTCTACCCCACAAAAAATGTTAATGGTCATACTTTTCTTTAATTCTTACAGGGTTCTTGTTGGTATTGATTTGATCTATCCACTCGTAAGATCATTTCAGTTCAATCGACAGGCAGCGACACCAGCCTAAATCTATGTCAATCATACTTTGGTCGCACGGTACTTAGTTTCAATTCAATGAGAGCCGAGTAACAGTACCAATTAGCATATTGGAGAAGATAGCTTTTTTGCTGATGTAACTTTATATTTAATTCAGCACACGTTTTCATATTCGGTTACATAACCATTCAAACTATCTGGACAATGTTTATTTAGAATACAATGGAAGTGTTATTCTTAATTGTCGCCCAGCAGAGGCCCCAAACATAACTGAAAAATAACATTAAATAAAAGCACTAATTAGTAAATACAATGCAAGTTGCATGAAATAAACTAGGTTTAAATAGAGTGCCAATTATATTAATACTTCAACAAAAAAACTTTTAACGTTATTTTACATTTTAAGCATAAACCACATTTACACCCACCTCAATTTTACTGGGTAAATTGGGCTCATTCTCTTTGTACGATGCAGGCGAGTCACTTAACAACCTGGGGGAAAAACACAACCCTTCTATTCAACATTTGATAACTTTTGCGATCATTCCAATGCACTCATGTTTTTTAATTAAAAGCTCTCTTGATCTCCTGTAGCTAAGTGGCTTTATTAAATGATTAGCTGAATCACACCGAGAAGGAATTTTTGCAAAAATTATTCATTCAAATGACTTTGGCATTGTTACCAAGGCCAACATTTATTGTCCATCCTTGACTGTTGTTAAGAAGGTGCTGGTGAGCTGGTTTTACAAACTGCTACATTATAGCGAAGGCACAGTTAAGAAAGTAGTTTCATGATTTCTGATCCAGGGACTGAGATAGTTTTCCACATCAGGATTGTGTAGGACTTGGAGGGGTTCTTAGAAATGGGGCTGCTTCCTGTCTGCCTGCTTCCCGAGATGGAACAGATCATAAAGCTTGGGAGATCTTTCAAAAGGTGCCTTTGCAAGTTGCTGCAATGCATCTTATAGGTGGTACACCTGCATACATGTTGCAAAGATGCTGGAGAAGTGAATATATTCATGGATGAATGGGATGCTAATCAATTGCAATTCCCTGGAGGACTGCAGCTTTGCATGATATTGGAGCTGCATCTATTCGGGCAAGAGAAAACTATTCCATCACACTCCTGATTTATGACTTGATGGTAGCATTCAAGTTTTTTGAAGACACCAACGAATGCTCATCTTCTGTAGTTGGTTGGGTTAAGTTCTGATTAATAGCAATCCTAGGATATTGAAGTTGAGGCTGAGGTTCAGGTTAGTGAACTTAGTAATGTTAATGACATTGAATGTTATGGGAATGTTCAGCACTCTTTTGCTGAACATGCTCATTGCCTGGCACTGTGTGGTACAAATGTTACCTATCGCTTATCAACATAAGCCTGAATTTTTTCTGGGTCTTGCAGACTGCTACATTATCTAAGGAGTTCTGATCAGAATGGAATGCAATTACCAGCCAGCCAACATCCCCACATTTAACCTTATGCTGGAGTGAAGGTCACTGATGAAGTACTGATGATGGTCACCCTGAGACAATGCCATGAGTAACTCTTTCAGCAATGTTCTGGGACTGAGATGACTGACCTCCAACAATCAAACCATATTCTTAAGGACAGAGTATTCCCTACTTCCCACTTCTTCCATTTTTCTAGGGTTTCTTAATGCCACACTCAGTCAAATGCTACCTTAGGAAAGACTTTGCCACCTCACTTTCCACTTTTTCTGACGGAAGCCAGTACAATAATTGTGTGGGAATATCTAGTACACGTCTTCTGCAGTGTAGTCAGGATGCTTTCAGGGCAAAATCTGGTGTTGCATCCAATGTCCTGAGTTACTTTTGGATTGCACGTGAGGAGCGACAAAATGAAAATTGGTATTTGTGATCTGAGAACCTCAATAGAAGGCAGAAATGACTGACGGACACAGCTCTTCAAGCTGAAGATGTTGGAAAAACTTCAGATTCATCTTCTGCAATTTAGTTCAAGTGAACTGGAACACTGGAATATGCCCTAAAATCCACCCAGCACTGCAGGTGGGGCGGGGGATTAATGCAGAGAAACAATGCAATGTAATTTGCAATGTAATTTGCTATGCAATGGCAGCTGATTACAAAGCATAGCCACTGCAGACAAAAGTAAGATTGCCAACATTCAGTCTCGACATTTAAAAAATGTATGATTGGATTATTCTGGTGATTGGCTGGTCTTTAAGAAATACAACATAAATGTCAATGCGTGGGAGACCCTCATTCAGAAGAACTGACTTGGTAGAAAATTAAGGGCACAATTCTTCGAGAACATCCATCAGAAGAAGTATAGAAAAGAAACCAGAGAAAGGAATGCCAACAATTTCAATGTCAAGGACCACTTCCACCTTGTGGAAACATCTGCCAAATGTGTGGTCTGAGATGCGGCTCTAGGATCAGGTTTATCAGTCATGCAAGGATCCACAGAATCCATGACCAGTGACATGGAACTCCAAGGTGAACAATCATATTCATTAGCAAGTTATTCCCGATGAAGATAATATAAAGGTTAGGTAAACTATCTGAAGTTGATGCATAAGCCTTCATTGAAAGAGATTGCTGATGTGGGAGTGGGGATCAGTGACTGAGGTCAGTGGTGCAGTTGGAAGGGCATAGCAGTTAGAGTTAAATTTAAGCATGAGGTTATAGGCCATCTACCAGCACTGTATCTACCCAAGGCTCAACTCCTGACATTGACCTTCACTGACTTCTAAGCAGGTATCTGGAGGGCCTCATAGCCTGAACGTGTGCAACGCTCCCTTCTTCCACCAAGTCTCCATGCATTGTTTGAAATCCTTGGAACACCCCTTCTCCCACACCATTTCCGTTTCTCAGAGCACAGTGACTTCTGCATGATTGCCAGTCTGCTCCAGCCACAACTCACCTTGTCATTATGAGGTGCAGGCTGGTTTAAGCAGGCAAGCTAGCTTTTAAGTAGTGCTAGAAAGAAAAAGATTCTGCGCTCTCTGCCAATGCATGCAGCCTACATGCAGGCAATCATTCCAATAAACTTGGAGTTGGTAAGCTACTGAATGACATCAGACAGGGATAGTAGGAACTGCAGATGCTGGAGAATCCGAGACATCAAACAGGCATGGGTTAAGCTGGTGTTCCTATAACTGTGCCCATTTTCAGTGATTATCTGGCACGATTCCCAGAATCTCAGCAAAGGAAGAAATTGGAGGTAGGAGATGGAGAGAGGGGCAGGGAGAGAGAGAGAGAGAGAGAGAGAGAGAGAGAGAATATGTTTGCCTATATATCAATAAAATAACTTTTTGATTTTAAGCACTGCTGGCAACAGACACCAACAAGCACATCCACCTGGTACCTCACCAGTATATTTATAAAATGATGAAAGTATTTCAAACTTTGTAACAAGTATAATACATGCAAACAAATTTAGTTTATTTCTAATTATTTTAAATAAAGGCAGGTGGCACTTTAATTTTTTTTTAAAAAACGACTGGAATTATGCAGAAGTAAATGCTACAATAATACAAAATATGAAGGAACTTTTCGTTCTTACCAAGAAATTTACCTAGGAATTTTGAAATGTTAATTTAATCCACTGAAGGCAGAGAAGGTAAGAAACAAATGGAACAATTAACCAGTCCCACACTCAAATAATATGTTTATTTAATTTCAGGTATGAATCTACAAAAATACTCACTGGCTGTCTCTGAAGTAAGTGAATCCTACAAACGGTAACTGGTTCCCAGCAAAGGCTTTTGGGGTTGGAAAGGTTTCCACTTCTCCTTTATCATCCTCAATATCATCGAAGTTACTTGTATCTATGTCACTACTCAATTCAGGCACAACGGGGGCAGCAGCTGTTTTACATAACAGGAGAAAAATATCAAATACCGTATTAGCTATCATTTCTGTTCTCACCATTAAATCAGGTGCAAGTGCGTTATCTTACTTATAAGCTACCAGCCACTCATATTAATTAAAGGTTGGTGTTTTATTGCAAAACCCAATAAGTTAAACATAAAACATCAATATCTGGGAAAACATTAGTGCTTTGTTTTAGTGCAACATCGAAACTGCTAATTGTCATAGTGCTTTGTTTGAAAATGTAAAAGTTGTATTCATGGTTTCATTTTGCAAAATTATTTTTCTCTTCTGTCAAATCGAAAATTTATCAAAAAATCCTCATGTTTGCAAATTTAGTAATTGTCACTTCTAATTTGCAAATACAATTATTATCGTAGCTCTTCAGTTTTTCAATTACTACCTATTGAATATAACAATATATTGCTAAGTTGCCAGATTTGTATCTGGTTGCATCACATTTCCATGTTCAAAAATCACCAGCAAGCAAAAACAGGAGTTGCTGGGCATAGGCACAGAATAAAGCTGAAGGACAGTTACAAATTTTTGCCAATGATCATTGTAATTTGCTATGTAGATGAAGCAAGAAACCAAAAGCTAATTATATTTGCAATACAAAAACTGAAAGAACTGCGGATGCTGTAAATCAGGAACAAAAACAAAGTTGCTGGAAAAGCCCAGCAGGTCTGGCAACATCTGTTGACAGAAAAAACAGAGTTAACATTTCAGGTCCGGTGACCCTTCCTCAGAAGGGTCTGAGTTCTGAGGAAGGGTCACCGGACCCGATCTGTTAACTCTGTTTTTTTCCTTCACAGATGCTGCCAGACATGCTGGGCTTTTTCAGCAACTTTGTTTTTGTTCCTAGATTTGGAATATTCTGGGGTAACCAAGGAAAAACCCACCCTTTTTCATAAATTCTACATTAGATATCACAAATGAAAGGAAAACGAAAAGGTGTAAAGCCAAAAAAATTAGGAGACAAACTAAGAAATACAGGAATAAACTATTTCAATGATAGGCTAGGCTGGCACATTAAGCATTCTTTTTATCAACACACAGTGTTTACGGAACAAAAGTAATAAATTCAAATGTGGGCTTTGACAACCCTAAGACAGAACTGCGACAGGACAAGGAACTTAATACACTAAATGGTCTATGGGTAAGAGGGAGAAAATGGTAATGATGATAAGCAGTCTGAGCAAATTAAGGACAAAATCTCTTCAACTAAATGAGAGGATATAACGAGAAACGTTTACAAAAATGAAAACCATGTAAGGCTCCAACGGGAGACATATATATGGCCCAGTATCGACTGTGAAGTGGTAAGTTGCAAAATTGCAGAGATTTGACAAGTGTATTACAAAAGGTAGAGCCATTTAAATGGAGAACTTCAACTTTCACGTAGACTGGGATAAGCAGACAAGGACATATCAGAGAGGCAGTGACTTTGAGTGCGTTCAGAGCAGCTTTCTGAAATAATATATTATGAAACCAATAAGAAGGTATGCCACACAAGATATCACTATGAGTGATACAACCAGATTTAGTTAACAGCTGTACTGTGCACGAACATTTATCTAAAACACAAACTAGTTCATTTAACTTTTGGCATATAAAGGCAAAAATTCAGTGGACAATGTTAAAAAAAAGTGATACAGAACTACTTTGCACTTCTACTTAGCAAAAGAAATGGCCATTGAATACTGAAGTAGTATAGGACATCACAAATCAGAAGACAAAGCATACAAAAAAAACCCAATACTGGCAAACAGAAAACAAAATCTGCAATAGCTAGCAAATCCAAGCAACATTTTTAAAAAATCATATTGCGAAGAAAAGTGGAGGAGATCTTGTGGCACAATGGTAGCACCCTACTTCTGGGCCACAGCTCTAACTTTGTGGCCCATACAAGAGCTTTGCTGGCCATAGATAGTGTATTTTTAACAGGGCCAAGCAGGTTGATATCAACTTGGAAATGCTTGGTGGAACGCAGTAAGCATGGCTCCAAGTCAGTCATCCTACAGAAGGCAACTGCAAAGTACTTTGCTGATGGACAAATCTAATGGAAGCTTTTGGCTAAAACACTGGAAACAAGGACAGGAGATAAGACAGGCAGACAGGCAGGAACACTGATAGTCAGGAAAAACAAGGGTTCCTTGAAAGCTGGCAGCACTGATTCCAAAGCAAATTAGGGAATAGCAGGCATTTTATAAACTCTTACAATTCAAGAATCATCCTTCCAAATTTGAAAATTGTGCATGTCATCCACTATTTTAACAAGGAGAAAGTCGGAAATTAAGGAATTACAGACAAATTAGACCAATATTGATTGTTTTGAAATACTAGATTCTATTTTTTTTTTGCCAGAACTTTGAACTAGATTCTATACTTAAGGACCAGGAATCTTTAAACATTTCCCAATCAAAAGGCAACATGAATTTGTAAAAGAGAAGTGATCGATTTATTTAAAGAAGTAACTAAAGTACTAATCAGGGAAATAAATGTTTGTTTACATGGACTTCCAGAAAGGATCTAATAAAAGTCTCTCATTACAGACTGTTAGCTGAAGCTAAAGCTCATGGACTTGAAAGCAAATTATTGATCTGGTTAGAAAATTGGCTGAATGTAGGGGACAGAGTAGGTTTCTGATTAGCAGGATGCAACTAACAGTGACCACCAATAATGTGTGTTAGTGCCTCAACTATTCATGAAATTTATTCTATCATGTAAATCATGGAATTGTTAGCAATGGTAATGGAAGCATTAAAATTACAGCGTACTAACAGAGTAAGCAAATTGGCAAAACTGTGACAAATGGAGTTCAAAGTAGGAAATTCTGAGGTAATTCACTTTAAAGCTAAGGACAGATCAGAGGATTTTCTAAATGGTGAAAAACTAGAAATAGTGGAGGTTTGAAGAGACTTGGAGATCCGGTACATAGAATGTACTGAAATGTCATGAAGTGATTAAAAGAATCAAAAAGATTAAAATTTAAAAAGACAAACTGTCGACATCATGCTATATTATATCAGGCTTAGACTAGGCTATACTTAGAATACGATGAGCAGTTTCAAGCGTCGGACCTTGGAGGAACTGTAGCATTGATTTACTAGAATCATACCTGCACTCTAATGAGTGATTACACCCCCTGGAATTTAGAGGTTGAAAGCATAAATTAATCAAGGATTTTAAGACACTGAAGCAACAGATCGGATAGATAACTAAAAACTATTTAATTGATTCAGGAGGCTAGGGTGAGGGATCACAGACCAATATTTACAGGAACAAAAACAAAGTTGCTGGATAAGCTCAGAAGGTTGGCAGCATCTGTGAAGGAAAAAACAGAATTAACGTTTCGGGTCCGGTGACCCTTCCTCATTTACAGGTTTTGACTCATTGTATCCACGTACATGGATACAATCAAAAGTATTGCTCTGCATGCTAACCAGACAAATCATACCTTACATAAGTACATCAGGGTAAGAGAACAGAATGTAGACTATAGTGTCATAGCTACAGAGAAGGAGCAGAGAAAGATCAACTCTAATATACGAGAGGTCCATTCGTAAGTATAACAGCGGGGAAGAAGTCATTTTTAAATCTACTGGTAAGTGTTTTCAAAATTTTTATTTTCTGCTCGATATAAGAGGGTGGAAGACAGTATAGCCAGGGTGGAAGGGGTCTTTGATTATGTTGGTTGCTTTCCTGAAGCTGGGGCAAGTGTAGGTGGAGTCAATGGAAGGAAGGCTGGTTTTTGTGATGGATTGGCTGCACATTTCCCACACTAGGGCGCTAGGAGCTCTTCACCACAGATGCTATGCTCGTTGTTAAACTTTCAAAACAAATTCGCTACATTTTTATTTATCAAAGACACTGGGATTAGGGCAAAAGACAATATGAAGTCGGTCACAGATCAGCCATAATGTCATTGAATGGCTGAACAGCCTACTCCTGGTCTTAGGTTGTCCATGAATGGTTTTACGTTTTGTGGAATTTATCTGCCATGTTATAGCCAAAAGAGGTGCTTGGTCAAACAACTTTAATTTGCTGGTTTAGTGAATTTCAAACTCGTGTCACTGCAATCTGTCTAACTAATGACTAGAATATCCGATTCAGACCACAGATTGTCAAACACTTAGGTATGACTGAAAGGTAAACTTTCACAAAATTCTCACCACACCAGTGGGCTGTTCTCTCATTACAGGGACAACTGATGGTGGTTTAACCTGAGGGTCACCACCTCAGGTAAGGGAAGAAGCTGAGAAGGGGTGTCCTTCATGGTAACCTTAGCCGATGTGGGAATTGAACCCACACTATTTTCTGCTTTGCAAACCAGCCACCCAGCCAACTAAACTAACTGAGCCCCGATGAATATTCACTATACACTGAATACAGCTAAGTATGCGATTCAAGTATCCAATAAGAGCCTTCAAAATTCACCAGACAACTGATTTTCTTTTTAAAAACCAAAAGAACTGCGGATGCTGTAAATCAGGGACAAAAACAAAGTTGCTGGAAAAGCTCAGCAGGTCTGGCAACATCTGTGGAGGAG
>NC_063336.1:105467252-105475878 GCF_021869965.1 Rhincodon typus
CTGTTTTCTCCTCCACAGATGCTGCCAGACCTGCTGATTTTCTTTTTATTAATTCATGGGATGTGGGCATCATTGGCTAGGCCAACTTGTATTGCTTATCCCCAGCTATCCTCAAGAAGGTGAATTGTCTTCCTGAACCACTAAAGTCTATGTGGAACATTAGGGAGAGAGTTCCAGGGTTTTGATGCAGTGGCACTATATGGCATTATATTTCCAAGTCATGTGAATGGCTGGAAGGAAACTTACAGGTAGTGGTGTTTCCTTCTTTCTGCCAGATTTCTGCTCCCAGATGTTGGTGGTCTTAGGTTTAAAACATGCTGCCGCAAGAGCCTTAGTGAGCATCTATAGTGCAACTAGTAGTAGCTGCTAGCACTGAGCAGGACAGTGGAGCAACTGAGTGTTTGTGGATGTAGTACCAATCAAATGGGCTGCTTTTGTTGATGTCAAGCTCCTCGAGTGTTGTTGAAGCTGCACTCGGCCAGGCAAGTGGGGAGGATTCTATCACTCTCCTAGCCTGTACACTGTAGATAGTGGGCAGGCTTTTGGAAGTCAGGAGATGAGTTACTCACTTCCTCGCCTCCTTCCTGCTATTATAGCCATAGTATTTATGTGGCTAGTCCAGTTCAGCTTATGATCAATGGTAACACCCATGGTTTATTTTATTATGTTTCCACTGCCAGCATGTCTGTGTCAAGAAGGAATGGGTGACTAACAAAAAGTGATAGAAATAGGAAGTGTGCCACTTTTTCCTCATTATTATTGAATGAATTGTTGAGGGCCGGCTCAAAAATAATTGTGGATGCTCTTTTAATACCTGGAAAAATAATGCAAAATATCAGAAAAACATAGCATTTTCATTTAGTGTCCTAACGCTTGCCCTACACATTAAGGTGGCTACAGCCAAACCCCACACCAATATTCAGACAGCTCTAACAATCTAGCTCTATACAGACACTAAACAGATACTGAAGAATTTGATTGAGGTCAGATGATTAAAACACACCTAATGGAATATTAAAACAACTTACAAGAAAGCATTTACAAGAATTTATTATTCTCGATTTCATAAAATGTAAGCAAATACTATTTTTCTAAGTCTTCTCTCAGGTTCCCCTTTAATGATTCAGCATTCACTTCTAGTCTCATAATTAGTTTCTAGTGTGCATGGAATAAATAAAAAATGTTGTTTAAGTACTGCACCTTAAGATTTCATGCAGATTGAAATACAACAAAAGCATTAACAGGTACTTCTTTCACCTTCATTACTTTACAAACTGTTAAGATTTTCAGACTTTGGCACCAAACAAAATATCATTTTGTTTTTATTGTGGCATAAATAATATAGCAGTGAGCAGCTTCTGCTGAAAGTGTTTAATGATAAATAAAAGCAACTGTGGCTTGTGCATGTGAACTTTTCATATTTCAGATCATTTTTCCCTTCATGTGTAATCAATCCAAGAATATCACTATAGGAATCATCTTGGCAAGGCTTCACAAGAGGCAATGGGAAATGCAACTTTCAAAAAGACTGGAAGCTTCTTTGTACTGAAATTCATTCTACGGGTGTTGAACCATCCAGATCAGCAGCTAGTAATGTGACTTCCAAAAGTCCTGCACATCTGGAACAGTTCTCAAGTGGATCTGAAGTTGGAACCATCGGTGCTAAATGTGAACATGTTCTAGAATTTGTGAGCATTCACTCTTTGCAGTTAATTAAGGGACACTTAAGCCAGTTAAATTTGTTTTCCTTTCAAGATTGATTAGAATTCTCTGACATGGACTCGTTTTTCTGTACTAACTTTGAAGCAACATGGATATTGTTGATTAGCAGTTTCCTTTCATGGCGCAATATCTCCAATTCGGAAATTGTACATCCCTAGACCTTTCCTTTTGGTCAAGTGAATTATGATTTGAAAATGCTTATCCATCAATTATTACAGTTTGAACCACTGCAACATTTTCCATACCAACTAGACCTGATGTAAAGCAAACTGCTTGTATTGTGGATCCAAGTCTATCTTTTTTGAACAAGCCTATTTGCATAAGTAATTGAAATTACTTTCAGTCAGAAATCCATCTTTCATTTACCATTGTTAACTGTCAAACTCTATTCGTACTAATGCTGCAACAAACAGAACCTACTTCATGCTACATCCAAGTCAATTACATCCCGTGTAAATTTACAATGGATAAATACAAGATTCTCTTTGTTTTCTGACCTAAATATCAGCTAACATATTGTCAAGAGCTGTTACTCACAACCAAACAAATAAGAACCATATTTTAACAAGCACCCCATCATAAGCACCTTTCAAGTGGTACTCATATTCGAAGTTTTGAAGTTTGTGCAGAATTAATCAATATGCCCATGGGCTTTTAAATATCCATACAGAAAAAATTAAAAGTGCTCGATTCAATGGATTTTGAATTTTTTGTGCTAACCTTTGCAATATGTACACCTTCACACTGAACAAAGTAGCAAGTTAGTGCTGACAATGTTGCATTACAAAAACTTACCTACTGCCTTAGCTTAATTTCCTTGCTGCCTCTCAGTTTAAGAGAAAGCATTGAATTGCATATTAAAAGTTTTTAAATGCTAGGCCTGTGAACGATCAATATAATTCTTAGCTAATTTACCATTAGGACAAATTTATTATATAAAAGTTTGTGTAATTTTTTATAAAAATGTTTTTTTTTTCAAAAAAATCTGACTCTACTTCACAAACACAAACTGCAAGTGCTGAATATCTAAAATACAAGCAAAAATGTTGGACGCACTGAAGTGGTCTGGCTGGATCAATAGAGATCACAGCATTGATCATCACGACTTATTCCAAGATGCTTCCAAACTCGAGTGTTTCCAGTTTTTATTTTACTTCTTCCAAATTTACACTATATTGAAGTAGTTTATCTTAATTTACTACTGAAACAAAATTTATAAATAAACCTGCAGCGCTGAGTAGATTTCAAATTATTTTACTTAAGAGCATAATATGGCGAGCACTCTCATGTCATACAATATATGCATGTGTCTTCATTAGTGCTGTAATCTTAGAACTACAGACTAATACATAATTGTGATCAGTTTTCTGGTGAATTTGCTGAAATGAAAAGAACATTTCTTACAATTAGGTAAATATTGTCAAACAATATCACATTCAAAAGCAATCTGGAAATAACAAATGGCAATTCTGAATACCAGTATCATGTCATTAATGCAATATCCAAAGAACCAAATGTATGCTTCTTCAACCGACCGATCTCTGGGGAATGCGCAATTTCAAACGAGAAGTATAGTTTATGATAATGATTATGATGCAGAATGTACAAACTGCAATTTTCAATCAGAATTGAAGCAAAATGAAATTAAAGTTTGGACCTTCGAAACATGATCCAAATACCTATGAGATTTATGTAATATACCCAAAGGTCCACAAAATCATCTACTTGCTTCATTAGTTTTCTAGATATTTCTTTATCTGTCTTCTTATTATCATGATATTTCTGTTACCGTATAAAATTGTATTCTCTACAAAATTACTATATTCCGTCAGATACTCCATGCTGCCATTCAGAAATTAGAAACACGATTGTTTGTAAACATCTCCATGTTTAAAGAGATCTTTAGTACACAAAAAATTGAAAAGCACTGCAATAATTTGATAGTTTTTTTTTGAAAAAACTGTTACCTTAGTTGATGGATGCATTGCTTAGAAACGCACTAAATTTCTATCAAAGGCTTTCATAGAGGAAAGTATGAAAACCCTGGTTTGACTATCTTGCTCAGTTACATTGTTGCCATTTACATATCAAATACATCATGAACACAGACTTGATCATAAACACCATAATGGACTCACCATCACGTATGTTGTCCCATGTCCACTGATCGTTTTTGAAGAAAGGATGACGTTTGATTTCTTCCACTCCATTTCTTCCTAACCGCACCTCCCTGAACATTGAAATAAATTCGGAGTACTGAGATATAGCAACCTAAATCAAGTCGTTCTTGCCATTCAATAAAAAAGTCCTCTTTGGTGAATGTTTTTCTTCACTTTTTGGTCCGTGCTAAATCTTTCTGCTTTTTGATTAAGTATCAACATGGCTGTAATGCTGCATTCTGCCACGTGTGGAATAGACCCATTTAAACACTAAAAACCTTATTGGGGGAGGGGGACTCAGAACACAGCCAACAAAACAGCTACCAGAACTTCAGGTGGTGCCAAACTATTGCAATATCTTGGATTACCTTCAACTGTGACTAAGATATTTAAACTGAGAATTAATGTAGCTAATCAAAAAAGTTCCAGTCATACAAGATTAGCTATTATTACAAAAAAAGGTGCATTCCTTTTTAATATGTAGAAGTACAGCAGGATCAGCTGGAATTTATTCAGGCTCATGGGATTAAATTCTGAATTGCCATCTTGTCGCTGTAACGTGAGCAGCTGTTTCAAATATTTCCAGTTCTAACTTCAGTATAAACAGGAAATTATCCGCACGTGGTAAAAGTGCTCCTGAATATTTTTTAAAATCAATATCTGAATTGAACATTCTCTCATTTCCTTTCCCCTTTTTAAATATTAAGACTGTTTTCATTCATGCAAACTATTTTGAAGTTTGACATTTCCAAATTAACTGTTTAACAAGTTATCTCTTTAATATTATTAACAATCATATTCAATAAACAGTAATTTTGTAATAACTTAACAAGTATGGTTATCACACAGCAAATTGCTGTACCATATAAAAATATTTATGTTTTCCTCACTGCTTTGAAGTAATATGAGTAATACTTTGTCCAAGTAACTGTTTTCAATGTAAGCTCACATACAAGATAGCAAAGTAACCAAAGGGGGAACACATACTACAGTTCAAAATATCTTATTCTTGTCTAATATGCATACATGAATATTTAAATATGAATTTTTACTCATTCATGGGTCATGGACATCGCTGGCTAGGCCAGCATTTACTGCCAATCCCTAACTGTCTAGAGGCCAATTAAGAATTGACCTCATTGCTGTGGGTCTGCAGTCACATGTCGGCCAGACCAAGGAAGGATGACAGATTTCCTGCCCTAAAGGACATCAGTGAGCCAGATGGTTTTTCAGGTGGGTTCTTCTGACAATTGACAATGGTGTCATGATCATCATTAGACTCTTAATTCCAGATTTTTTTCTTGAATTCAAATTCCTGCCGTGGCAGGAGTCGAACCTGGATCCCCAGAATATATAACATGAATTCTGGACTCTCTGGATGAATAGTCTAACGATAATACCACTAGGCCACTGCTTCCCCGAACGAATGGACAATATTTGAGAAGATTTGTAGCTCGGGTTGTCAATGAGGTTGTAGACACGCTAGCCAAGCTGGTGGTTTCGGTTGCAAACATTTTGTCACCCTTCTAGGTAACATCATCAGTGCACCTCTGGTGAAGCTTCAGTGTTCTGTCCCACTATAATTATTTATATGTCTTGGTTTGCTGTGGCGATTGGTATTGCTTCCGTTTTTGTTTCTCAGTGGTTTGTACACAGGGTCTAATTCAGAGTGTTTGTTGATGGAGTTCCGGTTGGAATACCAGGCCTCCAGGAATTCCCTGGCCTGTCTCTGTTTGGCTTGTGCGATTATCGATGTGTTGTCCGTGTGTGGTGAGACAAGTGAGAACAGACTACCAAAAAATGAAGCCAAAGGGAGCCAAAACACACTGATTCTACAGACTCTCCAAGGTACTCAAACAGGGGGTCCCCCTCAGACCCATTGTCTCATTGCCAGGTACATCAACATACAGACTTGCCAAAGAACTACAACAGAAATTAAAATGCTTAGTGGACAACACTACCCACTCCATCCACTCATCCCAAGAATTCCTCATCATCATCACGGACACCAGGATAGATGAAACAAGATGATGATATCCTTTGATGTAACAGCACTATTTACATCGATAAACATCAACCTAGTCAAAGAAACAATTGCCACATTGCTCGATGGATCAAGTAAGCAGAAAACCCTGGACACCAATATCATCAATAAGGACACAACCATGAAACTACCAGATTTGTGCCTCACAACCCACTTCACCTTCAATGACAACATATACAAACAAATCAACAGGACACCAATGAGATCCCCAATATCAGGACTGATGGCAGAAGCAGTAATGCTAAGGTTACAAAGGACAGCACTCCGCACTATACAACCCAAACTTTGGGTCCGATATGTGGATGACACCTCTGCGATTACTAAATGCATTAGACTGGAAGAAACCCACTGACACATAAACAACATCCTCACTGGGATAAAATTCATGGAAGAAAAGGAGAACAACCAACAACCCTTCCTGGGCATAACGGTAGAACGCAAAAACAATGGGGATCTCCAGACTAGCGTATATAGAAAGACCACATGTACTGACCAGATACTCAATTACACCAGGAACCACCCCAACGCCCACAAATGGAGCTGCATCAGGACACTATTTAAACAAACCACAACACATTTCCACAACCTGGAATTACTCAAAGCAGAACAGGAACACTTGAAGTCTTCAAAAGAAATATCCAAAAAGCACAATCCGTCATTACATCCGAGACAGACCACAACAGGAAGACACAACACAACATGAATCACTAATCACGCAACAATACATCAAGGTCATCTCCGAGATGACCACAAAACTACTCAGACCCCTAGGTATCAGAGTAGCCCATAAACCGACAACCACCCTACAACAGCTACTGACGAACGTAAAGAATCCCATACCCAAAAACTGGAGTAATATACAAAATACCATACAAGGACTACGAGAACACTACATAGGCCAAACTGGAAGAAAACTGACAATACGGATACATGAACACCAACTAGCCACCAAGAGATACGACCAATTTCCGCTTGTCTCACTACACATGGACAACGAGGGACACAAATCTGACTGGGACAACACGTCAATAATCGCACAAGCCAAACAGAGACAGGCCAGGGAATTCCTGGAGGCCTGGTATTTCAACTGGAACCCCTTCAACAAGCATATTGAATTAGACCCTGTGTACAAACCACTGAGAAACAAAACCAGAAGCAATACCAATCAGCCCAGCAAACCGAGGCATATAAACAACAAGCGGGACAGAACACCGACGCTTCACCAGAGGCGCACCGATGATGTTACCTAGCAGGGTGACAAAATGTTTGCAACCAAACCCACTGGCCCGGTGAATATGCCTACAACCTGAATGGACAATAATTAATGGCAGAATTCCCAGATAAGTTTTCTCTCCCCAAGCTGAAATTACAGTGCCCTTTTGTCAAGTCAGACTGAGACCCACTGACTCATAACAGGATAGTAATAAAACCAGATACGCATGATACAGTAAGACAACACGCAGAGATTTTACTCAGAGGGAAATTTGTTGTCATTTCATAATGTTAATGCTAACAACCCAAAAGAGGGCATCACCTTGGTCTGTTAAACAGTTTCCCCATGCCCTCAACAAACAGCTGGCGGAAGTGCAAGCTGATACAGGGATTTCACGCTATTGATCAATAACAGGAACAATTGAGTATCTTGTTAACCAATGAAATTTAAAGGCTGAAAAAATGAGCAGTGTTTAGAAAGGTGTGAATTCAAGTCAAAACAAATACAGAAAGAGAATAAGGAGAAGGAAAGAAATAGAACAGGAACAAATGGAAGTATTCAGCATATTCCTATCTTTGCAGAGAACAAGCAGCAAAGGTTCAATCAGCCCTGAAAAATGTGGCCTTGGGGGCCTACAACCCAATGGTCTCAACGTGGACTTGACTAGCTTCAAAATCACCCCACTCCCGGTCTCATCCCATGACCAACCCTCCCCCACATCCCCACCTCCTTGACCTGTCCCGTCTACTCTCCCACCTATCCGCTCCTCCCACCTCAGACCAATCCCCACCACTGCCTACCTGTACTCACCTATCACCATTCCACCTACCTTCCCCAGCCGCACCCCTCCTCCTTCTATTTATTTCACAGCCCCTTTCGCCCTCCCCCGTTTCTGAAGAAGGGTCCTGACCCGAAAAGTCAGCTTTCCTGCTCCTCTGATGCTGCCTGGCCTGCTGTGTTCCTCCAGCTCCACACTGTGTTATCTCAGACTCCAGCATCGGCAATTCTTACTGTCTCTGGAAAATGTGGCAGATCTTGAAACAGGTTTTAAACAAATAGAAACAGTTGGGATGGCATGTTGCAGCTGCACAGCACATTGGTGAGGCTACTTTTAGATTACCATGTACAATTTTTGTCTCCCTTCGATATGAAGGATATTGTTAAACTTGAGAGGATGCAGAAAAAATTTACAAGGATGTTGCCATGCCTGGACAGTTTGATTTAAAGGAAGAGGCTGAATAGATTGGGGCTTTTTTCCTAGAGCATCGGAGGCTGAGGTGTGACCTTATAGAGGTTTAAGAAATCATGAGGAGCGTGGATAAGGTGAATATCCAAAGCCGTTTTCCTAGGGTAGGGGAGTCCAGAACTAAAGGGCATAGGTTTAAGATGAGAGGGCAAAGATTTAAAAAGGATCTAAGGAGTATTTATTTTTACACAGAGGGTGGTGCCTGTTTAGAATGAGCTGCCATAGGAAGTGGTAGAGGCAGA
>NC_063336.1:105476378-105492594 GCF_021869965.1 Rhincodon typus
CATTGTGGTGGGAGTGTTATAGAAAAAAAAGTGAGCCCTTTGCACAGATTGGGGAGTAGAGGGTGAGGGAATATACTGATAAAATGATGAGAGCTGGGATTAAAAGAAAGGATGGGGTCAGAAGAATTGGGATGAGAGGGGAGATCTAGAGGGAATTGGGTAGGGATGAGGGATATGGAAGGAATTAGTAGCCATACGTCGGAACTTGCATCCCTAAACACTTGAAAGGAGAGAAAATTCTTGCCAAGGTGTCAGGTGAGACAAAGAATTAAATGGAACTGAGGACATCGAATGGATGCGTGCAGATGGAGAGTAACGTCAAGCATGTGTACATTGCAGCATATGGGCACTGAATGTGGATCTCCATGCGGCAAGAACTGAAGTCTGAGGAACACGTATGTCTTGGAAGGACCTTTTCATTTGGGGTAAATTTGAAACATGAACAATGAGAGTTCATGGAGGTAAATTGGAGCTGGGGACAGTCATTGAGGATGGAGACTTGGCTGTGGAATTAATTTTTTGGCAACCCCCTATGAGATGGCTGCATTTATTGTGAACAGCATTAAATGGTGCAGAGCCGTGCATGCAGAGAAACACAGGATTGCAATGCCATATTGTTGCAAAGTCTTGAAATTCATCTGTTTAAAGTTATTTTCCAGGATTTGCAGGCTACACAGATTTCTGGAGTTGCCTAGTCCAGCTGCCCCCTGTGCTCAACCAAAAACTCCAATGATTTGGGGCGGCACAGTGGCTCAGTGGTTAGCACTGCTGCCTCACAGTGCCAGGAACCTGATTCCACACTTGGGTGACTGTCTGTGTGGAGTTTGCACATTCTCCACCTGTCTGCGTGGGTTTCCCTCTGGGTGCTCCGGTTTCCTATCACAGTCTAAATATATGAAGGTTAGGTGGATTGCACACGATGAATTGCCCATAGTGTCTAGGGATGTGGATTAGCCACAGGAAATGCAAGGTTGCACGGATAGGGTAGTCGGTAGGTCTGCCTGGGATGCTCTTCGGAGGGTTGATGTGGACTTGATGGGCCGAAAGGCCTGCTTTCACACTGTGGGGATTCTCTGATGCTATGGTTGTTGATCCATCAAACAAGTTAATTGCCAGCCGTCTTCGCTGCACGTGCTCCAAACACAGCAGGGTACTGCATTTGTGTGGTGTTGTCTGCTGTGGTGACTGATGGCTGGGTAGCAAGGTGACAGAGATTTGCTTCACCAGAAGGGGAGGCTCTGCCTTGCCCCAGTCTCCTCCTGCAATGGCCGTGGTGTATGCACATGGTCACATCACCCCACACAGAGTGCAGTAACATCATCAATCACAGTTGCCTCCTGCAACCGGTTATGTTCCGCTTTTGGGCAATTATTTTGGCACTCCATGTAATTGCTTCATTTTTCATTTCCCGAATGGTTATTTCATAATCAATAAAAGTGAATGAGGTGAAATGAACAAACTGAAATCCCCTTGGTCCGAATAGAATAACCTATAGACTTTCCAAGAAGAGAAGTGGCAGTCAATTAAGCACCAAAGCACTAGCTCACCTCTAGTTTGTTTAAACTTGTGCATCAAATCACTGGAGCTGTGATGTACTGTAATTATTTTTGCTGGGTCCTTTCATACTCAATAGCAATAATCACTTGAAGGAAAAGTTACCTTGGGTTTTTTCAATTAATTGGCATAAGTTGCAAACTGGAGTTCAATAAATGTGTACTCTTAGTCATGGCAAATTAATTGAATCACTTTTTTTATTTGTCATTTCAGCTCAGCAACTATAAGGGGAATTATTAGACCTATTTGAGAATTTTAGCTATCTGTTCGTCTATTGTCAGCAGAGTTTTACCAGGAAACAGAAGCACGCTAAACTGTAATTCTTAAAACCCATGTACTTTCTTGAAACTTTACTGTAACTTGAAAAAATGTTCAAAGACTCTGCTTCCCCCACTTTTTCAGGAAGAAAGTTCCAAAGATTCACAGCCTTCTGAGAGGAAAAGAATCAACTCTGTTTTAAAAAAACAGGCAACCCCTTATTTTCAAACAGTAATCTATTATTAGCAGCAAACTAGAGACAAATGGCCTGTGAGTAGAGGAGCAGCAAGCACTTAAGAAAATAAGCAATAGCAGTGAGAGAGGTACCAGTGGGCCAGGGTCTTTCCTGTGGACCTCAACATTTGCAGTGGCTGTGTTTTGATGGATCTTGGTTGAGGCAGTTTGGGAGTGTGGGGGAACCAAAAGTTGCCCCAAAGAATCTCTAGAAGAGCTCTCCCTTGGAGTTTGTGGATTGGGGAAGAATTATTTGACCCATCTTGTAGATTTTCAATTTAATGTTCAGGACATATGGTCTATTTTATTTTGTTCTATTTACAGTTTGACCTCTAATTGTAGAGTTGTTCATAGCACTGTAAATTTTGCACTATAGCAATAAAGACACTGGCACCCTATATTGCTGTAGCAGATGACTGAAACTGAGGTCTACATCCCAGTTGCAGTAAGTGGTTTGGCATATACGGTGCTGTGAATGTGAAATGGTTTTAGAGGAGTATAATACGGAGAACAAACGTGTTAATAAACTATCACATGTTTAACCAAGGTTCTTGAATTGTTATCTGTGGTTGGGAACACATTCAAATCTTTGGCTGAGTGCCATTTCTTTTCAGTAAATTGTGCTTAATGGCTATCTATGAAAGAAGTGAAACATGTTGATTGCATTTGAAGATGGAGAAATTGATTTATGTAAAGCATTTTCGACGGAGATGATTTCACAGCCATAGCCACAGTCTTGTCAGGTAAAGCATGTCCGAAACTCAATGAGCAAAAATCAATTCAATCACTTTGTAGTGAGGCTACCGGTTATACGAAGCAACAGCAGTGCAAAGAAACATATTCATGCCATAATGTATAATACAAAAATAACATGTATGTAAGTTACTGTCCCAAAATAAGATTTAATATAAACTGGGCAACCCAGTATTATTTTGCTCATCGCTGTTTACAAGTTACTGTTTTAAGCTCAGGTTAAATACTGGACAAACTGTCAGGTCCAGTTTACCCTGTTGAACTTTGTCAGATGATTAGAGTGGCAATGGAGAAATCATTTGTTACTCAATTTAAATTATTCTCCTTTGCTTGCAAGAGTAATGAAGCATGTTTTGTCTGTTTCCTTGATGCCATTGTTCACATTTTGGCAGTAGACAGTACAAAAAATATAGCAGCAGAAGAAGCAAAGTATATGGGAGCCAGGTGTGGTTAATATTAGTACCAGTGTGGAAACTGGCCCTTTGGGCCAACAAGTCCACACGGAACCTCCAAGCATCCCACCCAGATCCATCCCCCTAGAACCCACCTAATCTACACATCCCTGATCACTACGGGCAATTTAGCAAGGCCAATCCACCTAGCCTGCGCATCTTTGGACTGTGGGAGGAAACTGGAGCACCCAGAGGAAACCCACGCAGACACGGGAGAATGTGCAAACTCCACACAGACAGTCACCCCAGGGGTGGAATCGAACCAGGTCCCTGGCGCTGTGAGGCAGCAGTGCTAACCACTGAGCCACCGTGCTGGTAGTGCAATCATAAATATTGATCCTACCTATCCATTTAGTCTAATGTTAAAACTACTTTATAGAGTAAAGGAACCAAAGGAACTTAACTAATTGAAACTGATATTGTGATCTTATTCATCTTGAGAGACAAGCAATTACATAACTGAACGTGAGTTAAAGAAGTTGCTTTGTATTCATTATCTCCTGTAAAGTGTATCTTGATACACTATGTACTACTTGGAGGTACTAAGCATGTTCACTGAAGTAAGATTTAATTGTTGTACCAGACTGGTGGCAGTATGTGCAATTTTGAACGCAGTCCTGGGAATTGATGTGTGATGGAGAATCTTGATCACTTTCTAAAGTTTAGTTTTATTTCATCTTTTGATTGAAATCCACTGTTTAAATTCAAAATTTTATCCTGGGATATACAAGCTCTCCGCTGGAGCTCAGCTGAACTTAGTTCATTCACAAAACTCACTTAAATGAGGGCTGAGCTAACTCCAAGCCTGTAAACACGGGCATCTCGGTGCAACTATGAACAGAATGCTGGGAGTTGAATTAAAAGGGAGTTTGTAAAGAGGGAAAAGGAGATGCTCATTGCTTTCTCTCTCTTTTTTGATCATGCGGGGCCAGAAGTTAGCTGTTTGAGTCTGTAGTGATTGAGGTCTATTTTGTTACTAAGGTTTAAAACAGCATAGGAAATGGTGGAATGAAAAAGTAAACAATTAAATAAAATAATGGACTGTGTAACGGAGTTGGATGAACAGGGAACAGACGTGCTGTTTTTTCTTAATGAGTTTCTCACCCTGCAAGGAAAGAAGCCGATAATTTCGCAGGACAAATGATGTGTCGTGATTTCAAGATCTCCTACACCCAAGTGTGACCCAAGGCAAATACATCAGCTGCAAGAGTAGGTGGCTAGTTCTACAGCTCAGAGTAAATGAACAGTAGACATTGCAATGCGTACAGGAGAGGAAAATAGCTTGCATATATGTCCCAGGATGTGGTAACGTCCCTAAGGGTCTTCTAGTTTGCTGGGTGCTTGGGAATAGAGGTGTGTGGCTTCAGCTAATGAAAGTAGGGGTACCAGGATGGCAGAAGTCTGTCTTTGCAATTGACCCACGGATTTTGAACTTTGTTTCAGGTTGTTTCGATGAGAGTGGATGAGCTAACTCCTCCTGGCACCGCAATACAGAAAGCCAATCAAATGAGGGAAATAATTAATAATGTAGTAGTTGGCAACACCGTAATAAGGGGGATTGACTCAATTCCTCGCAACTAAGAGCGAGAGTCTGGAAGACCCTGTTGCCTCCCTAGAGGTAGGGTTTGTGAAGCTTGCTCTGGGGGGAATGTTCCAGTAGCTGTCAATGATGTATGTACCAACAACATAGGCTGGACAAGGAAGGCGGTTCTGCGTAGTCAGTATGAGAATCGATCCACCAATATAAGAAATAACATCAAAGGTCATAATCAATGGCTTATTTCCTGAGCCACCATCTATTGGCATAAGTTAAATATTATTACTGAAATGCATGTTTGGCTGAAAGTCTGGTGCGATAGGTGTGGATAGGAAATTAGATTCCTACTAAACAGACAACAACAGGAGGACGCAGTACTCTCTAACACACTGGCCACACTGCCATACATCAAGAACATACTGGAACTGACAACAAGACTCCTAAGACTACTAGGAATCATGGTGGCCCACAAACCCACAGCCACTCTTCGACAAACACTTACAAGGATTAAAGACCCTATTGCCACAACATGCAGAACCAACACGGTTTACAAAATACCATGCAGCGACTGCCACAAGCATTACATCAGACAGACAGGAAGGAAAGTAGCCATCAAAATACATGAACATCAACTAGCAGTAAAATGGCACGATGAACTCCCCTTAATGTCGGAACACTCGGACAAGGAAGGCCATCAGTTTAACTGGGACAAGATAACCATAATAGCCCACGCCAAACATAGACATGCACGGGAATTCCTAAAGGCATGGTTCTCCACCCGTGATGCAATCAACAAACGCATAGAATTGGTCCCCATCTACAAACCCATACAGATCAAAACCGGAAATGAGACTACTCTCCATTACGGACCAAACAGTGTAAATTTCAAGTGGAGTAGAATAAAATTGCTTCATCGGAGGCTCCACTGATGATGTCCCCTAGCATGGTGACGAAACATCTAAACGAGAACAAGCCAGCTCGGCGACTGAGTCAACAACCTCGCCCACAACCCGAGCTACAGATCTTTGCCAAAACTTTGATGGCTTCTGGTTCATGGGATACTGGTACCAGTACTGGGGAAAGTTGGGTCGGCACCTTTGGGACAGTCTAAACCTGAACCACCTGGGACCAGTGTTCTTGGGAGCTGCCTAACCAGGAAAGTAGAGGAGTTATAAAACTAAACAATGGGAGAAAGAGATCAAATTTGGAAAGAATGGCAAGTCAAAAGAGTAGAGCCAAGACTAGACAGAAAGATCTTAATATGGGAAATGACAGACTGATACGAAGGACTAGAAAGTACAAATCTAAATCAACAAATAAGCATATGGTTATATAAAAAAAAAGGATAAACTGAAGGCTCTGTATCTGAATGCACATAGCAAAAAAGTTGAACTGAGAGCTCACATACAAGAAAGATCTGATAGCCATTACAAGACACGGCTGAAAGCTGAAATAGGTTGGGACCTGAATATCGAAAGGTGTATGGTACTTAAGGCCAGGAAGCACAATAGAAAGGAATGACTTAAAGATCAGGAAATGAAGTTGTTAAAGCCGTCTCAGCAGTTCCTGGTCTTGATAGATTTCATCCTAGAGTCTTGAAAGAAATGACATTGATGTATTTGTTTTAATTTGCCAAGATTCCTTGGATTCTTGTCATGTTCCATTTATGTTGGAAAATAGCAAACGTAACTCCTTTATTCCAAAGGGAGGGAGACAAAAGCAGAAAATTTCCAGCCAGTTTGCTTTCATTTAACAGAGAGAAGATGTTAGAACTATTATTAAAAATGTTTTGCCAGGTCACTCTTTTTTTTTTAAAAAAAAAAACTAGGATTTGTGAAAAGAAAATTAGATAAACCAATTTATTGGAGTCCTTTTGAAGCGGTAGTGTGTGTTGTGGATGTCGTGTACTTAGATTTCCAGAAGGCATTTAATAAGATACCACATCATTGTTTATTGCTGAACATAAAAGTTCATGGTAAAGGACATGGGTAGAAAACAGCCTAGTTAACTCAAAACAGATGCACAAATATGTCTTCCTGGTTGGCAAGATGTAAAGAATGGTGTGCCACAGGGATCGGTGCTGGGGTCTCAACATTTTACAATTTATATGAATGACTTAGACATGGGAAGCAAAGGTGTGGTTCGTAAATTGGCTGATGATGTAAAGATAGGAAACTAATTTGTGAGGAAACATGAGGCTACAGAGAAATAATAGTAGGTTAAGTGAGTGGGCAAAGATCTGTCGAATGGTGTATAATGTGGAAAAATGCGAAGTTTTCTGTTTTGCCAGGTGGAGTGAATAAGCATGTTATCTGAATGATGGATTGCTGAGCTCTAAGATGGAGAGGGATCTAGTTGTCCTTGTGCATGAATCCCAAAATGTCAGTGTACAGGTATAGTAAGTAATGAGAAAAGCCAATAAACGTTGTCATCTACGGTGAGGGGAATTGAATACATTCTTCAGTTAAATAGGGTGTTGATGAGATCATTCCTGAAGTTCTGTGTACAATATTGGTATCCTTGTTTTGGGATCAATGCAAATGTATTGTAAGCAGTTCAGAAATTCACTGAACTGAATCTTGGATTGGGTTAATTGTGTTTTATGCGAAAAGTTTCGATATGCTGGAGTTTAGAATTGTAACAGGCTATTTCATTGAAACATAAGATTGTGAACAGTCTTGACAGGTGGAAGTGAAGAGTATGTTTGCTCTTGTGGGAGAGTCTAGAATTGGGAGTTATTGTTTAAAAGTAAGGGGTGAGAATTTGTTTTTCTTTGAGGTTCGTGAATCTTCGGAACTCATTTTCTCAAAAGGCAGTGGCATTTGTTTTAAGGTAGAGATTCTTGATCAGAGGGGTGAAACATTGTTGGGAGTAGGTGAAAATGAAAAGGGAAAGCATGCTGCAGTCCAGGGATTTTAAAGTTAAAAGCAGCGTAGGGCTATTGAACTAGAAGAGCTTGCAACAATAGGGACTGAGATTTGAAGATGCAAGTTGTAAAAATTGATGGATACTGAAAAAGATTCTGCTGATTGTATAGCAGGAGGTTTGGCTGATCAATCTCCGAGTTGTAAAGTAGCACTTGAAAGCCCAAAGAAGTGGGTGTTGGAACATCCTGTGTTGAAATTGACGAAGCACCTGCTTGAAGGATTCATTCATAAAATATGTCCAGTTAGATCAGGAACCCTCTTGGGGAAAGACATCTTAATTTATTTCTCCAGAGTATTTGCAATTTACATCTGCAAAGATGTGCAAATTCAGTTATTATGGAGCATTCTGCAGCATTTGTGTTGCTTTGGCGATCTTTTCCATTCAAATACTGTTTTTTTTCTCCTTGTATTAATTACTGAGACCTCATTGGTGAAGCATGTCTGTTTGCAAGTAACCCAGAGGGGAAGGGTGTTCCATGCCGAGACCCACTCCACCAGAGCAGACCTCCAGTTCCCGATTGGCCATGTCCACCTGCTGCTGTGCAACGTCACCAGGCCGAGTGGGTCAGGGCTAGCGCTATGGTTTACCTGGTCACTGTTGATGAATTGCTGAACACTGAAATTCTTGATCTGGCAAGGAGCATGGCTTGGGACAATGAGGAGACCCACAATCTCCCACCAACCGCAGCTGCTATCCACAGCGATGAATTATCAAACTTCAGGGCGGAGTTGCCATTACTCACGGCAGAGTCCTGCCCAGCTTCCAGGCGTTGCTGCTGCCCAAGAAAGCTGGACATCTAAGCAAAGTTTATGCCTGAAAGGAAGCAACATCAGGGGTCAGAAAAAATAATCAGATGCATGGTTAGCCATTTTACTATCAGTTTGGACTGTAGGAGATAGTCTGCTGTTATGAAGTCATACAGTTATACAGCAAGGAAATCGACTGTTCGGTCCAACTCGTCCATGCCGACCAGATTTCCTAAGTAAACCTAGTCCCATTTGCCAGCATTTGGCCCATATCTGTCTAAACCCTTTCTATTCATATACCCATCCAGATGTCTTTTAAATATTGTAATCCTACCAACTTCCACCAGTTCCTATAGCAGCTCATTCCATACACCCACCACCCTCTGCATGAAAAAGTTGCTCCTTAGATCCCTTTTATATCCATCCCCTTTCACATTAAACCTATGCCCTCTAGTTTTGGATTTCGCCCATCCTGGGGAAAAGACCTTGGCTGTTCACCGTATCCATGCCCCTCATGATTTAAAAAATGTCTTAAGGTCACCCCTCAGCCTCCGCTCCAGGGAAAATAGCCCCAGCCTATTCAGCCTCTCCCTATAACCCAAATGCTGCAACCCTGGCAATATCCTCGTAAATCTTTTCTGAACCCTTTCAAGTTTCACAACATCTTTCCTATAGCAGGGAGACCAGAATTTGCACGCAGTATTCCAAAAGTGGCCTAACCAATGTCCTGATACAGTCACAACAGCATGACCTCCCAACTCCTTTGTTTTACGTAAACTGGACGTGATGCTTGGTTTTGATTCATTTTCAGTTGACACTACAGATTTTCAAAAGCATAATACAATTTTCCTTACTTTGCAAATGTTAATTTTGACTTGGGATTCCTTGTACAGCCAGTAGTTTAGATACTTTGACCAGGGGGTTGGTTAGATTTGTTCTTGTGATGTTTTTCACTTCAAAAATGTCTGATGGAAATAGAGACTATTGCAGAACATTCCTTTTCCTATTAAATAGCCTCAAAAGCCAGTGATATATACATACTTCTGTGAGTTGAAGCGATATTGTTTAATGATTACATACAAAGAAGCACTGTGACAATGGTTTAGAAAAAAGAATCAAGCGATTGGATTTTTGCTGAAATAATTTGTAAATATGTTTTGAATGGTCTGAATCTGTACAAATTGATTTACTGCACCTTTTGAGTATTCAAAGTAATTTTCCAGTGTTATCTTTCAATTTGGAAAGCTTTTAATTTATAATTTTTTGCTTTCCAGCTTCATACACGCCAAAATTAAAAAAATGACCACTATATAATTTTTAAAGGAGAAGCATCTATTGAAGACTGCATTTTATTTGAGAAGGATTTGGTGCTTTTGAGCCAGGGTGATTTCTTGTAATGAATGTTATTTCTTGCAGAGGAGCAGGAATAGGCCATTCAATCCCTTGAACCTGGTTTGCCATTTAGATTATGGCTGGCTTTTGTCTCCATGCAACAGGATCAGAAAAGTGTTATAGCACAGAAGGAGGCCATTCAGCTGATCGTACCTACACCAGCTCATTAAATGAGCACCATTACCTAGGGCCAGTCTCCTGATTTTTCATCGTAATCTTATACCATTGTTTGTCTCCAAATAATTAGTCAATGTCCTTTTGAATATCTAAATTGAACCTGCGTCTATCGCACTTCCAGGCAGAGCATTACATACCCTAACTATTTGCTGAGTGGAAAAGTTTTTCTTCACTTCACCATTGCTTCTTTTGCAGATGATTTTAAATCTGCGTTCTCTCATTCTTATTCCTTTTACAAGCCTGAGCAGTTTCTCCCCATCTACTCTGTCCAATCCATTCACGACTTTCCTGCTCTGGCCCTTCATCTTTCAATCTATGGGAAATAACCACTCCTTGGAAAATCTGATCCTCACGTTCAGTTCTTTGATAGATTGCTCAGTGCCCCAGCTATGTACAATGACACTTGTGATACCCTCACAGCCTGCCATCCTGAGAATGACCAATTTATTCTTGCACTTGCTTCTGTCTGCTAACTGATTCTCAATCCATGCCAGTACATTACCTCGTAACGCATGGTCTTCAATTTCTGTCTACTAAATTGTATGAGGCCTTATTGAAAGCCTTCAGAAAATCCTAGTAACCACGTAACTGGTTCCTGATGTGTGTCTTAAGAAGCCCTACGTGTATAAAATATAACTTTTTTTTTATAAATCCACATTGATTCTGCCTAATCAGATCATTATTTTCTCGCTATCTCACTATGGCATCCTCTATAATAGATTCTAGTACTTAAACCACTACAGATGTCATGCTAACCAGTCTGTAGTTCCCTGTTGTTTCTCTTCTCTTCCTTTCTGAAAAAGAGGGGTTACATTTGCAATCTTTCAATCCGCAGAACTGTTCCAGAATCAATTGAATTTTGAAAGATGATCATTGCATTTCCATAGCCACCTCTTTCAACATTCTGGAATGTTTAGAATGGTCACAGGCAGTTGTCAACTTTGAATTTTCCTGTGCTACTTTTTTGCTGATGTTAATTTCTTTCAGTTTCTCCATCTCTCTAGGCCCTTGGATCTCTATTATTTCTGGGAGACTCCTTTTATTGTTTTCAGTGAAGATAGACATAAACTGATTATTTAGCTTACCTGCCATTTTCCTGTTTCTTAGGATAAATTTAGATTTCTCTACCTCTGGTGGACCCAAGTTTGTCTTTGTAAGGAGGAAAAGATTAACATACCTGTGGAAGCTTTTATAGTCTGATTTTGTGATTCTTGCTAGTTACAGTCATTTTACTTCATTATTTTATTTGGCCTCCTTGGCTGAATTCTAAAATGCTCCCATTTCTTAGTATTTTTTGGCAATGTTATATGCTTCATTCTTTGAACAAATACAGTTTGTTAGCCACCTGCCCTGTTGGATCTTTGTGCTTTAATTAATAATGAAATGAAATATCATGGAAGAGGATGACAGAGTAGTATCAGTATCAGAAAAGAGGAATATGTAGGAAGTTTAGCAGTCAAATATAAACAAAATGAAGGCAAGTTAATTTTAGAGTCCATGTTAGAGTGGTTTTGCATTTTTATGAAAAAGTAGATTGATTTGGGTGACCCATTAGTTGAAGTTTGTTATTTGTTGAACGCTGAGTTTTATGCATAAACTACGTTTAACAGCTGCAGCAGGTTGTGTATTTTTGGTTTGAACAAGTTCAGTTCTGTTCTTCCCCTTTTTCTCTCCTGACTCTGTTTCTAATTTGTTTTAATGTGCAGTATCATTTTTTTTTCTCTTTGTACTTGATCTTGTTGAATTCTAAGGGAAGTCTGGCTGCATTAAAAGCTTTTGGAATCTATTTAAACACATGCGTTTTAAAATAAAATAATCCATGGATGAAGAAAATAATTCCCATAGTCTTCTCACATTTGCTTATGTATATTGTGGCAATGCTGTGGCCTTAGGTTATTTTGTTCTTGTTTGAATAGAGATTTGAACAAGAGGTGCTGAGCAGTTGTGGTAATGAGGCCTTAGGTTTATTTTAAAAGTTGGAACAATAGAAGCAGCCTGGATGGGTGTGGCCAGCTCTCAGACCAAGATTTCTAGTTTTTTGTTTAGTTTTTAGGTTTAGCTTTGAGCGGTTGCTGTTGGAGTCTTGACAGGGCAGAAGCTGCTGGAATTTTGAAGAGATACAAGCTATCCTTTCCCCCTCGGTTATAGCTAGAAGTTGGGGTTTCTCTCTGCTGCTGGGTCACCTGTGAGACAAATCATTTTTTCTAAATTTGCATTTTTGCCAAGGGGTGTGTTTATGGGATATTAGTACATTGGAACAATTAATTAACAATAGTTACTGTATAATTCTGTTAAATCTTTCAATAGAGTTATTCTAAGTTCTTCTTTCTTTTGTTGTATTTTTAACTATAGTGTTTAAATGCTGTTTTACTTAACATAAGGAGTAGTTTGACCAATCAAATTGCATCTGGAACACAGCATGTTGCATTTGCCTTTAAAGTAAGAAAGAGTTTGGGTCTAGGCTATCTTAAAAATATTTTGAAGGGATTTGGCCTGGTCCAAAACAAGGTGAACTGCATCCCTTTTTAATGCACACTTAATGCTATATTTAGTTATTTTGTGAAATACCAGATTAATGCTGAAATAATTGTTTAATTTTAAGCAGTTGTATACTTGTCAGATATTAACTGAGTGCAGCTAACAAAATCTGTTTGTCATGCACAACGCTAGATATTTAGTGGTTGCCAAGCATGATCTACAAAATTTAGTTGGAAATTTCTGGTCACAGAATTTAATTTAGACGTTGGTACACCTTGGGTTAAACAGCAAAAGATTATTTTATAAATTCACCTTCTCAAAACAATTACACAAAGCATTTCATCTCTTTTCAACGGTCATTTTTGCACCCTTGGAAGTTGTAAGTCATATGGGAATTTTGTTTAGAGATGAAATACAGTTGTGCAGTCCAGATTTAGTCCGGCTGACACTAAACAAGAAGTCAAGTATGGTGAAATATTTATCACATTGGAAATCAGCCCCAGAGAAGAGGTTTGTTTTTAAAGGTAGGTTTTATCAAGTTGTTAGTTTAACATTGTAACCAATTTTTTTTAACTTGTTTTCTGTAATTAAAAAAAATCTTGTGTACATGCTTAAAATAAGTCAAATCAAGAAGAATTTTGGTATTTGATTATAAGAATAATAATCCCTTAACTATTTGCAACTGCGCTGATTTGAGTGCTTTGTGCAGTTTTTTACTACTGAGATGAGTGTTGGTGAAAAAGCACAGACAATGTTAGGATCCTCTGGATTGAAAGCTGCTGGGAGGGTAGTATGCACATAGTTGTAGAGGATGCCTTTTGAGAATTTGATTATGACAAGTTCAGTACTGTAGCAAAGTCGAGAAATTGATTTGGAGACTTTGAAATGTGGGCATTGCAAAGCGGGGGCAGGGTGAGAGGCCAAATACTTTGGAGAGAAAGGGCTACTTTGGAGAGAAAGGGCTTGCATTTATAATGCACCTTTTATAACCTTGAGCAGCCGAATATACTTTACAGAATTAAGTAGTTTGTTTTGTGCAGTCACTTACAATCGAGTGAAACAACAACCACTTTGTATACAGCACAACTGTACAAACAGGTGAGAGAATTCCCACATTTATTTTTCTGCTGTTGGTTGTGGCTTAACTGTTTATCGGGAAAGAAAAGGCCAATAATCTTCCCTTCAGTGCCATGTCTACCTCAGATGGTTTAATGTCTTATTGTAAACATGACACATCAAAATGCACTGTTTCTCCAGATTGCGTTGAAGTATTAGCCTATATTATTGCAGATGTGTTAGGACCAGTCCTAGGTGAGGTTTTACATAGAATACCTCAAACCGTTAAACTTCCTGGTGATGAGAGGTGAACTGGCTTCTTTTGGTTATTCACCTGCACCCTTTGGTTGGACACAACTAAGTTAACCCTCTTGTAGATACCTTTCTCCCAGCCCAAATGAGCTTATATCCTGTGGTTGGTTTGTTAGTTTGCAGATGTTTCATTACCCTGCTGATAACATCATCAGTGCAATCTCCGATGAAGCACTGTTGTATTTTCCGGCCTGGTATTTAAACTCTGGGGTCTGTTGGAATTGGTTACCTCATTTCCGGTTTTTCTTCGTAGTGGTGTATATACAGGGTCTAATTCTACATGTTTATTGATGGCCTTGGTGGAGAACCAAGCCTCTAGAAATTCCCGTGCTTCTGTCTGTTTGGCCTGTTCTAGGATGTTGTCCCGATCGAACTGTTTTCTTTAAAGTTCTCTTTATCCATGTGAATGGAGACGAGTGAGTACTGCTCGTGTCTTTTTATTGCTAGTTGGTATTCGTGTGTTCTTGTGGCCAGTTTCCTTCCTGTCTATCCAGTGTAATGTTTGTCACAGTCTTCGCATGGGATCTTGTATATCACGTTGGTTCTGTCCATAGTGGGTAACAGGTCTTTGGTTCGACTTAGCAGTTGGTGTAGGGTTGAAGTAGATTTGTGTGCCACCAACCTAAACTATAGATCTGATACGCGGACGACACTTTTGTCATTATCAAACAGACTAAACTAGAAGAGACACACCAACTTATAAACAGCACTCTCACTAGCATCAAATTCACCAAGGAAGAAGAATGGAAGAAACAGCTCCCATTCCTGGATGGCATGGTAGAATGCAGGGCCAATGGGGAATTTCTAACAAAGGTACACAGAAAGGCCACACACACGGATCAAGCCTGAATTTCATTAGCAACCACCTTAATACCCACAAATGGAGTTGCGTAAAAACACTACTTTAAACGTGCGACAACACATTTCAGCAACCCGGAGCTATGCCAAAATGAAGAAGAATACCTCTACCAAGTATTTAAGGACAATGGATACCCAACCAGCTGGGTCCGACGATGCCTATCACACAAACAACAGCAGGAAGATACAGTACGCCCCGACATACTCGTCGCGTTACTATACATCAACAGTATACCTGAACTGACCACAAGACTCCTACGACCATTGGGCATCAGAGTGGCACACAAACCTATGTCAACCCTACGCCAACTGCTAACTCGAACCAAAGACCCCTTGCCCACTATGGACGGAACCAACGTGATATACAAGATCCCATGCAAAGACTGCGACAAGGAAACTGGCCACAAGAATACATGAACACCAACTAGCAACAAAAAGACATGACCAGTACTCCCTTGTCTCCGTTCACATGGATAAGGAGAACCACCAGTTCGATTGGGACAACATCAGGACCCTAGGACAGGCGAAACAGAGACAAGCATGGGAGTTTCTAGAGGCTTGGTTCTCCACCAAGAAGGCTATCAATAAACACGTAGAATTTGACCCTATATATACACCACTGTGAAGAAAAACCGGAAATGAGGTAACCAATTCCAGCGGACTCCAGAGTTTAAATACCAGGTGGGAAAACACAACAGTGCTTCATCGGAGGCTGCACTGATGATGTTACCCAGCAGGGTAATGAAACGTCTGCGAACTAATGAACCAGCTCGGCGAGCGAACCAACCACAACATCCACAACCTGAGCTACAAATCTACTCCAGAACCTAAGAGTTTATATCCTAAAAGGAATCAATTTAACTCGGCTTTCTTGAATTAAAGGTAAGACACTATTAATTGATGAGTGTGAGTAGAAACTGCAAGCACAACACACATGTAGTCAGATTAGAAATAAAAGGTGAGTCCAACAGGGGAGAAGTTTAAAAATTGGATCAGTCTCTGAATTGTTCACAAAGAGCAGGCAGTTGCAGTGGGTGTTACCTGAAATATTGGCATTGGTAGTTGGATAGTTGATTTCAAGATTTTAATGGTGATGTTTAAATGGCTGTTCTTAAAATTATGAGCCTTATAATACACACTAGGACGTCAGACCACTCATATGCACAAACCAGCACTAAATCTTTTAACTCCTGTCCCTGTGTATTCTTGAAAGGCAATAATGTGAATATGTCTCCTGTCCAGGCTGTAGCCTGTTTTTATCTTGTTCACTTCTGAGGTACACCCAGATCGTCTCAAATTGAATTTGCATTGCATTTTCTCTTTGAAGGTTTAGTAATGTGTTGTTGGATGTGATGTTCCGAGTCTGTTTGTCTCATGCTGTCTCTCTCTTCCTCTAGATAGTCACTAAACTTAAATCTGTAGTCAGTTTGAGATAACAAGGTGTAGAGCTGGATGAACACAGCAGGCCAAGCAGCATCAGA
>NC_063336.1:105492994-105524556 GCF_021869965.1 Rhincodon typus
CTGCTATCTCTGTAGTCAGTTTTTTGTGGTATAGGTTAAGTATCCTTTATCCGCATAACCGAAAACTGAAAAGACATAAAAACCAAAAGGTCTTTTTAAAGCGGACTCAAATAGACCTGTAGACACACTGAAGTTGAGCTATTTGAAAATAAACATCATAGAATCCCAGTACAGAAGGAGGCCATTTGGCAATGACCCTTTGAAGAATGTCCCAGCCAGACCCAGTACCCTACCCTATCCCTGTAACCCCACATTTACCATGGTTAATCAACCCAACTTGCATGTCCCTGGATACTATGGGGCAATTTAGCATGGTCGGTCCACGTAACCTGCACATCCTTGGACTGTGGGACGAAACCAGAAAACTCAGTGCAAACCATGGAGACACTGGAAGAAAGTGTTAACTCCACACAGTCAGTCACCCAAGCGAACCTGGGTCCTTGGTACTGTGAAGCAGTGCTAACTACTGAACCACCGCCCTTATCTCTTGGCCAGGATGGACCTAAAAACAATTCGATTATGGACGTTGAAGATTGTTTTAAACAGGTCTTCATTAGATTACATTACAGGTGATAAGGGCTTGATATTTCTGTACACTATTTTCAACAGTAACTGGCTGGTAGAGCTTCTTGTTTTATTTAGTCCAGTTAGTGGGATGCCTGCTAAGAATCAGTGGAGTTGAAGGGAAACCTGTTAAGAACAAGCTGCTTAGCTGATGTCTTTCAATTTTAAAAAGAAAATCCCCAACCTCTGTTCAGGATGACCTGTTTGTTCTTTTGGGAAAACCGTTGATGTATTTCCTGAGCACCCTGCCTCTGCACGACTTCAAAGAATGGTGAATGAGTAGTGATTTGTCCACACCTGGCAAGACAAGAGAAAGTAGTCTCTGGAATAGTCATGCCTCATGTTTTTGCCTTCAAAAATAATCTATGGGCCAGAGTGCTTTTCTTTCAGATACCATTCTCTGTAGATAAATCTTTTTTCTCTTTTCCTGAAAAGTGTGTGAATGTGTATTTGCTGGGGATACTTAAGAGATGGCTATTTATGCTTCTGTAACTGTGTATGTTAATCCAATATTGTAATTTATTGAATAAGTTTTGTTTTGATTCTAAATTCTTAGTTGTCTTTACTAAGAAACCTGCTTAATAGATCTTTGTATTTAAAACCTGATATGGAAAGGGTATTTATTTGGTCATCTTGATAACTGGAAAAAGTGTTTTTGAAAAGTTTTTTATGTTACAATTAATGGAATACTGGGAATAGAGCGGCAGCGCACTTCTCCAGCCTAAGTCATCACAGTACTAAGCTGGCAAACCAACTCCTATTTTAGCAGGTGGATGTGAGTACACTTTAGCACTTCAGATTAACTCATCACAAAAAGAGCAAACATTGGTAAAACAACATAGGTTGAGGATTTGATCATAATATCATTGCATTGTCATTTGTGCTGCTAACATGACATGACAAAACAAATTAGCAAAAGAAAGAACATCTGTTTAAATATCTTGATTTCCTGTGAATGTTCAGAAATGCTTTCCCAGCCAATTCCACATCCACAAACATTTACTCCTTCCACCACTGGCATGCAGTGACATCAGTGTGTACTATCTTTAAGTTGCACTGCAGAAATTCACTGCTGATAGGCAGCAACTTCCAAACCCATGACCACTGCCATTTAAAAGAATGAAGGCAACAGATACATGGGACCACAAATTCATGACCTTTTTGGCAAAAGTGAGTACAGATGCAATTTCTAAGAAGGACCTTTAATTGTCTTGATTGTTGCCAAGATGGCATCTTTATTTTCATGGAAACCAATAGGTTTGAGTTTCAAATAGTTTTAGAGGGCTTTTGTGGCACAGTGGTACTGTCCCTACTTGTGGACTAGAATGCTTGGGTTCTAAGCCCCACCTGCTCCACAGATGTATCATAATGTCTGAATGGGTTGATTAAATATATCTTAAATAGTTTTGGTTGCAACCAGAACTATGTTGTAGCTTCTTTTAATTTATAAGGTGTGGTGTTGATATACTTTGCAGTGTATATTGCCGTCATAACCTATCACTACTTAGTCCCAACTCAGAAATCTGAACTGTCCCTTTTTAGTTTTAATAGATCTTTTACAGTTGACTGAAGCCCATAGTTGTTTCTTAATGTGGAGCCTCCATTATGTTCCAAAACAAAATTTTGCTTTCATTCCAGGAGAATCTAATGTCATTAGAATATACTTTAATTCCTTCTAAATGGTGCACAAGCCAGTGAAGTAATCTAGCCTGTAAAGCAATCACAAGGCCACTGGTGAAGCAAAATATCGCAATTGTCATGCCATTTGTTTGTGGGGATTACTTATATTTTTTTGAAGCAAATGCCCAAACATGCTCAAGCAATTTAACTTGACTTTCAAGAGAAAACACGTGGACCATTTTTGTCAGTTTTGGCGAAAGGGACTGTGGCTGTAGCAATAAATCTTGGGATTTAAAAAGTTTTGTCATTATGTGCCCATAACTCGTTTTAGATTCTTCAATTGATAAAAAGTAAGATTTCAAAAGTTGCAGAGCATTGTTGTTGATGTGGACTTGAAATAATTAAAGTTTGGACATTTTTTTTTCTTAAATTTGCGCAAGCTGCAAAAAACAATAAGTGGCACAAGCTGAAAGCATTTCAAAAATGTCTGCTCCAGTTTCCTTGTAATTTATCAGCATAACATCAAAATGAGACACCAGCTGCATAACCTCAACTTCAGGGAGGCAGAGTTATTTTGAAAGCTTGTGTATGACAAGGTTCTGAGAATAGTAACTTTATGGATCACTAGCAGAATTTTTAGCATACCGACCTAAATTAAGAGTCAGCAGGCTTGATTGAAGAAAGTTGTCAAAAGGTATTGAGAAAAGGATTGAATTCAAGTTCAACTTAGGAGAAGATTAAACATGGACATTTGAAAGTCTTAAGCCATTCAAAATTGATGCATTTATCTTGATTTATAACGTACATATTGGGTCGCACGTAATTGTTATTTCCACAGTAGTAAAGAATGTTTTAGGCAAGAATATTCATGTCGCTTTTTAGTTATTGTGTAAATATTCATTTGGTGCCATTTTGAGGAAAGGTAATATGGTTGTAAAAGAAAGTAATTGTATACAATTGCCAAAAAAATCCTCCTTTTTGTTTTTTTTTCTCTCCATCATTCCCCATCTCTTTCCCAGGATGTACCTCATAAACGTGACTGTAGTTCATTTGTTGATCTCAGTTGAACATCCTCAGTTGGTTTAACTAAAAATGACAAAAACCAGAATTGGGCTCACAATGTGCAGAATGATGCACAAAGTTAAAAAGTTGTCAATAAGTGAAAAACTTATTTTTCAACTACTTTTTGATCTTTGATTCCATGCATTATTTGGTGGAAATCTAATTCTGGATCTGTGCTGTTTTTGTTTGGCATTACATGCCGTTGCAGTGTTGCTAATGGCTGAACAATCTTAATACCTGCAATAATTTCAAAAGTCAAAACAATTGTGATTTGACACAAGTATGACTCTAAAATGGCAAGACTAAAAGCTACTAATGAGAAAGAGAATAACGGACCTGCAAGGATTCCATTCCATTCTCCCAGTTTCTCTGTCCTGATGATACCTTCTACCGGGCTGCCTTCAGTGTGTCCTCCTTTTTCCTCAATCAAGAATTCCCTGAACGTAGTTGATAGGGCCTTCAACCATGTTCAGCCCATCTCCTCCACTTCTACTTTCACTGTTTCCCTTCCCTTGAAGAACAACAATGAGGTTTCTTTTGCCCTCATTTTCCACCCCACCAGCCTCCACATTCAAAGGACCATTCTCCCCTATTTCTGTCATCTCCAGCAGCACATCACCACCAAACACATCATCTACTCCCCTGCATTCTCAGCCTTCCACAAGGATCTTTTCCTCCCTATGATAGTGGTCCTCTTCTCTGTCACTCCTAATACCTCCGCGAAAACAAAAGGCACCTTCCCATGCAGTCATAGAAGGTATAACACTTGCCTGTTCACTCTCTCTTCCTCCTCGCCATCCGAGGCACCAAACACACCTTCCAGGTGAAGCATTGTTTTACTTGTACTTCTTCCAATCGAGTAGTTGTCGCTCTCAATTCTGTCTCCTTTACATTGGTGAGATCAAATGTAAACTGGATGACCTATTTTCAGATCACTTCAGCTCTGTCTGGGGTAAGAATGATTCTGATCAGTTGCTTGCCAGTTGAATAAACTACCTTGATCCCATGGTAAAATTTCCATCCTGGCCCTGCCAGTGATCCAACAAAGCTCAACACAAGCTGGAGGCACAACACCTCATTTTCCAGTTAGGTATTTTACAGCTGTCCGGTCTAAACATTTGAGTTAAGCAACTTCAGAGTATGATCTCTGTCCTCCACTGTTCTTTTATTCCCCCAATCTCCCCGTCCATATCTTGTTTGTGTCTTGTTGACTTTGTTTTCAGCAGAGCTGATCCATTTTCTCTTTTTCACACCTTCGTTTCCATCCATTTTACATTTCTAATTCTCCTTTACCACCACTGTCATTCCCTGTGTCATTAGCTCTGGGCACCTTCTCAATCTGTTCTACTTGCTAAGCTGGAGGTAATTGATGCTATCTCAGTATTGTTGTTCTTATTGGTCTTAATTCATAGCGGAGGGAGATGCTGTTGAGGTAACTTCAAATTACATCTTGGAGGTTACAGTGCGGAGGGATTGGACCTATGTTGGCCACTGCTGTGTTCTTTGTGGTGCTAAACAAATTGATTGTTAACTATTAAGTTGAATGGTGAGTGTCGCAACAAGTGTATAATTTTAGTCTTGTAAATGGTGGGAATTCTTTGAAGGATCTGAAGGTGAGCCACATGTTGCACAGTACCTAGTTGTTGTAAACGTGTTGTTGGTATGGCTTATTCCATTCAGCCATTGGTCAGTTGTCTAAAGTTTTAGAGTAGATTTGTAGCTCGGGTTGTGGATGTTGTGGTTGGTTGGCTCACTGAGCTGGTTCGTTGTTTTTCGCAGATGTTTCATTATCCTGCTGGGTAACATCATCGGTGCAGCCTCTGATGAAGTGCTATTGTGTTTTCCTGCCTGTTATTTGAACTCTGGAGTCCATTGAGCTGGATTACCTCACTTCTGGTGTTCCTTCACAGTGGAGTGTATGTGGGGGTGAGCTCTGTGTTTGTTGATGGCTTTCTTTGTGGAGTACCAGGCTTCTAGAAATTTCCATGCTTGTCTGTGCTTTGCTTGTCCCAGGATCTTGGTGTTGTCCCAGTCGAATTGGTGGTTCTCCTTATCCATGTGGATAGAGATGAGTGAGTATTAGTCATGTCTTTTTGTAGCCAATTGATGTTCGTATACTCTTGTTAATTTCCTTCCTGTTTATGCGGTGAGTCCAGTTGAGTTTCTGGTCAATGATTACCCCCAGGATTTTGATACTGGGCTATTAGGTGATGGTAACACTATTGAATGTCAAGAGGTGGTGGGGAGAGATTCAAGTTGAATAAGCAGGCAGCAAGTCACGTGATAGTTTAACCCTTGATTTCATTTTATTGTTCTGTAATAGATGTAAGCAGAGTGAGTTTTAGCTCTCCATTTTTGGCCTTGTTATCTCCTTTGGGTAGATGGCTTGCATTTGCTTCAGAATAACACCAACTGCATGAGTTTGATTCCCATTTAGTTGAGGCAGATTTGAAATCTGCCTACTGAGAGGACCACTAGCAAAAACAATCAAGAAAATGGCTAGAGATAGTAGGAACTGCGGATGCTGGAGAATCTGAGATAACAAGGTGTAGAGCTGGATGAATACAGCAGGCCAAGCAGCATCATAGGAGCAGGAAAGCTGATGTTTCGGGCCTAGACCCTTCATCAGAAATGGGGGAGGGGAAGGGGGTTCTGAAATAAATAGGGAGAGGGGGGAGGCGGATAGAAGATGGATAGAGGAGACAGACAGATCAAAGAGGCGGGGATGGAGCCAGTAAAGGTGAGTGTAGGTGGGGAGGTAGGGAGGAGATAGAAAATGGCTAAGGCTGAAACATCAGCCTGAGCCTTAGACGTGCCTTCAGGGTGAGGACCCAAACCATACACTACACATGGCATTACAGGAGTTTTTTAAAAAAAATTCTAGTTATTTACTTAATTATTCAATCACTAAGGTTTGTAAAAAAAAAACAGCTGCAGTGAAGGGATGGAAATAATTGTGGGAATGAAACCGAAGTTGCAAATGCCATGTAATATTATCATTATGGTTTCTTGCTTGAATTGGAAAGAGGAAAGTGAGAGAAACATTGCTGCATACTTTCCAAAAGCACTTTGTAAAACAAATGTTGTCAAAATATTAGAATGAGCCCAGGAGTAAGTTCAAGGCTTATAATGTCGTATGCTAAAGCGGTTTAGCAAACTTCACTGTTAATCCCCAAAACAATAAGTATAATTTTGGGATTTATAAATCCCTTGTAAAAGCTTGTTAGTATGCAGTTTAAGAGCATAGAATACTACAGGACAGGAACAGGCCCTTCAGCCTATGATGTCAGTGCTTACCATGATGCCATTCTACCTGCCCGTCTGCCTACACATGGTACTTATCCGTCAATTTCCTGCCTGTTCAGGTATCTGTCTAAACATCTCTTAGATGTTGCTATTGTACTTTATCTGCTTCTACCAGCTCACCTGGCAGCATGTTCCAGGCACTGATCACTCACTGTGTTTAAAAAAAAACTTGCCTCGCATATCTCCTTTAAACTATCCCCCATGCATCTTAAAACCTATGCCCCCCAGTGTTTGACTGAGGAAGTAGACTGACTATCCACCCTATCCATGCCTCTCATAATTTTATAATGTTCTGTTAGGTCACCCCTCAGTCTCCAATGCTCTAGAGCAAATAATGCTAGTTCGTCTAACCTGTCCTAATTGCTAATATACTCCAATCCAGGCAACATCCTGGTAAACCTCTTCTGCTCCAAAACTTCCATATCCATCCCTATAGTGTTGTGAGCAGAATTGCACATAACAGGCCAAATATGGTTTCACTGAGGTTTGATACAGCTGCAAAATGACTTGCCAACTTTTATACTCAGTACCGTGACCAATGAAGGCAAGCATGCCATACGCCTTCTTAATCACTTTATCCACGTGTGTTGCTGTTTTTTTAGGAAGCTATAGACTTGCACCCAAGATCCCTCTCTATATCAATACTCCTAGGGCCCTGCCATTTACTTACATTTTTTATTCTTACATTTGACCTCCCAAAATGCATCACCTCACACTTGTCCGGATTAAACACCATCTGCCATTTCTTCACCCAGCGTTCCTACTGATCTATATCCTGCTGTATCCTTTGACAACCTTCCTCATTTTACACGCTCCACCAATTTTTGTGTCACCTGCATTCTTACTAATCAGACCACCCAGATTTTCATCTAAATAATTTACATCTATATTACAAAGAACAGAGGTCTCAACACTGTTCCTTGCAGAACACCACTGGTCACTGACCTAGAGTCAGAAAAAGCACCCCTCCATAAGTACCCCCTGTCTTTTATTGCCAAGCCAATTTTGTATCCAATTTACTAACTCATGGTGGATTGTGAGCCTGGGGAATTTTCTCCCACAGAAGGCAGTTGAGGCCGAAGTGTTGCAGCCAACAGGAGGTGGAAAAGAATAGGAGCCGTTCTACCACTCCTCACCTGCAACAGGAATATCAGTATGTAAGTGTGATTATGTCAGCCATTTCTTATTTTGTCTTTGGGACAGCTGTCATAAGAATTGACTCTGAGAAATGCCCAGATGTTAATGAGGATTTTACAAGGTTGGTTTGTGAGCCCTTTATGGCTAATTTGATTGCCAGGTGACACATGAGTCGTGTGTCTGGCTTTCTTCATCTGGTAGTTTGGGACAGCTGAGTGACCCACTAGACAGTTGCACAATATGGTAAAGAGTCAAACTGTGTGAGCTTGGGATTGGGCCAGACCAGGTGGTGATGGCAGGTTTTCTTTCCCAAAGCAGCAGTGGGGGTGTTATGATGATCTGCTAGGTCATAGTCACAAATGCTCTATTGGTGTTGGATTTCAACAAGTGTCTCCCTTCGGACTCTTGGTTTGGTCCAGAGCATAAACAATACAGTAACACTCTTGTTATCCATTGCACTTGAAATGGTAATATCCAGGACTTTGCCTGTCTCTTGAATAGCAATATTCTATTACTATCATCTTTCCAGGAAGACATTAGATTTTATCTGTATCCACATTTGTTTGTCATGGGGACCAGATTTGCACATTAATATGCCAACATTTTCATGCACAAGTTCGAGCAAGATTTCTTTGCTGCACAGGACCTTCGACCAACGCTATACGTCAGACATGTTGATGACATTAACTTCCTTTGGACTCATGCTGAGGAATCACAGAAACGACTGCACAACGATATCAACAAGTTTCATCCCACCATCAAACTTACCATGGACTACTCTTTGGAATCAGTCTCATTCTTGGACATGCATTTCCATCAAGTATGGGCACCTCAGTACCTCAATCTACCGCAAGCCCACAGATAACCTCACGATGTTGCACTTCTCTAGTTTCCACCCTAAATGTGTTAAAGTCATCCCCTACAGACAAGCCCTGCGCATGCACAGGATCTGCTCAGATGAAGAGGGAAGCGACCAGCACCTAAAGATGCTAAAAGATGCCATCATAAGAACAGGATGGGATGCTCAACTGACTCGCCAGTTGAAAAACGCAGTGAAAAACGGCAACAACCTCCTCAGAAGATGGACGCAGGACACAACCAATAGAGTATCCTTCGTCGTCCAGTACTTCCCTGGAGTGAGAAACTACGCCATGTTTGTTGCAGCCTTCAACATATCATCAATGATGACTAACATCTCACCAAGGTTATCCCTATGCCTCTACTTCTCACCTTCAAACAACTGCCAAACCTCAACCAGACTATCGTTCGCAGAAAACTACCCAGCCTTCAGAACAACAGCGACCACGTAACCACACAATTCTGCCACGGCAACATCTGCAAGACATGCCAGATCATTGACATGGATACTACCATCACATATGGGAATGCCACCTTCCACATACACAGCAGGTGCTCGTGTGATGTGGCCAAAGTTGCCTACCTCGTATGCTGTAGGCAAGGATGCCCCGAGGCATGGTACATTGGCGAGGCTATGCAGATGCTATGACAATGAATGAATGGTCACCGTACACCAATTGCCAGGCAGAGATATTCTCTCCCAGTCAAGAACATTCAGCCTCTGATTTTCAGCTAAGCGTCCTCCAAGTCGGCCTTCGAGAGCTACGATGGCGTAGAATTGTCAAGCAGAAATTGATAGCCAAGTTCTGTACCCATGAAGACGGTCTCACTGTGATCTTGGGTTCGCGTTGCGCTATATGTAACCCCATCATACTGTTCTGTATTTGTAAAATCTTCCTTACTGTTCCGTTTTGACACCATTACCTTGATAACTTTTGCTCTCTCTACCTTAAATAGCTGTACAGTTTTGGATTAGTTGTTACTTTGCTTAGACCTTCAGCCTGTGACTCTTATGCCTATCATGTTATTCCAGCCATTTCATTTGGCTCCAGCACCACCATCTTTTTATTTCTAATCTTTTGTAATTATTTCTCTGCCTTATTTAATCGGATCATAGGTCATCCTTTCACTTACTATTCAACTGTTGACACTCTACTCATGCCATCTGACCCTTTTGACCACCCGCAGAGATTTATTATTCAGCCTGTCAACAATCCACTCGCATCATTTGTACAATCTTTTGATCTCTCTGCTTGAACCTTCTGTGCCTGTGTGCTAGCCTTCACTTCACCTGATGAAGAAGCAGTGCTCCAAAAGAATGTGATTTCAAATAAACCTGTTGGACTACAGCCCAGTGTCATGTGACTTCTGACCTTGTCCATCCAGTCCAACACCAGCACCTCCACATTACACCTTCTCCTTAGGGATGGCCACTGCACTCACTTCTGACCCCCCTCAACTCTCCCAAGTTCTAGTATGCTGCTGGTGTTTTCCACTGCGAAGAATGATGCAAAGAACCTGCTCAGTTCCTCGGTCAATTTGTTTTCCCCATTCCTATTTTTCCATAGCCCTTTTCCAGCATCCCAATGTCCACTTTTTTGCCTCTCGACTTTTTATATCTGAAAAGACTCTTGTGATTTTTTTTTATTACTAGCTAGCTTACTCTCATATTTCATGTTGGCTCCCCCACCCCCTGCCCTTACTGCTTTTTTGGTTATCTACTGCTGGATTTTAAAGGCTTCCCACTGATCTTCACTAAATTGTATGCTCTATCTTTTACTTTAATGCTGTCCTTTTACTTCTGTTGTCAGCCATGGGTTGTCTTGTTCTCACCTTAGTATGTTTCCTCTTCCCTGGGATGAATTTCTGTTCTGCTTCCTGAATTACCCCCAGAAACTTCTGCTCCCTGTTAGGCTAACCTTCAATCCACTCTAGTCTGTTCGGACCTCATGTCTTTGAAGTTACTGTTAGTGAATTGTAGTACCATTGCACCTGATTCCACTTTTCTCTCCTGAACTGTAGGATGAATTCATCACGTTATGGTCACTGACCCCTTTCTTCACCTTGTGCTCCCCAGTCAAATCTGCCTCATTACACAACACTAAATCCAGAATCGCCCATTTCCTAGTGGGCTCTGCCGCAAGCTGCTCTAAGAAAAAAAAACTTGTGTTAATATTGAGTATCATTCTGGGGTCCAGTTATTATATTCTTTTTGAGAATAGGATCACACTGGGTTTTTACAGCATGTAAAGAGGCCCTTCAACTTATCGTGTCCACATTAGTCATCAAATATTCTCATCTCATTTTCGTTACTTCACTGAAATCGTCTTTAAACTGTTGTCTTTTACCATTAGTGCTATTCAAGCTTTTTTGGTCAGGTGCTCAGTTTCATTTATCATTGGTTGCCCTACCTTGTCCAGATCCACTTAAAATTCTGAGAGTAAGAATTCCATTATGTAAAGTGTTTTTTTGTTAAATTTCAGTTGTTTAGGTATGAGTGCTTTTGCTTTCCTCAGTACAAAATTTGAATTTTGGTTAGAAAATATTTCTAGCAAACTTAATTTTAAATCATATTTGTAATTTATAGTTAGATTATGGAATTCACTATTGCTTTAGGTTGTATATGGTGTAGACTGAAAATTGCTTTTGGGAAATTTGTATTTGTGTAATTTGAGGATAGAAAAGGCACTGCAATAAAAATAAAGTCCAGAGATGCTAGCAGATATCTGACTTGATATTTGAGAATTGAATCTGATCTTCAAAATCATGGTTTATGTCACAGTTGGGGAATCTGGGGCCATTTTATCTCTAGTAAATACAACCCACCTGAGCTATCTTAACATGTGTTTTGAGCAAAAATTGCCTGATGGTTAATAGTTTTCCAGATGAGGAAAATTGAGTTTGCCAGCCAGAAGTGATTTAAGTGTGGACAAAGGCAAAATGTTTCTGCATGAAACCTGAAACAATAACGGAAAACATTGGAAGCATTCAACAAGTCAGCCAGCACCAATGAAAAAGATAAATTTTGACAGTTTGGCTGTTAGTGTAACTGTTGTTCCCACCCACCCACCACCCCCCCTCCCGTCTCCCCTATGCTACCTGATATCCCGAATGCTTCTAATGTTTACTGTTGAAATGTGGGATGGGGTGACCAATCTCAATTGATGAGTAATTTGTTAGCTATCTTTGGCCATTTAGGAAGGCACTTGTGGTGTTATACTTTCGATCTTTGTGGAAAGCAGTAGAGAGGTTACAGGATCGGTCAACAAGGGATGCGTGTTTGTATTTTTAGGTTCAATGAAGAATCTACCACCACAAAAGAGTTCAACTGATTTGTATCTAGTGCTTGGACCAAAATTTACTTCATTCTGTAGTATGTAAGACTTCCAGGTTTCAGGCCAAGCCACATGTGATATGGTTTTTTTGGAGATTAAAGGAAGTATATTCACAGTTTTTAGCAGGGTGTACTTCTCTGTTGGAAGTGGCAGGAGTATTAGTATTGCAGCAAGGCACTAATTATTTAACTTTTCTGAAGAATAGCTACTAGGCTGATTTAGAAAAAAAAAATCCCCTTCTCTTTACTCAACCCAAATATTTTCTAATCTTATTTAAGGAGTCACTGTCCTTCTCTATCCTTGAGAATGTAAAGGGTATTTACCTTTGTGTTTCATAAATTTGTGCATGGGATGTGGACATTGATGGCTGGGCCAGTATTTATTGCTGATTCCTAATTGCCTGAGGCCAATCCAGAGAGCAGTAAAGAGTCAGCCACGTGCTGTGGCTCTGGAGACACATATAGGCCAGACTTGGTAAGGGCGACAGGTTTCCTTTTGTTCAGATGAATTAGATGGGTTTTCAACACCAATTGACCATAGTTACATTGTCTCATCGGACCAGTGTTTTGTTCTAGATCTTTGTCTGTTGAAACAAAATCTGCTATCTGTCAAGACGGGATTTGGAGGCATGACCCCAGATCATTTGCCTGCATCCCTGGATTACTCGTGACATTACCACTATGCCACATTTTGCAGCACGAGCAATAGTCAGTAATGTTAGTTGCTGTATTTTCTAGTAATGGCAAGTTGTGATAAAGAATGTAAATAGATATCTCCTCAGAATGTTACAAATGAAAATTACAATACTAAACCTAGACCTAGGTAGAAACTTTTAACATAGTGTGCCATTGGGCAATATCAACCAATGAATTGAAGGTGGGGCTGGACGTGTGGCAAAGAATATTTGTTTAGTCCATTTCAAAGACTTTACAGACTGCAAACAGAATTCATGATCAAAGCCATTGCAGTGTCTCTGAATGAAAGCAGTTATCCCTCCAGCAAAATCAGCAACAGTGGAGGATGGTCAACATGTCATAGAACAAAAAATGTAACATCAATTTCAGTCGCTGAGAGCAGGGAGGACTTCAGTTACTATTGCTGGCAGATTTCTCCCATTATCGTTGTTCTAGTCAGGGGTAGTGGTGTCACTATATGTTGCCAACCCTTAACATTGATCTGTCCCTGCTTAGTTACTATCAGGTTGATGGACTTTTGCAGTCTCTATATCCTGTTCAATGCTGAGTTGAACTCTGACCCCATATACCCTCCATTATGAAAGCTGTCTGTTTTTGCCTCCCATGGACATTTTCACTTTGTTTTCAGCCGGTCTGTTATTGAAACTGTCATCTGTGCGTTGTGGCCTTCAGACTCCAATGTTCCAGTGTAATTCTGGCTGGCCTCCCATCCTCAAAGATTTTTCTGAAGAAGGGTCCCGACCCGAAACGTTAGCTTTCCTGTTCCTCTGATGCTGCCTGGCCTGCTGTGTTCCTCCAGCTCCACACTGTGTTACCTCCCATCCTGTAACGTCAGGTTTATCCAAAAATCTGTCTGTTATTTATTTTTGTACCAGGAGCTCTTCATCAATTAGTTCTATCTTTGCTTATCCATTTTATTTTCCTGTTCTCTGGCAACTTAACATTTGAAATTCTCATCTTTGTATTTGATTTGCTTTGTGATCTTGCCCTTCTCTACCTCTGACTCCTTCCAGATTTACATCACCCTTATCTGAGACACATTTTGTCAGAACCCAACTTGCTCTACATTTCCCTTTATGCTGCATGCTTTGAAACTCCACAAACTGCTCTGCCTTTTTTTAGAACCTTTTTAAAAATGTTTTGTTTTTTGTCATATGTTCTGTGCTATTGCTGATGGAAAAATCTGCAAGGTTTTCTTCTTTTGTATTGCTTGCTCAGGCTTATCATCCATTTTAAAAGCAAAGCATTATGAATGTTGGAAATCTGCAGCAAGCCCAGAAACTGCTTGAAAATCTGACAGGTCTGGTAGCGTCTTTGGAGACAGATAACAGCCTGATGTAGTCATGCTGTCCGAATTGTACCTTAGACAATGTCCCAGACCCCACCCTCACCATCCTTAGATGTATACTGTTTCGTTGACATGTCAGACCAACAGGTTGTGGGACAGTGATATACATTTGAAAAAGAGTTTCCCTAAGATTTCACAACATTGACTCTGGATCCCATGACATCTCATGGCATTAGCTCAAGCATGGGCAAGGAAATCATCTAATTGGCTGATGAATCAGTGTCCTTCATGTTGAGCACGACTTGGAGGAAGCACTGAGGATAGCAAGGGCACAGAATGTGTGCTTGGCAGGGGACTTTAACGTCTATCACTGAGAGGCTTGGCAGCACCACTACAGACTGAACTAGGCAGATATGAAAGGACTTTCTAGTTAGAGTGGGTCAATAGCAAGTGGTGCAGGAACCAACAAGAGAGAAAATCTATTTTGCATTGTCCTAACCAATCTACCTTTGGCAGTTTGTCCACTACCATATTAGCATGAGGGATCACCACACAGTGTTTATGGAACTAAGCTTCACCTTCCTGTTGAAGATAATTTCTCTTATGGTACGTGACACCACCAATGGGCTAATTGGGATTGACTTTGAACAGTTTTAGCAACTCAAAACTGAATATTGATGAGGTGCTGTGGAAGATCAGTAATCTCAGAATTTAATTAAATCACAATCTGAAACTCATGGCCCTGCATTTCCATTCTTCTCCATTGCCATCAAACTGAAAATAATCTTAGTTTAATCAGAGTTGAAAAGGGAATTCAACAGTGGCAATGCCAATAACTGTCGAGGAGAGATGGTTGTTGCCTAGTATTTTTGTGACACAAGTGCTATTTTCCATTAATCAGCTAAAACCTGAAAAGTTGTCCAGCTCTTATTGCATGTGGGTGTAGGCTTCTTCATTGTTTTAAGATGTATGAATGAGACCAAATTAGTTATGCTTTAAATGTGGCTGTACAAGAACCAAATGTTTCCCTGTAGGTCACGCAACAGTCCGTCCTTTAAGTTCCCATATGTGCATGGCTGCACCAGAACACTGAGAGGTGCAGACCCTTCAAAAAAATTGAGGGTATGTTGGATTGAACACTGAGCCATCATTAAAGAGCATCGCCAAATCTGATATTGTGATTAATGCTTAATCAATAGTGAAGCAGCTGTGGATGGTTGGGCCTTGAAAGCAGCCCTGAGAAACTCCTCCTGTGTTGTCATGAAACTGGGATGGTTAGTCTTCAGCAACCTCAATGTCATCTTTTGTTTAGCTATGACTCCAACAGTGAAGCAATTGCCCGGTTTCTACTGACTCCAGTAGCAAAGGCTTCTGGATGCTGAAGTTAGTCAAATGTCACCTTGATGTCAATGGTAGGCACTTTCACCTCAGGAATTCTTTGTCATTGTTTGGACCAAAATTATAAAGTGGTCTGCAACTGAATGGTGCTGGCATAACCTAAGCTGAAGATTGGTGAGCAACTTTTTTAAAAAAATCTTTCATAAGATCTGGGTATTACTGGCAAGATCAGGATTATGTTGTCCATTCTTAATTGCCCTAGAACTGAGCGTCTAGCTAGATCATTTTTGAAGGTAGTTGAGAATCAATGACATTGTGATTCAATGTCATTGATTCACAGGCGGACCAGGACAGCTAAGGATGTCAGTTTTCAGTTTCTTCTCATTAAGGAAATACCCCCAAATATTTTTCATCAGATCCAAAGTGGATAACATCACACTTGTCCAGATTGAACCCTGTTTTCTATTTTTTTTTACTTATTCACATAAGTCATTTTGCCTGTTTGTAATTTTCTGCTCCTCTGTACCCTACTTATGATCCCACCTTACTTAATACCCTCTGCACACTTGAATATACTGCTGTCTTCCTAAATCCAAATTATTATTAAGTGAAAGTTTGCAGTGCTAAAACACATCCTTGGGGAGCACCAGTTTGAAGTATTCATTGCTCATTATGGATTCTATCTATTCCTACTTGGTAGTCGGCTTGACAGCAAGAGACAAACTCAAATCAAAAGGCTGCCTCCAATTCTGTTGAGACCTACTTTGTTCTTTTCTTGTATGGAACTTTATTGAATTTCTTCTGATAACAGCCATTATTGGTCCCTCTTTTTAACCTAATTTGCGATCCCCTCAAAATATTTAATCTGCATTATGTATTGTAGTCAGAGCCTAATTTTACAAGAAATCTAAGGGAAGTAAAATTAGTACTAATAACTTCTTTTATTTCCAGCTAAGGGAATACACATTTTTAAAAAAAAGGAGAAACAAAACAAGCTGGTATCTCTTGCTATTTCATCTTTTCTGAATGGGGTCAAGATCAAAACACCTTTTAACTTTCTAGATCTTGTACATGGCAGGGCATGTAAGTATAACTCAAATTTTTGTGCACATTTCCTCTGACAGGCAGCTTTGGAAAAATTGTGAATTTGATATTGCTTTCTGCTTATTATCAGGCTCCATTGCTATCAATTTCATCGAAGCCTGTGGTGGCGCAGAAGGAGGGCAAGATTTCTTTTGAGGCCTTATTTTGAAAATCCTGAATGAAGTTGATTAGCACATTTCTTTTCAAAATTCCAGGCTTACAAAATTTGAACAAGGACCATTAGAAGCAGAATAGGAGAACCTGATGATGTTGGGCTGTGTGCTGGGCCTGGGGCACTTGCACAGTCACAGTTATACAGCGCGGAAATAGACCCTTCAGTCCAACTCATCCACGCTGACCAGATATCCTAAACTGACCTAGTCCCATTTGCCAGCATTTGGCCCATATCCCTCTAAATCCTTGCTATTCACGCACCCATCCAGATGCCTTTTAAATGTTGTATTTGTACCAGCCTCCACCACCCCTTCTGGCGGTTTGTTCCATATATGCCCCATGCCCTGTGTGGAAAATGTTACCCCTCAAGTCCCTTTTGAATCTTTCCATTCTCACTTTAAACCTATGCCCTCTAGTTTTGGACTCCCCTACCCTGGGAATAAGACGTTGGCTATTCACCCTATCCATGCTCCTCATGATTTTACAAACATCTATAAGGTCACCCCTGCGCCTCTCACGCTCCTGGAGAAAAAAACTTCCCTAGTCTATTCAGCCTCTCCCTGTAGCTCAAGACCTCCAATCTCTGCAACATCTCAGAGTTGAAGCACGACAAAATACCTGAGCTCTGAACCCAGTACCATAAGGTAGAACTTGGGGTCTGAAACTCCTTTTGAAGGAGTTTGGAATACCTCGAGCATTTACAGTTGGGGCAGCGTAGCATATTTGGAGCAGTTGATGAAAATAGCAGGGAGGCTGGTGAAACAGTTAGTGATATGAGAAAGCTTTTTTAAAAGAATAACTCTTGTTATTTGTATTTATGGGTTTATCCATCAAACTGATGTGGGGAGGGAAAAGGCAGTCAGATTTGTTTTGCAGATTGTAATCAAATTAACTTTATTATCTAATTTTTCTGACACAAATTACCACTTAAAAAATAACTATGTAATCTCCCCCCTTTGCATAGACTGCGGCAGTTCAAAAAGGCAGCTCACGACCACCTTCTCAAGCGCAACTCAGCATGGGCAATAATGCTGGATTGCCAGGAAAACTCCCAACTCATGAGTGAACAACAAAAAAAAAGTCTGTCAATTTCACCTGCCTTCATTCATACCTCTTTGACTGAAAATTTAATTTTTTAATCTTTGAAACTTTTGATCAATTCATAAGATAGTGAGTATTTTTATACAAATTACGTACCATTAAAACACAATTTGGTTCCTGCCCAACCCATCTGCCAAAAGTGCATTTTGCTTTTTCTAAACCAAGTTTTATTTAGCTATGGATTGCAGATAGTTTGAATGCTATATTCCATGAACTAAAATGTACATTTCCATAGTTAAATATATAATGATGAACTAGTTCTTGTTTATTGGCCTTGACTTTGCTGTGATAATATTGACAAAATTGTCCCATGTTCATTACCATTACTTGACTGAAACAGACAGCAACTCTGGGAGTCTGCACATACGAACATAAGAACTAGGAGTAGGAGTAGGCAATTCAGCCCTTAAGCCTGCTCTACCATTTGACATGATCATAGCTAATCTCACTTCGACCTCAACTCCACTTCCCTGTCCATTCTCCATAATCCTTTAACCGGTTCCTAAGTAAAATTCTGTCTCTTTGCCCCTTAAATTTATTGCATTTTCTGATGTCTGCTGCACTCTGGGTTAGTGAATTTCACAAATTCTTTACCCTTTGAGAGAACTAACTCCTCCTTGGTTTTAAATCTCCCAACTTTTAGCCTAAAGCTATGATCTCTCATTCTAGATTGCCTCTCAAAGTTTACTTTGAGAATCTACTTTGGCATCTTATATACTTCAATTAGACCTCCTCTTGTTCTAACAGTCTAATGATGACTGTGAATCCATGGTCAATTGTCGGAAAAACCCATCTGGTTCACTAATGTTCTTTAGGGAAGGAAACTGCCATCTTTACCTAGTCTGGCCTACATGTGACTCCAAACCCACAGCAATGTGGTTGACTCTTAACTGCCCTCAGGGCAATTAAGGATGGGAAATAAATGCTGCCTAACCAGTGATGCCCTCGTCCTGTGAATGAATAAAGAAAAAAAAATTTGATGAGCAGCATTTTTTTGTGCATTAGGATTTGTGTTCCTTGATATTGCAGGGAATATAAGCTTTACAAGATTCGATCAGGTATCCAAACAGCAGCATTTGTTTTTCCAATTTCTTCGTATTCAGTAACCTTTCCAGGTTTGTTTGTGGAATTTGAGGTGGCAAATATTGTTTGCACAGGAAAGCTATGTAGGCTTTACCATACTAATGGGTGTTAAAATAAACAGTTCAGCTCCTGTGAATGGATGTTATATAATTGTAGTTGACCCAAGCTTCCTGTTTAAAAATGACTTTTTTTTTTCTTTATTCATTCACAGGATGAGGGTGTTGGTTTTCAGGCAGCATTTATTGCCCATCCCTGATTGCCAAGATGGCAGTTAAGAGGCAACCCCATTGCTGTGGGCCTGGAGTCATATGTAGGCCAGACTAAGTAAGGATGGCAGTTTCCTTCCCTAAAGGACATTAGTGAACCAGATGGGTTTTTCCTGGCAATCGGCAACAGATGCATGGTTATCACTAGATTCCTAATTTCAGATTTTTTTTATGGAATTCAAATTCCACCATCCTCAGTGCTGTGGAGTGTCCTGTGAAGCGCTGTTGTCTTGTGCCAGTTCAAATTTATATGGTCCGGTTTTTGCTGCTTCCGGTTACGCATTGTAATGGTCACTATGTCAGGTCTAATTCAGTGTGTTTGTTAATGGAGTCCGCAGATGAACGCCAAGCCTCCAAGAATTCCCTGGCTATCCTCTGTTTGGCTTGTCCTATGATAGTAGTGTCAGCCCAATTGAAAGTTTGGTTTTTCTCATATATGCGTATTGAAACCAAGCACATCCGGTCGTGTCGTTTAGTTGCTAGCTGGTGTTCGTGGATGTGGGTTGCTAGTTGTCTGCTTGTTTGTCCCATGTAGTGTTTTGTGCAGTCTCCGCATGGTATGTTGTAAACTACATTTGTCCTATCCATGGTATCTATTGGGTCTTTAACCCTGGCCAGTTGCTGTCTTAGCGTGACTGCCAGTTTGTGTGCTGTCATGATTCCTAGCGGTCTGAGTAGTCTGGCTGCAAGTTCTGAGGTGTGTTTTAAATATGGTACGGTGGCTATTGTTTCGGGTTTTGGTATATCCTGGTTTTGTCTGCTGGCTAGGCATCTGTGGATGAAGCTGAGAGGATATCCATTCCTGGTAAAGATCTTGTAAAAGTGTTCTTATTCCTTCTGCAGATCGAGTGTGTAGCAGCCCGTTTGAACAGGGCCCTAAAGCAGCTTCTCTTGTGTGAGTTGGGGTGGTTGCTGCGATAGTTTAAGACTCGGTCAGTATGTGTGGATTTCCTGTACGAGGTCTTTACCAGGAATGGACACCCCTGCAGCTTCATCCACAGATGCCTAGCCAACTGACAACATTACCAGCATACAGCAAAACCTGGAACAATAGCCACCATACCATGTGTAAAAAACACCACAGAACTGACAGCCAGACTACTCAGACCTCTAGGAATCATGACAGCGCACAAACTGGCAGCCACGCTAAGACAGCAACTGACCAGGATTAAAGACCCAATAGATACCATGGACAGGACAAATGTAGTTTACAAGATACCATGCGGAGACTGCACAAAACACTACGTGGGACAAACAGGCAGATGACAAGCAACTTGCATCCACGAACACCAGCCAGCAACTAAATGACATGACCAAATGTCCTTGGTTTCAATACACACAGACGAGAAAAACCACACTTTCAATTTGGACGACGCGACTATCATAGGACAAGCCAAACAGAGGACAGCCAGGGAGTTCTTGGAGGCTTGGCATTCATCTGCAGACTCCATCTCAAACACATTGAATTAGATTCAATATACTGACCATTACAAAGCGCAGGTGGAACTGGAAGCAGGAAAAACCAGACTATATAAGTTTGAACCGGCACAAGACAACAGCACTTCACAGCACTGAGGATGTCACCTAGTAAGAGGACAAAATGTCTGCTATTCAAACCTCCCAGCTCAGCGAACACACCAACATCGACAACCAGCACCTGAGCTAAAAATATTCACTCAAATTCTTCCACTATCTGCCGAGGCGGGATTTGATGCCAGAACGTTACCTTGGTCTCTCGATAAACAATCCAGCAATAATACCACTCGGCCATTGCCTCCCCTTGCTTATAATAAGGATTCAGATTATTGAAATAATAAAAATGGAACTTGAAACAGCTTTCTTGACATCAGAACTCACGTTGAATTCATGAGTTAAATGTTTCCTTTTTTTAATATAATTTCATTTATTTGAATGGTTTTTGTTTGAGCATTATTTTTGCCACCTGACACTTGTCTTTTGACTTGCTTGGTTTTTTTTCTAAACCCATCAGTGAAGTCTTCTAACCCTGTCTACATCATCTGTTTATCTAGCTCTCCCCTAAATGCATCAATTCTAGTTACCTAAGTACTACTTATGAGGATGAGTTTCACTTGGTAGCCACTGTTTCCTGAATTTTTGATTGGATTTATCAGTTGTTAACTTTTGTGAATCGTCCTTAGTTCTGATTTTTCTCAAAAGTGCAAACATTTTCTTTGTAACTACCCTATTAAGCTATTTCATTTTGTTAAGCCCACATTCAATCTGGTCACCCCTCTGCTCTTTCTTTCCAGTCTATTCAGACTTTGTGAAAGGTGTAAGCTCTCAATTCTGGAAAGTGAGCAGATGAGTGAAATTTGAATAACAGACTTATCTGGAGAAAAACACCACTGCACACAATAATCCTCATGGCCTATTTTTTAAAACTCAAACTATCCGATTCGATAATAAGTAAAATGCCTTAGCAGTTAAGTGTACCATGCGAGATACTGAAGTACATAGCTCAGGAAAGTATTCCTCTGACTTGATCAAATCCAAATTTATAGTACAAAGGGCTGTAATTGCTTTTAAGTGTTGATTTTGTATGGTGGCAATTTTAGACAAGGTTATTGGATGAGCATAAGGAATGTATAGCTGTAACTTTGATAGCAGTTAGACAGAATTGCTAGTAATTTCAGTGATGGTTTGTGTTCTATTTTAATAGCCAAAACATTTCAGATCTTACCTTCAGAAATATTTACGCAGTTTGTGGTCATTTTTTTGAAACTTCTCTCGTGGGATATCGGCATTGTTGGTGGGCCAGCATTTATTGACCATCCCTAGTAAATTTACATTAGAATAAACATGAATAATTGCTGTGCCAGTCTTTCTCTGGGTTTTAATGTGAAACATAAATATGCTGTCCTATTTTATGTCAATTCAAGGAATTTTTTTAAAAAATTGGGCTCTTTGCTCTCTCAAATTCTCCTTCCCCTCAGATATGGTTGTTTGACTGCATTTCTTCTTCTCCTGTCTAACTTATTCTGTGATTGCCATTGCATGGCTTTCCCAACATGAAACTGCTTCTGGCTTATTCTTGGCCTTCATATTTCTAAGGTTTTCTTCAGTTTGGTTCTTTTAGCTCAGAAATTCCATTTAGTTAGCTTGTACAACCAAATAAAGCAAATCTGAGATTTTCAGAACTTGAAACTCTGTCATAAATAATTAGAAGCTTCTAGTTAATTATTTGTGTAACTTGAATTGTGAAAGTGTCAAATGGTGTATTTTGGAAGGACTAACGAGGCAAAGGAGTACATGATGAAATGTCGGACCTTAAGAAATACAGAGGATCAGAGGTACATTGGTATTCATATCCATTGATCCTTAAAGGCAACAAGTCAGGTGACTAAGTTGGGTAAGAGTGCACACGGGTTATTTGCCTTTATTCATCGAGGCATTGAATACAAGAGCAGGGACATTATGATGGAACTGTATAAAATGTTAGTTAGGCTACATCTGAATTACTTTATGCAGTTCTGATCATCACACTATAGGAAGGATGGAATTACACTGAAGAGGGTGCCGAGGAGATTCACCAGGGTATTGCCTAGGGTGGAGTGTTTCAGCTATGAAGGGAAAATAAATGAACAGGTGTTGTTTAGAGAAGAGTGGTTGAAAGGAGGACCAGATTGAGGTCCGCAAAATTGAGTGGTATAGATGGTGTGGATAGGAAGAAACGTTTCCCCTCGGAGGCATCAGTAATAGGGGAGCATAGATTTAAGGGGAAGGACCAAAAGTTTAGTGGGACTTAAAGATATTTTCACCCAGGGGATAATGGGTACCTTGAATTCACTGCCTGAAAGGATGGTAGAGGTGGGAATCATCACAACATTTAAGAAATATCGAGATGAACACTTGAAGAGCCACAGTATACAAGGCCAGGAGCCAAGTCCTTGAACGTGGAACTAGAGAAGAGAGATATTGTTTGACCCATCTGGACACAGTGGGCCAAAGGGCCCTTTTTCTGTGCTTTTAAAACGCTGACTCTAAGGGAAGAGAATAAAAGGTCTATAGGTGTAGTCAATTGATGGTGACTATTTGTTTTGAGTGAGATGTTGGTGGGGTGGCACAGGAGGCTTGATACATTTTAGGGAAAGCATGATTCCAGTTTTGCTTTTCCCTTTGGTATTAATGTTTTGTTTTCCTTAACTCATTGAGTCCCTATGTAAATGTCTTTGTTATTGAGTAAACTCTGTATAATAAACTTTGTTCCTTGTCATGTGGATTCCAATTTAAATAATTATCATGCACTGATTACAGTGAATATTTCTGGTCAAAGATATCTTAACAAAAATATTAATCGGAGTATGGAAAACATATGAAAAACACCACTGATGAGATGAAGTCTACTTTTGAAAGTAGCTGAAATGAGCTTTTCCCTATTGTAGTTATATTAATATTAACTAGCTTGATGAAATAGTGTATGTATGAATAACAATTAACACTTTATATTGTAACTTTAAGTATATTATACCTTATTTTCTTTAAATATGTGCTTTCCATGGTTAATATTTTTGCCGTTCATAATTGATCTGTCGGAAATTATTTGTCAAAAACCTGGAGAAACCTGACTAATGGTCTGTATGGGATGAGCACATTGGGCACTGTCTTAGAGACAAGTGGTAGGACATCTTGTTGGTAGACCCAAGTCTGTGTGAGTTGTGAGTACTGCTGAGCTTTCTAAATCCAAAATCTAGTCCAAAACATGACCTTGCTTTGAATCCTGGCCTACAACCGCTTTGTCTCATTAGACTGTCAACCTGGCCTCAGCCTTTGGGGTTGCACTGACCAGATCTGACTTTATTATCCATGAGCTGTCCTGTGTCCAGCCTCGCTTTATCTTCAACCTGGCCATGTCGAAAGAAGATGTACAGTGGGATAGAAAGAATGAAGTAGGTGTACATACATAAATCTTTGAAACTGCTTGAACAAATTGAGAAAGAAGGCTTTAAAACAGACTGGATTGTTTGTTTTATAAATAGAGAGACAGAACACATGCAAGAAAGCTAAATCTAAATAAAACCTGGTTAGGTCCCAACCGGAGCATTGCAGCTGATTGCAGGCACCACACAAGGGATGCCAGGGCCTAAAAAATATGCAGAGGAGACTGGTGTCAGGACTAATGGAAAAGTAGACTTCAGTTATATGGACAGTATAGTGAGTTTTGTATTGTCCTCCTCAGAGCGGAGGAATTAAAAATGAGAAGTGCAGGGAATGAGAACTGCAGATGCTGGAAAATCTGAGGTCGGAAAATGTGTGTGGAGGGAGAAAAACTGTTAAAAGTTTGAAATGTGAATCCTCAGAATTGTCAAACTTTTTTGTTTTTTCAGATCTTTAGTTATTTATTTTACTTAAAGGTTAGAGAGGAATTTAGTTAGAGATTTTCAAAATTGAGAGGGATTTTGATAAATGTGGAAAAACTATTTCCAGGCTCACTGATCAGAAACCAGAAGATACAGGTTTAGGTATTGACGAAACAACCAGGGACTCTTGAAGGGATTGTAAGAACTGCAAATGCTGAAGTCAGAGATAACATTGTGTGGAGCTGGAGGAACACAGCAGGCCAGGCAGCATCAGAGGAGCAGGAAAGTTGATATTTCAAGTCAGGACACCGTGTTATCAGGCACACTTGAAAATATTTTTAATGCAGTGAATTATTACACCTAAAGTATGGAAGTAGATTCAGTAATAACCTTCAAAAGCGAATTGGGTAAATACTGGTGCTTGAACTGAGAAAAAAAGCTGCAAGGTTATCAGAGCAGAAGAGTGGAACTAATTGGCTAGTTCCTTCAAAGATCAGACTTAAAAGGCTAAGTGGCTTCCTGTGCAGTATGATTGTGTGTCAAGGCATATTGACCCTTACATAATTTGGCCTCTACGTTGCTTCTAAGTCCTGGTTTGAGAGCGCTTTTGGCATATATTTAAAAGACAGCATTTGTTCAGCAATTTAGTCTTATAAGCATTCTTGCACCTGCTTAATTCAGACAACGCAGTAAATCAGATTTAAACTACATTAATTTCAATGCAAGGGGATGACCGGTAAGGCAGATGAACTTGGGTCATTTGTGGGAAATTGGGACTGGGGTATCATAGCTGTTGCAGAAACATGCCTGACGGAGGGACAGGACTGAGGAGGCAATGACCTAGTAATATTTTCGCAGGTCTGTTAATCCAGAGACCCAGAAAACAACATTCTGTGGACCTGGGTTTGAATCCTGCCATGGCTGATGGTGGAATTTGAATTCAATAAAAACACTGTGGAATTAAGAGTCTAATGATGATCGTGAATCCATTGTTGATGGTTGGAAAAACCCATTTGGTTCACTAATATCCTTTGAGGGAAGGAAACTGCTATCCTTACCTGGTCTGGCCTACATGTGACTCCAGACCTGCTGCAATGTGGTTGACTCTCAACTGCCTTCTAGTCAATTAGGGATGGGCAATAAGTGCTGCCTAGCCAGCGCACTCATCCTGTGAATGGAGGAAGGATAGAAAGGGAGGCTAGAGAGGAGGGGCGGTGGAATTTTTGACGAGGGAAAACATTACTGCTGTACCTGGAGAGGCTGTTCCTGAGGGATCATCCAGTGAAGCTGGATGGGTGGAACTCAAATAATAATGAGATGATCACCTTGATGGGATTGCAGTAAAAGCCTCCCAGTAATCAGCAGGAAACTGAGAAGCAAATATGTAGGGAAATCTCAGTTTTATGTAAAAATTATATATTTGTATTAGCAGATTCTATCCTTCTAAACATAGACTGGGACTGCCATAGGGTTAAGGGCTTGGATGGGGAGAAATTTGTTCAAGAAAATTTTCTAAATCAATATGTAGATATACCTACTAGAGAAGGAGCAAAACCTGATCACTTCTTGGGAGATGAAGCAGGGAAAGTGACTTTGGGACCAGTGATCATAATTTTATTTGTTTCAAAATATGATGTGGAGATGCCGGTGTTGGACTGGGCTGGACAAGGTCAAAAATCACACAACACCAGGTTATAGTCCAACAGGTTTATTTGAAAATAGAAGCTTTCGGAGTCTCGCTCCTTCTTTAGGTGTTCGTGAGAGAGGTGGTCCCAGAATTTATAGGCTAAAGATCAAAGTGTCATAGAACTGATGTAAAAGTATTGAACAAGCCTAAGATGACAGTTAAATTTTTAATCAGCTAGAAAGGACATGCAGGTTTCATTTGATTAATATGCAAACCCCAAATTTCTTTCAAGCCACTGCCCGAGATAACTAAAGGTTATTGAAAAGTATGGGCCTGGTATTAAAGTTAAAGTTCTTGATTGAAGTAGGGACAAGTTTGATAATATGGGACAGCAACTTTCAAAGGTTGATTTGAAGGTTTGCAGTAAAAGGATTTGCAAGTGGGAGGGTTTCAAAGTGAGATAACAAAAGTTCAGAGGCAGTATGTTACTGTTAGAGTGAAGGGTAAAGCTGGTAGGAAAAGGGAACAATGGATGAGTAAAGGCATTGAGGCTTTGGTCAAGAATAAGGAGGAGGCATATGTTAGGTAGAAACAACTGTGATCGAATGAATCTCATGAAGTGTACAAGGAATGTAGGGGCATTCTTAAGAGTGAAATCAGAGCATAAGAGGGAAATCAGAGCAAAGAAGGGCATATACGATAGTCATAAGAGCTAAGTTGAGGCTAATCCAAAAAGATTCTACATGTACATTTAAGAGCAAAAGCGCACGTAGGGAGAGAATAGGGCCCCTTACAATTCAACAAGATTGTCTCTGTGTGGAACCATAGGAGATGGGAGAAATACTAAATGAATAATTTGCGTCAATATTTACGATGGAGAAAGACATGGAGGCGAGGGAACTTGGGCAAATAAATATTGATGTCTTGAAAACAGTCCAAATTATGAATGCGGAAGTGCTGGAGTTCTTTAAAATGTAAAGGTGGTTAAGTCTCTGGGACCTGATCAAGTGTACCCCAGGACATTGTGAGTAGCTAGGGAAGAAATTGCAGGGCTCCGAGCAGAGATATTTCTATCATCTACGGCCACAGGTGAGGTGGAGGAGGACTGTAGCATGGCTAATATTGCGCCTTTATTTAAGAAGGAGAATCCTGGGAACTATAGACTGGTGAGTCTGACATCAGCGGTGGGTAGGTTGTTGGAGGGGATTCTGAGAGGTAGGATTTCCATGCATTTGGAGAGACAAGGACTGATTAGGGGTAGTCAGCGTGGCTTTGTGTGTGGGAAATAATGTCTGTCCAACTTGATTTGAATTTTTTGAGGACATGACCAAAAAGATGATGAGGGCAGAGTGGTAGACATTGTCTGTATGGGCTGTAGTAAAGCCTTTGACAAAGTTCCGCATGGTAGACTGATCAGTAAGGTTAGATCACAATGGATTCAGGGAGAGCTTGCTAATTGGATACAAAATCGGCTTGATGTAGGAGACAGAGAGTGGCGGTGAAAGGTTGTTTTTTGGACTGGAGGCCTGTGACCAGCAGTGTTCTCTAATGATTGGTGCTGGGTCCATTTTTGTTTGTCATTTATATAAATTTGCATAAGAATTTAGGAGGCATGATTAGTAAGTTTGCAGATGACACCAGAAAAGATGGTATAGCGGACAGTGAAGAAGGATATCTAAGATTACATTGATCTTGATCAATTGGGCCAATGGGCTGAGGAGTGGCAGATGGAGTTTAATTTGGATAAATGCGAGATTTTGTATTTTGATAGAAACAAAGAAAGGCAGGGCATATACAGTTAATAGTAGGGCCCTGTGTAGCATTGTCTAGGAGAGACCTAGGAGTTCAGGTACATAGTTATTCGAAAGTTGTGACACAGGCAGACGGGGTGTTTAAGAAAGTGTTTAGCACGCTTGCCTTCATTGCTCAGAATATTGAGTTGGGACATCATGATGCGGTTGTACAGGATGTTGGTGAGAACACTTTTGGAGAACTGTGTACAGTTCTGGTCGCACTTCTGTAGGAAGAACATTATTAAATTGGGAGTGTTCATTAAAGATTTAAACAATGTTGCCTGGACTGGACGGTTTGATTACAAGGGGAGGCTGGATAGGCTGGGACTTTTTTCACAGGAGTGTAAGAGGTTGAAGGGTGATCTTAGAGGTTTGTAAAATCATGAGGGGCATAAATAAGGGGAATAGCAAAGGTCTTTTCCCTTGGGTAGGGGAGCTCAAAACAAGAGGGCATATTTTTAAGGTGAGAGGAGAAAAATTTAAATGGAACCTGACAGCCAGCTTTCTCACTCGGGGTGGTTCATACGCAGAATGAATTGCCAGCAGAAGTGGTAGATGCAGATATAGTTACATTTAAAAGACATTTGGAAGGTACATGTATAGCAAAGGTTTAGAGGATATGGACCAAATGCAGGCAAGTGGGACAAGTTTAGTTGGTCAGTATTGATGAGTTGGATTGAAGGATCTGTTTCTGTGCTGTATGACGCTAGTCATGTCAGATGAACCTTTTTAGTAGAAATAGTCAATTTAATTATGCAAGACAACATTTTCATCCTTTTTTGATGAGGAAATTTTCTCATTACGTTTCAGGTTCCATTTGAAATTTGGTCGTTAGGTGTATGAAGATTGCTTCAGAGTACCTGAAAAGTTATACTTCACGACAATGTTGTAGTGCCACCAGGCATCATAATGTAATGATAGAAACATGCTATAGCAATCGAAAATGTAAGGCTATATGTTTTAATGTTGGTACACTTTTTTTTATTATGTTAATTCAGAATTTGAAATTACTCCATTGCTGCTAATTGTAGATCTGTAACTGATTTATATTACAGTTGGGTGAAATACTATGCTTGGTGCTTGCTCAGGCGACAACTGAAGTTTGTAACTGTGAAATCGCCTCAATTATTCGATTGTATGCTTTCAATTGAATGGTATGTAGTGCCAGATTTCATTCATTAGTTGAGATTTTGCATCTATCTAGCACAGTTATGGATTAAGATATTCTGCAGGTAACTCCTTAGATTCAGTAATGTCAGCCTGATTGTGAATCGCACTATTGTGTTCTGCTGGTGTAGTATTGGTACCTGGGAGTTTAATAATGAAAACCCACATATAATTTGCATAGATCTCCTGCTTTGTAAACTTGTATTCCCTTCAGTTTCTCATGGCATAGATGATTCACTTTCCTGTAGCCATGATTTGGCTCCTTCTGCTTTATTCAGAAATAAAAATGCAGAACACTGAATATTATGTTTACTTAGTACGTTTATCACTATTTCTGTTGAACAATTGTTAGAGAAGAATAAAGATTACATATTTCAGCCATTTACTTCGGGGAGTTTAATGTCAATGTCATGAGTATATTCTGTTTCTTTGCTGTTTGCCCACGCAAGCAGACCAGAGGTTTCTCTGTGTCTTATCAGATGTTAGATGCCTTCTAAAAGACGAAGCAATTAAACAGTGGCCCACTCATTAGTAGAATTCTCTTAAACAAAGGCTTTTTCTACATTTAAAATATTGCTTGACTGTCACTCACTTTAGAACTCTTCGTGGGACTGTTTGGAGCAGATAACCGCTCTATTGAAGTGACTCAGTAAAGGTTGCATATACAGATATCCAGTAGTCGCAGTTGGTTTGAAGGCGGTGAGGTGATTTTATTCTTAATTAGGCCTTGACCCAACCTGTTGTAATTAACTGAGATTGATTTGTCACTCTCTGTTTATACCATGTGTTGTGTACTTTGCTTTAGAAATAATCCTGCTGTGCTCAGGACACTTTTCAGTAGTTTTGATTCAAATTAGGAGGCTCAATTTGTTCTTCTCATCCTATCTTCAGTTGGCTGATTAACACTGATGTTAATGTTGACCTTGCTGCTTGAAACTCATATTTTGAGAGCTTATGGAAGAAATCAGTTGGCCAAAGAAGTTGTGTCTAAATAATGCTGTTCATATAGAAAAAATGGTTTCAGGAACTTGAACATTATAAATTATGTTCTAAAATCCCGTTGCTTGTTATCATTGTTGGAAGTTAGACTTGTTCAGTTTCATAATGCTGAGTTGGCTCCACCAACCTTTTTCGTTCAGAAACTGCCGAGGATGTCAAATAAGTTGTGACGTCTGAGATGAGCTACATAGCTCCTTTCTGCACTGTACTTACAGTTCAAATGTGTTTTTTTGTGCTTTTTGATGAAGCTCACTCACCATACTTCTGTGATTTTAAAAAGCTATGTATAAGTTTAGCGTGACATCCTTTATTTGTCAATAACAAGTTGTAACAAATAAAGTATTTCAAAGATAAACATTCCAGTTTTTTTTGTGATTATTGAATTAGTTTATTCACTTGGAGCAATACTTAGTGTCTGATGGGAAATGACTCAGTTATTTTTATATAGATGTACCTGAGCTTTGTGAGTATGTAATATACACGCATTGTAATGATATCACCATTTAACATTCCAAGGTGCTTCACATGATGCTATTAAACAACATTTGATACCAAACCACATGAATTAATGTAAATAACGAACTGTTCTGTTGAAGACGTAGTATCTTGATGAAGAAAATAGTGGTTTTGAAGTTTAGGGAGGGAATTCCAAAACTTTAGGGCTTTAGCATCTGAGAGCCTGTGATGGAGCAGTTAAAATTGGGGATGTAAAGGAAGGCAGAATTGGAAGAGGGTTGTTTAGTTTGGGAAAAATACAGAGGCAGGAAGGGGTGAGGCCATAAAGGGATTTGTAACTAGGTTTAAAACTTTAAATTGTATTGCTAAACTCTGAGCGAATGTAAATCAGGAGTTTAATAGGTGATAGCTGAACAAGACTTGGTATGGATGACCTCAAGTTAACAGAGGACAGAACTTTCAAGACTGACTTATGGAATTGGTGCCAAGGCAACTGTTTGTGACAGGGTGCAACGATAATGATTTTGATCTTTCTAGCAATTAGTCGGTAGAAATTTCTCCTCATCTGGTACTTGGTATCGTGAAAGCAGTCGCATGATGTAGAGATAGTGAAGGCTTTGAACAAGGTGGTAATGAAGTGAAGCCGTACACGTGATAACTGCTCTATGTTCTTGAAGCTGCAAAGGAGCAGCATGTAAATGGGAAAGAACGGGCAAGGAATTGATCTGTGGGATCACTGGAGGTAATGGTGCAAGATTCAGATTTGAGAAGAGAAACGTTGCAGGGCTTGGAGTTGTTGGTTGGTTAGCCGAGCTGATGGTTTTCATGCAAACGTTTCATCTCCCTTCTGGGTGACATCTTCAGTGCTGTCTAGCCTCTGTTGAAGCACGGTTATTCTGTCCCACTCTCAATATATATGGTGCAGTCTGTCATGGTGGGTAGCCTTGTTTCTGGATTTGTACTGTAGTGGTATGTAGGTGGAGTCTATTTTGAATCAGCGATAGTAGGAACTGCAGATGCTGGAGAATCCGAGACAACAAGGTGCAGGGCTGGATGAACACAGCAGGCCAAGCAGCATCATAGGAGCAGAAAGGCTGTTTCGGGCCTAGACCCTTCATCAGAAAAGGGGGAGGGGAAGGGGGTTCTGAAATAAATAGGGAGAGAGTGGGAGGCGGTTAGAAGATGGATAGAGGAGAGGATAGGTGGAGAGGAAACAAACGGGTCGAAGAGGCGGGGATGGGGCCAGTAAAGGTGAGTGTAGGTGGGGAGTTAGGGAGGGGATAGGTCAGTCC
>NC_063336.1:105525056-105571878 GCF_021869965.1 Rhincodon typus
TAGAATTACAACATTTAAAAGGCATCTGGACAGGTATATAAATCGGAAGGGTTAAAGAAGGATATGGGCCAAATACTGGAAAATGGGACTGGGGCAGATTGGCATAGATGAATTGGATCCACAGGTCTGTTTCTGTGCTGTATGACTCTGACTCTAAATGGAAGGTCCGTGTAAAGGTAGAAGGCAGGAATGATTAAATGACAAAAAGAATAATGGAGGGGTGCAAAAGTGGGCAGAGCAAGGATAAGAAAAGAAACAAAAGGTGGCTCCAGAGGAGACGAACAGCAACAGTACAATCAGCATCAAAAATAGGAGCAGTGGGAATGACTTTGAAGTGCTGAACTAATGTCAGGTCCAGCAGACTGAAAAATGACATATAGAATATTTTAGGAGGCAAGATGGCAAATGGGATTGGGACAGATATTTAAAATAGCAGGTGAGCAGAAATACAGGATCACATTTGTGTAGTGAATGACGATGTCACACAAAATCAATGTTTGGTCTCCTTTGTGTAGAAGGGAGCATATCATGAGTGACAAATTACTAAACTGAAAAAAAAAAAATGTATATTTTAAATTAAAAAGCAACATTTTGAAAATCAAAAGCAGGTTGCAGCAGTTCACAATTCTCATGGCCTCTTTTCTTTGCCACAAGTTGCTGACCAACTTGCGCATTCATTCACAACAATATGTGTGGTCCAAATCAAATATGTATCATCAAATTCTGAGCCAACACAGCGTACAGACAAAAACGGTCAGCAAAAAGAGAGATTGTATTATTTATTTCATGACAAGCACCATTTTCATTCTGGTTTGAAAACACAACAGTACTCAAAATTCTTCCTCCCATTCTCTGGTCCCAAAGAAGTAACAAGTAGTACAAAACTTCCCAAAAAACATTTCACAAATCTGCACAATTGAGGGGAAAAATGGATCAAAACGTGGTAAGCTCAACTGACGATGCAAGTTGCACCAAGGTACGTGAAGTTGTGCAGCAAATAACCCCACAAAATTGGTGCATGTTAAAAGTTTACTCAGACTTGTACCAACTTTTATATCTAGCTATCTATGTTTTCTGTATCTATGGTAACCTACGCTTTCCAACTTCCATTACCTAATTTTTAAACACCCGAGACCTTTCATGGACTCAAGTGTTTTTTTTTTGAAAAGGAATATACTGACCTAAAATGGCTGCGTGATCACAGATTAAGGCAAACTTTGTGGAACCAACGTGAGATATGCAAAAGCTATCTGTACCAAGATTAGCATTCCATAGACAATGAAACCAGACAACTGAGCTCAGGCATGATGAGCCAAAGGCTGCCTTCTGTGCCATAACAATTCTATGAAGTCAGCATCAAAAAATTTGCATCTTTCATCTAATCCTAACTTTTGTGATAAGTGCATGTATTAGACATCAAGGGGCTGCCTGTCACTGTTCCCCTTGAAAGGACAATGGAGCTACATATTCAGAAATGTACAAATGGGTCTTATATTAATCGCTGTCCTTCAGTGACAAAACAGCGAGACCATAGACTCATAACAATAGAACTTGAAAGGTTTGTGCTCATTCTCTCTCTTGTTCTCTCAGCCTCCAAAGTTAATGCCTAGTTTTGAAAAAGCAACTTGGAAAATAACCATTCGTCAAGAAGTCTTGAATTCGATATACTTCAGTACTGTTGAGGAAACAAGACAATGGCTAAACAGTCATAGGCAGGCATTTCACTCTCTTTACTTAAACCTATTTCCTGCATTTATGTATTTGATGTTACGTTTATGTTCTTATTTTCTCAGGGTTGGCACGCAATAAAATGCCCCTTTACTTGCATTCGAACAAACCTCCGAAATTAGTTATTTTGTTTTCTAGTGAACTACATTTTAGTCGTATCATGTGTGCTTTAAAAAAATGCTGTGACTAAACAAAGTACGTTAGGAGCAGAACAGCCAAAATCCCTCCACTGCAGGTTGCAACAAATGATACTACTAGGGGAGTGAAGGGGAGTGGTTCCTCAAGGTGGTGCTCTCAAGAGAAAATGATGTTTCTTTGAATAGTTAAGTTATTGTTCATGAGCTGCAATTTGCCCCTTTATTCCTTTCTGAAATTCAACCAATTTGTGGATGGAACTGCAAGTTTATTTTACTCAGGCAACAGTGGATTACTTTTTTCCTGTAGTTTGTAAGTTTACATTTAGGTGAAGCATTAACACCTGAAACTAACTAAACTGTTTAATCACCTCCAAATACAACATACAGTTATAATTGCTTTTATGTGTGAATATTTGTTTCTGTTGTAATCTGATTAGAAAATCCAAAATTTCACAGATTATTGGATTTGAAAGGCTGATCATAAATTGAACAAATTTTTTTTTTAAAAGATTGATTTGTACATGTGCAATTTTATTCAACTTGGCCACACATTTTTGACACTACTAAACTAATAGAACCATGTATCAATGTAGTCACATAATTTCCACTGTAATTCTGTTTCATCAGCATAAAAATTTGACAGGACAGCATCTTTTCTCTACAATACATTTCCGTAACTCCTCCGTGATGGTCTGCTGATGGTGCCTCCCCTTCTAAGCTCACAATGTGCACCAAAAACTATCCCCTACTGGCTGCAAACATTCCTTTGCTGATGGTGTTGCCTCACCACCTGCCTTCTCAAGGAATACATTGTGCAGTTCTATAGCCTTGGCTTGAATTCATGCAAGGTCGACAGAAGCATTTTTCTGAATCATGTCCACTGTCAACAAGCTTAATGCTCTTTCCATTTTCACCATTTGTCTTTTACTACACATGCTACTTTTTCATTTTTTGGATCACCTAGTGATACGCTTGCATGAATTTCTTTCACTTTAGACTTGATTGAACATACTGTTGAACTCATTCACTCTTTACAGCCTCCCAACTTCAACTCCACTTAAACCACTGTCCAACTTAACTAAGATTTCCATCTTTTGCACTAATGTCATCATTTTTTAAAAATCTTTTTGGTGATCCAGGACTTCGGAAGAGACCTGTTGATTTTTGTTTTGGCCTTTTTAATGATGAATTAACATGTTAAAAAGCTTGACTTATCGAATGGATCTTTCATATTGTTCCTGCAAATTGGGGCCAAACTTGTGACCAATCAAATGGACCTTGCCAGTTATGCATTCTAACTCCGTGGAGGCTTCCCACTCTTTGAGATTGACTCATGATATATTAAGAGGACCTTGCGAGTGTGCAGATCTCCTTGCAGTCAGGATGCTGTACAGAGTGAATGAGTCAACAGTATGTTCAATCAAGTCTAAAGTGAAAGAAATTCATGCAAGCGTACCACTAGGTGATCCAAAAAATGAAAAAGTACCATTTGCAGTAAAAGACAAATGATGAAAATGAAAAGAGCATGAAGCTTGTTGACAGTGGACATGACTCAGAAAAATGCTTCTGTCGACCTTGCATGAATAGGAACTCAGCAGATAATGAGGAAATGTTTGGACCAAAGTGGTAATGAGGTCTGGAGATGCAAGGCATTTTCCAATGCTTTGCTCATGATTAAGAGTGGACCGATGATATGGTAATTCATCAAGTTGGATTTGTACGGCTTTTTATGGACTGGGCATACCAGAGCCACTTTCCACATTGTCTGGAAGCGGCACAGGAACGAGGGATGCATTGAGCTCTGGGACAATTTTTCAATACTACAGGATGTTGTCAAGTCCCTAGACTTTTATAAAATTAAGGGCCTTCAGCCAACTCTTGACCTTGTGGAGTGAATCAAATTGGCTGTAAAGTGGTACCTGTGATGCTGAACACATAGGGAGAAGAGGAGAATAATTATCCACTCAGCACTTCTGGCTGAGGATGGTTGTCTCTCTATGTGAAGTCCCGGTGACCTTCTTTATATAGCAGTATTGTATAAACTGCAAGATGTTGCTAATATCTCCAGCAGTACCCTGGAATGCGCTAAGCTAAATTCAGAATCACAATCAGCTTGACAGCCACAGGCAAGATGCTACTTGCCCCGTTCTGCAGTTAGATGACCAATTTCAGTTGTAACCTCATTTGTTAAGTGGAGTGATCTAAAGCATTGGTCACTGTGGAATTTCAGGACCTTCAAGACCCTCTTCAATTATGAATTTTGCTGACTCCTTCCCTCCTCCTCAATCAGCTTGCCTTGCTCTGCATAACCTCTTTCATTCTCTCAGCCTTACTAAATTTCAAGAGAAAAGCCTACAGGCCACTTCTGTTTGGGACATCTGGCTTCTGCATTACCCTTTAACTTCAGTGCCAAACAGGACACACTCTACAGAGTACTAGAGAAAAGTTCCAAAAATACACAACAGTGCACTAAAAGCCATATGAAAAGATCCAGTAACTAGGATGAGATCCAAAACCTGATACAAGAAACAAAGGATATTGGCCAATGGGTGCTTTTGTGACTGCGTTTCCAAAAGTGGTTCTGCAAGGTTTAGTCTGAGGTCTCTTGCTTTTTCTAATGGATATCAAACATTGAGCCTTGTACATAACAAGGATGATTAAAAAGTTTGTAGATGACACAAAGAGTAGTTGAGTGGTTGATAATGAAGGAGGAGTAGGCTATAAGAAGATATCAATGGACTAGTCAGATAGGCAAAACTATAGCAATAGAGTTCAATCCAGAGAAGTAAGAGTACAAGTGGACAAGGCTAACAAGTCAAGGAAATAGACAGGATACTGAAAAAATGTAGAGGAATTGAAGGAGACCTTAAATTGCATGCCCACAGATTCCTGAAGGATGTTGGACAAGGAAGTAGGATGGTCAAGGAGGCACACTTGCCTTTATTTGTCCAAGGCACAGCATCTAAGAGAATAGAGGTTTTGTTCAAACAGTATTAAACACCAGTGAAGCAACAGCTGGAATACTGTGTCTAGTTCTGTTCACCGCACAATAGCAAAGATGTGATCGCACTAGAGGGCACAGAGGAGATTTATGAGGATGTTGCCTGAACTGGAGAACTTCAGTTTTCAGTAAAGATTAAAGATGCTAGAGTTGCTTTTATTAGAACAAAGGAGGCTGAGGAAATACCTAACCATGAGAGGTCTAAATAGAGTTAAAAGAAAAGCCTTATTTCTCTTAATACCTACTGACACATTAGCATACTGATCCACAAATTACAAAATTTACTAACTTTAATCTTAAACTTACCATGCTAGCAATTGAACTCACGGCCCCTAAGTTTTAAGTTCAGCAGAATAACCATTATACTATCATACCTGAGAGAGGCATTTGTTAAATTTTAAATTGTAGCTTACATTTTTTAAGTTAACAGAAGTTAAACTCACAAAGATGTTATGTGTAGGGGCAGCTATTTGGACCATCATGCCTGCACCAGCTGTCTCCGTATTTGGATTTTGTGCCAAACTCTTTCCATTCTACTCCTCATTTTTTTTCTATTTAAATAGTCACTTAATTGTCCTCTTGAAGCCTCAGCTAAACCTGCCTCTACTGCACTTCCAGGCAATGGATTCCACATCCTAAGTACTCACTGTATGAAAAAGTATTTTCTCACATTGCATTTGCTTCTTTTGCTAAATGATCTAAAAACTGTGTTCTTTGACTCTCGATCCTTTTACAAATGGTAACGGTTACCCCTCATGGATTTTTAAAACTTCCATCAAATCTCTTTCAAATTTCTGCCTCTGAAAGGAAAGCAGTCCCAACTTCTCTAGTTTATCATTATAACTGCAGTTTCTCATCCCCAGAATGATTCTTGCAAATGACTTGCGGACTCTTTCCAATGCATTCAGATCCTTTCTAAAGCTTAGCACTCAGAACTGAAAGAATACAGTCAGCAGTTAGGGAATAGAGTTTGGAGTGTGCACTGAAAATAATGGCTTCAGCCTTGCTAATATTAATTAGAGGAAATTTCTGCTCCTCCAGCACAGGACATCAGATAAACAACCTAATAAGTTAGCAACAGGGGAAGAGTTGAAATGGATGGTGAGGTAAAGTCAGATGTCATCAGTGTACATGTGCAAACCAATGTTGGCTTCAGATATCGCGCCAAGGAACAACATAGAGATCAGAAATAGGAGGTCAAGGATTAATCATTAAGGGACACTAGAGATAACAGTACAGGACTAGAAAGTGAAGACGTGCCATATGATTCTCTAGCTACAATTACATATATAACAGGAGTAACACAAGAGCAAAGCCACATGGCTGCACTACTGTGTTGAAAGAGGATGTTAAGTTCATCCTTGTCAAAGCCTGCAAATAAATTGTGAAGAATGAAGAAAACAAATCTACCTTGCCACAGTCAGTATCAGTTATGTAGGATGTCTTTTGTGACATCTGCAGGCAGGGGTAGAAAGATGACTGGAGGAATTCAACAATGCAGTTCCGGGATTGATGGGGGACTGATTTGGCAGGGGGTAACTATTCAGCCAATGACTTAAAAAAGGAGCAATTGGAGAATGGTAGTTTGCAAGGGTGGAGAGCTCAGGGTGGTTTTCTTGTGGAGAGCATATGAACATACAAACAAGAGTAGGCCACTTGGCCCTTCGAGCCTGCTTCAACTTTCAATAAGATCTCTGCTGATTGGAATTCAACCTTAACTCTACATTCCTGCATATGCCTGATCATTTTTCATCCCCTTGGTAACCTATCTACCACTCCTTAAAAATATTTGAAGGTTCTGCATCTGCTGTCTTTTGAGGAAGGGAATTCCAAAGACTCTCAACCCTCAGAGAAAAATTAATGACTAAACTGTTTTCCTCAACTCTGTTTTAAATGTGCGATTCCTTATTTTGAAACGGTGACTCGGAGTTCTAGATGCTCCCACAACAGGAAACATCTTTTCCACATTCACTGATCAAGTTCCCTTTGTATCTTTCAATTAAGTCACCTCTAACTCTTCTGCACTTCAGAGGACACAGCCCTTGCCTGTTTAGTCTTTCCTCAAAGGCAACCCACTCATTCCGTGTAATCGCCTAGTAAACCTTCTCTGAACTGCTTCTAACACATTAACATCCTGATATGTTGTAATAACAGCAAATTTAACGGGGAGACACAACACCTGAAGAGAGTAAGAACCAAGGGCAGTCACAGATTTCAGAAGGGGAACTTGGGTGAAAATACAGAAATGCTGGAGAAACTCAGTGGGCCTGGTAGCACCCATGATTAAAGATAGAGAGATAACATTTCAAGTCAAATGACTCTTCTTCAAAACTCCAGTTTTCCTTCACTAAAGGACATTAGCGATCCAAATTGGTTTTTAATAGCATCGACGGTTGTCTCACAGTTACTTATTATTGGAGCTAGTGTTTTTTTTTTAAAAACAGTCCAGGTTTATTAACTATGGGTGGAATATGAACCCATGTCCCCACAGCATTAGCCTGGATCACTAGATTACTAGCCTAGTATGCCACCATATCAGTCCTTAAGTTGACATCATGTTCAGACAGCCTACTCCTGCTCCTAGTTCTTATGTTCTTATGTACTTATGGATTGTACTTGCTAACTTGCTAATTGTTAATAAAAATGCGATTGAAACCTGAGGAAGAATACCTGTCAGTCAAAAAGGCACAGATGAGGTCTTTGGCGTGCTTTGAAATTTCAACATCATCTGGAAAATTGAGCGAATTTTTGTGATCCATGATTTTACTGTACGTCCCCACAAGGGAATCTGCATAAAATGGAGTATCACCTGGCAAAAAAAATGTACAGGAGAATTCAGGTGCAATACATCTGGATAAGAATCAACTTTTCTCTGCAAAAACAAAAATCAGAAATATGTTGAAATCCTCATCATATACATAAATAACATAAATGTCCCAGTTTCAGAAATTTTTTATTAAAAATTTTTCAAGTCAGATTTTAAGTCAAAGTTACAATTATAAAATAAGGCATGACAAGTATAACAATGACAGCGGAAAACTAATGTGTTGATTGACAAATTGGTAGCTGGGATTAACACACAAGATCAATCTAGCCTTTTCTTATATTTTGATGAGAAGTATGCTGGACAAGGCTTCCCACATAGCCTGTCTTGATTAATGTTGTATTTCAGAGAGCAAAGTTCCATTAAGAAGTTTGGTTTACAAAATGAAAATGCAGAAAATGAACAGCACAAGTGAACGGCCCCAAGTCTTCTTTTGAGACACTGAATGGTGCTGTATATTTTCAAAATATTTACCTTTCATTTCATGTTTTGAGCAGCTGCAATCCCCTCTCCCCAAGAAGAATGGATAGGGACTATGCAATATGAATGAAACTAATGAATATGTACCAAAAGTATCAGCAAAAAACAAAAACAAAATGGGATGGGATGGGATGGATTATGAGTAAAGTCTATTGATATAAACAAGCATTAGAGAAGGAAACACAGCAACTACTTAATGAAAACAAAACATAACATAATTCACAGCATGAATGAACATAGGAACTGGTGTAGCTATTCAGCCTCTTGAAAACACAAGACCCTAAGAACTAGGAGCAGGAGTAGACCATCCAACCCCTCAAGCCTGCCCCGCCAATCAATAAGATCATGGCTGATCTTTTCGAGACTCAGCTCCACTTACCCGCCCGCTCACCATAACCCTTAATTCCTTTACTTGTCAAAAATTTATCTAGCCTTGCCTTAAACACATTCAGTGAGGTGGCTTCAACCGCTTCACTGGGCAGGGAATTCCACAGATTCACAACCATTTGGGTGAAGAAGTTTCTCCTGACCTCAGTCCTACCTCTGCTTCTCTTTATTTTGAGGCTATGCCCCCGAGTCCTAGCTTCACCTGCTAGTAGAAACAACCTCCCTGCCTCCACCTTATCTATTCCTTTCATAATCTTATATGTTTCTGTAAGATCTCCCCTCATTCTTCTGAATTCCAATGAGTATAACCCCAGTCTGCTCAGTCTCTCCTCATAATCCAACCCTCTCAACTCTGGAATCAACCGAGTGAATCTCCTCTGTACCCCATCCTGTGCTAGTATATCCCTTCTCAAGTAAGGAGACCAAAACTGCACACAGTACTCCAGGTGTGGCCTCACCAGGACCCTGTACAGCTGCAGCATAGCCTCCCTGTTTTTAAACTCCATCCCTCGAGCAATGACAGACAAAATTCCATTTGCCTTTTTAATTACCTGCTGCACCTGCAATCCTACTTTTAGTGATTCACGCACAAGGACACCCAAGTCCCTCTGCACAGCAGCGTGCTGCAATTTTTTACCATTTAAAACATAGTCCATTTTGCTGTTATTCCTATCAAAATGGATGACCTCACACTTATCAACATTGTACTCCATCTGCCAGACCTTTGCCCAATCACTTAGACTATCTATATCCCTCTGTAGACTTTCAGTGTCTTCTGCACACTTTGCTCCACTACACATCTTAGTGTCATCTGCAAATTTTGACACACCACACTTAGTCCCCAACTCCAAATCATCTCTGTAAATTGTAAACAATTGTGGTCCCAACACTGATCCCTGAGGCACATCACTAGCCACTGACCACCAAACAGAAAAACACCCATTTGCCCCTACTCTTTGCTTTCTACTAGTCAACCAATTCTTTATCCATGCCATTACATTACCTGTAATATCGTGCAACTTTATCTTAGGTAGCAGCCTTTGGTGTGGCACCTTGTCAAATGCCTTCTGGAAATCCAGATACACTACATCCACAGGTTCCCCATTGTCCACCATGCAAGTAATGTCCTCAAAGAATTCCACCAATTTAGTTAAACATGACCTACCCTTCATGAACCCATGCTGGGTGATCCCAATGGGACAATTTATATCCAGATGTCTTGCTATTTCTTCTTTAATGATAGATTCAAGCATTTTCCCCACTACCAAAGTTAAGCTAACCGGCCTATAGTTACCTGCTTTTTATCTACTTCCTTTTTTAAACAGTGGCGTCACATTGACTGTTTTCCAATCTGCGGGAACCACCCCAGAGTCCAGGAATTTTGGTACATAATTACTAGTTCATTCCGCCAGCACCTCTTTTAGTACCCTGGGATGCATTTCATCAGGGCCAGGAGACTTGTCTACCTTTAGCCCCATTAGCTTGCCTAGCACTGCCTCCTTAGTGATAATGATAGGTTCTAGGTCCTCACCTGCTATAACCTTCTTGCCATTAGTTTTCGGCATGTTATTTGTGTCTTCCACTGTGAAGACCAAGACAAAATAACTGTTTAATGCCTCGGCTATTTCCTCATTGCCAATTATTAAATTGGCCTTCTCATCTTCTAAAGGACCAATGCTTACCTTCGCCACACTTTAACGATTTACATATTTATAAAAACTTTTGCTGCCTGTTTTTATATTTTGAGCTAGCTTACTTTCACAATCTATCTTACTTTTCTTTATAACTTTTTTTGTGGCTTTCTGTTGGCCTTTAAAGTTTTCCCAGTCTACTAGCTTCCCACTAATCTTTGCTTTTCTGTATGTTTTTATTTTAATCTGATACTTTCCTTTATTTTCGGAGACATCCACGGCTGACTATTTCTTTTCCTACAGTTCTTATCACTGGAATATACTTCTGTTGAACACTGCGAAAAATCATTTGAAAGTCCTCCACTGTTCCTCAATTGTCCCATCATAAAGTTTTCGCTCCCATTTTACCTTACCTAACGCCTCCCTCATCGCATCATAGTCTCCTTTGTTTAAGCACAGGACATTGGTACTGGATTTAATCTTCTCACGCTCCATCTGTATTTTAAATTCGACCATACTGTGATTGCTCCTTCGAAGAGGATCCCTAACTGTGAGGTCATTTATTATTTCTGTCTCATTACACAGGACTTGAGCCTGCTGCACCATTCAATGAGATCATGGCTGATCTGCAGCCTAGCTCCATATGCCTGACTTTGGCCCATTTCCCCCATTACCCTTGCTTAACAAAAACAAACTGCATATCAGATATAAAATTAGTAACAACAGAGCGCTTAGAGAAGAAACTAGATAGGTACAAGATAGATTTATAATAGAGTTAGTATCTCTCAACTGGGCATGACAGGGTGCTGTGATCCACCAGTGGTAACAAAATTGAATTTCACCACATCTGTAACCTCAGGGCCCAGAATTTTCTTACTCCTCCATTATCAGCAAAGGTAGATCACCAAAACAAAACACAGTGGATGCTGGGAATCTGAAATTAAAACAGGAAATGAAGGAAAAATTCAGTAGATCTGGCAGCACCTATGGAAAAGCAGAGGTGACTGAAACAAAGGTCCAGGTCCAACAATGTTGGAGTTTGGTTACATCAATGAGTAGGCATTAGCTTAGTGTGCAAGCAAAGGCAATGCCAGATATCTCACTGAATCAGTGCTCAACATAGTGCAGAGAAGCTAAGACCACAAATTAGTCTTCTCATTTTATTTCCCCAAAATTTGCTGAGCACTTCCCAACCCCCATCTTGAGTGAGAAAAGAATGTAGCTCCCTTTAATGGAAAAAGGCTCAATAAACCTGATATAGAATAAAGCATGCCACTTAATCAGGAAAACACTCATGGTGGATGAGGACCTAATCGTGCCTTATAAGTCAAAGTGAATCAATGATTCACGACATCAATTAGACTACCATGTCTTTTTAACAAGAGGCTAAGCAGTGAAGTTGCAATAGCTTTCACATAAACATGAAGTAAGTGAGCAGTCTGTGAGAAGAATAATGTGATCTCCAAGAAAGTTAAAAAGGTTTCCTCTGTGAAGTGATGTGAAGGTTTGCCTTTGCATAGCAACCCATTCTCTCCAGGCAAAGCCAGAACCTCATACGCGACAGGTGTTATTCCATCCAGACTGCTGCCTGTCACATTTTGGAAGCCAGAGTATACCCATGGGCTGTCAGATGGTCACCTACTAGAGGCTGTTCAATGTTTTTTTCATCATCCCATCTGCCCTGTAACTGAAATAGCAACATTTAGGTGCCTTCAGAGTCAAAACACCTTGTGCTTGAACCCAAGCCCAACCCTAAACCATTTTCCGCTCCCCACCCATATCACGCAAAACCTTCTCAACATCAAGAACAAACAGGCAAAATTGTGATGCCAAGGATAAGTAAGAGTTAGGGGAAAACACTGAAGCTGAAGAGTGACATATATTAAAGCACATGAAGGACCAGATAGCAAAGAGCACGTACTAAACTCTGAAAAGGGTTAAAAAAAGAAAAAGAAGGTCTAAAATTAAAACATTAGGGAATAGAAAAAGAAACTATATCCTACATCGACCTAAGTAACAAATGGAAGACTGAAATAGAAATAGAGCCATTAAGGGAATAAGCAAGATGAACTCTCTGTATTCACATACAAACTGTCAATTTATGAAGGAATAGCAGCGAAGAACTTTCAATATAAATCTACTTCCTACCAACAAAAGCAGAGATACAAATCTAAGCAGCTTTGGAGCAACAGTAGGAACAATTAAAAAAAGGTAAAACAAAGAACTGTGGATGCTGGAAAACTGAAATAGAAATTGTTGGAGAACTTCAGCAGGTCTGGCAGGATCTGTGGAGAGAAAGCAGAGTTTACCAATTCTGTCAGGGGTCACTGGACTCAAAACATTAAATCTACTTTCTCTCTACAGATGCTACCAGACCTGTTGAGGTTCTCCAACAATTTTTGTTGTTATAATAGTAAGAAAGATGTTTTCTATCACTACACTGAGTATAATAGATTGCTAAAGGGAAGGTAACATTTAACTAAACATGCTCATTCTGAGGCAACAAAAGAACACCGTAATGAATGTGATATACATGCACTGTCAGAAGGTCTTCAATAAAGGTAGCTCATAAGAAGCTCATGAGACAAAGCTCAGCAAAAATAAGAGTCAGCAGCAAGGTGGAAGAACATCTGGTAAGATGTATCCAGAACAGACTACAAGCAACAACATTTGAGGAAACTTCTGATACAGACAGAAAGTGGTATAAATTGATCCAATGAGATTCAGGATGAGACAGTTGCTTTTGATCACATATAAATAATTTGGACTCAGAAATTGGAGGTATGTAATTAATATGAGGAACTGCAAAAACATACATACTTGAGGAGTAGCCACATTAATGGCAATTTAATTCAGTATTGAAAATAAGAAACTAAATGGGTTGGAGGAGCAGACAAATCAGGGAACCTTTTAAAAATGATTTACTTTTCAACAGCATGTGAACATGTCACTCACCAGGCCAGCATTTGTTGCTCATCCCTAATTGCTCTTAAGAAGGTGGTGAGTGGGTTACCTTTTGAATTGCTGCAATCCATGAGCTGCAGTCCACAGCGCATTAGAGCAGAATTCAAGGATGTTGCCTCAACAAAAGTGAAGGAACAGCAATATAGTTTCAACTCAGGATGGAATGGCTTGGAGGAAAATTTGCAGGCAATAATATTTCCATGTATTTGCTGCCCTTCTCCTTCACGGTGGTAGAAGTTGCAGCCTGGAAGGTGCATGCCACAAGAGCTTGGTGATGCATCATGTAGATGCACTTGGTCATCGGTGCACCATTAGTGGAAGGAGTGAGTTTTTAAAGTTAGCAGATAGGGTACCAATCAAGTGGACTACTTTGTCCATGTTTAGGACTCACATTGCAACTCTCTCCTTCCTATCACCACCTCAAGTGGGACTGTCCACCTGGTAGGACAGAACATTTTCACAACGGTGATTGGTGGTGTCAGGGATCCTTAACCCAATAAGCATGTCAAGCTGTTGCTTAACCAGTCTGTGAGACAGCTCTCCCAATTTTGAAATAAGGACCTGATGTTAGTAATGAGGACTTCACAAGGCTGACGGGGTTGAGTGTATTATTGTAATTTCCAATACCTAGGGTGACATGGTCCAGTTTCATTGCTTTTTGACTCCATTATGGTTTTAAATAATGGAGTGGTATTCTTGGCCATTTCAGAGTCAATCATGTTGCTGAGAGTTTGGAGTCTCACAATGGTCTCAACTATTAAGACTAGCTTAATTCCAGATTCATTGAATTTAAATTTCAAAAGCTGCCATGATGTGTTTTCCACTCCCATCTCCACAGCATCAGCCTCGGCCTCCAGATCACTAGCCCAGTGGTATTATTACCATGACACCATCATATAAATTGTAGGTAGCATGACAAGTTTGCAAGATCATAAAACGTATAAACGGAGTTCAAATCATTCGGGTACAAATAGAGTAGATAGCAAAGAATGTTCCCTTCAGCAGTGAGGCCAAGAAACAGAAGGCACCAATTTAAGGTGACTAGCAATAAAAGCATAGAAGGCAACATAACAAGTTTTTATGCAGCAAATGGTTAGGAATTGGATTTCGTTATTTGACTGAATGGTGAAGACAGATTTAATCATGCCTTTCAATAAGCAATTGGATAAGCAACTGACGAGGCAAAATGCAGAACGACGGGAAAGGACAGGGAGGTAGGATCAGCAGAGTTCCACTCGCAAAGAGATAACACAAACATGACAGACTGATTGGCCGTCTTCTTTCTTCTAACCATTCTAGGATTTATGGATGAACATAAAAGCTAGGAGGTAATGTTAAATTTATACAGGATGTCAATTAACCCACACTTGACGTACAATGTCCAACGTGAGTCCCCATACCAAGAACACAGTAAAGCACCTGAACAAAAAACAGAAATTGCTGGAAAAGCTCAGTAGGTCTGGCAGCATCTGTGGAGATAAAATCAGAGTTAACATTTTGGGTCGAATGACCCTTCCTCAGAACTTTACTCAGGCTTTTCCAGCAATTTTTGTTTTTGTTTCTGATTTACAGCAGCCACAGTTCTTTCGGTTTTTATTTTGTAAGGCACTTGAAACGTGCTAAGAATAGTAACAAGGATGTTATCAGAATTGCGAGAATGCAAATATTAAGATACATAAAGAAACCCAGAGATTTATTTTGTGAAAGAGTAACCTAATTAACAGAATCAAAATCAGAAATTGCTGGAAAAAGTCAGCAGGTTTGGCAGCATCCGTGAACAGAAAGCAGAAATAACATCGTCTTCAGGAAGGGTCAATGGACATGAAACATTAACTCTGCTTTCTTCTAACAGATGCTGCAAGACTTGCTGACTTTTTCCAGCAATTTCTGATTTTGTTTCTGATATCCAACATCTCTAGTTCTTTGGTTTTTAAACTAATAAATAGGCTTGAAAATTAAGCAGATTTGATTTGGATGCTCATACATACAAGTCATTAACAATTTGTGTACCAACAAAAAGAATAAAGTTAATAAAATGTTGCCCTTGATCAAAAGGGGGCTGAAGACAAGTTCATCAAAATGATTCATGCTTAACAGGTGTAAAGCTATGAGGAAAAATTGCAACGCAATAACTCACCAGGTCCCCTTTAACTGTAATTTTCAATCCCCTAGCCTGAACCAATTAGCTGGAGTAGAAGCATAGAGACAACAGACCTGCAAATTCTTCAATTCACGCAACACATTGACTTGGAAATTGATTGCCCTTTTCCCTCACTATCATAGGGTCCAAATCCCAGAACAACCTCCTAAAAGTAGTCTGGTGTGCCTGCACCACATTCACTGCAGTCGTTCAAGAAGGCGGCTTACTGCTATCTTCAAGGGCAATTTGTATTATCTTGAATTAACAGGATGCAGAGTGATGTAATTAAAGTGAACTAAATAATGCAGTCACATAATAAAGATCCAGATCAAGAATGAAAGACCCTTGCATTAGAGGTGGGCAATCTGGCAAAGAGGTCAGGAAGCACCTATTCCCCATGAAACACAGAAATCAGGAACATTTCCCTGAAAATCTGCTGAGTCAATTGAAACTTTCAAGATTGACAGCAGTAAGATTTTCATTATCCAAATGTATCAATGGATACGGATCAATCTGTAGGGCAAATCTGCTCGAATCTGATTAGTTGTACCGATGCAAATGTACTCATGTTGTTAAGACAGTTTCTTTGTGCCCACCCTGCTTCCACCTGGATGAATGCAGGACAAGTTGACACAAATGTAAGCCAGCCTTTAACAAATCAAATATAGTTTTGGAGTTTTTAGATATAGTGATGAGCACCTGTAATGTGCTATCACATGAAATGACTGAAGCAGATGGTAACAATATATTTATGCAGAAGAAGAAGAATGAAAGAGAATGATAGGGGCAGGAGGAAACAGATCAAGAACGAGGTATGAAGAATAATAGTTACTATAGAGCAGTTCGACCAAATGGCTCCACCCGAGCAGTACATTTTATATACTTGAAGTAGCATTCTATCTCTTGTTGCTAGATCCTGTTTATCCCCCAGAATTATTAAGCAACTTTATGTAAAGGTTTCTGTTGCAGTACCCAACTGAGATTGATGAATGTGAAAAATATCAAATACAAAAAAACTCTGCAATCACATAAAATTCATGCGAATCAGGTCAACAAAATATTGCAAACTTTATTTAATTATTTAATTGAAGCAACTGCACCATATTCAAAGCTTATCTGCAGACAACACTAATTTGTTATCAAAAAATGCCATTATCAGCCAATACCACCTATGTTTAGGTTTACATTCATTTTTTAATAAATTAGTACGGGTTTCTAAACTTACCAACTAGCATTTCATACAGGAAAACTCCCACAGACCACCAGTCGCACTCCCGGCCATAATAACCATCCCCTCCCTGTGATTTTAGTACCTCAGGAGAGATGTAATCAGGAGTTCCAACTGCAGTGTCACATCGAACCATTCCAGTCTGTGTATTTAGACGATGGCAATGAGAAAAAGAAAATTTTTTACAAAATGCAATCAAAATACAAAGTGTGCAGTTTTAAAATCATGTTCTGAAGTTAGTCTTTATGCACACTGTCATCATGGTAACGTATTTTATAAGACCCAAATATTCTGCAGTTTCTAAAATATGCACATTTTAGTGAACGTGCCTTGATTTATCAAAACATAGCCTGAAAGAAATTGGAAGCTGACATATGGCAAACAATACATAATTTTACAATAGACTGTTGTCAAATTAACAAATCAAAAACAATTTTTGAACAAACTTGTGCCATGTGGATTATCGTGTGCACTTGTCACGTTCTCCTCCAGCAAAATTGCATGCATTGGGCAGTCTGCAACGAGAACTTATTTGTGCATAACTGCAAGAGTCTTTTGGCTTGCAAACAAAAGAGGGTGCCAAAAGAAACGATTCCACATTGGGGTGGGGGTATCTCCTTTCGATATTCAAAGACTGAAATCAAAGTGTGCACCAATAAATAAAAAGTCTGGATTTAAAATAAAAAAATCTATAACTAATTTCAAAAAAAAACAATAAATATTCATTTAACATGAAATGATATGCAATAGAGTTCTTGCTTTGATACTGAAAGCCAACCATCTCAGAGTTTAATTCAATGATGATAGGGGATGGGTAAGTCAGGGCTAGTTTGTGTTGCAGAGTGAGGCCAATAGCACAGGTTACATTGCTGACCTTACTATAAAGGTTCCCTCACCTGAGGTGTGGTGACCCTCTAGTTAAAGCACCACTAGTCATCTCTCTCTCATGAGAGAGCAGTTTTATGGTCCAATAGCACTGTAATGACTTTACTTACATTAATTTATTACAACATCGCTCAAAGTCAAGGGGAAAATAACAAAATTATGCAATAAAAATACTCAAAATGCTTCAATTGTTTCTCCAAAATGACTTCTTGGTAACTGAAAATTTTGGTTACATTGCCAATTAAGATGATTACATGAGAACAAATGACAGATCATAATAAAAATACAAAAGGATGCCATTTGTTTCAATTTAAAATTGGGAGAAAGTTGGCACAGATGGAAACAAAATTAAAATTGAGATTTCAGGTGCAAGTGAAGTTAGCAGGTGACCTTTAATGAATAATAATGTGGTCACATTTTAAAATGATCAAAAGATGTGGCAGTTTACATTATTTACATTGAGACACAGAACTATGCTTTTATATATAATTACCAAAATGTGGACATAGTAGAAAACCATTCTGATTAGTAAATCATAAAATTAGCACAAGTTCATCCAACAGAAATCGTCCCTGCACAATGGAACAATTTTTTTTTAAAAACCTCCTTGTTAGTTTCAATGATTAAGCATTTTTTTGATACTATTTCATTGCATCTTAACTTACCGAATCCATTTTCATACAAGTACCAAAATCTGCCAACTTTAAATGTCCGAATTTGTCTAATAGCATATTATCAGGCTTAACATCTCTGTGTATAAAACCCATTGAGTGAATGCCATCCAAGGCGAGCACGACTTCAGCAGTGTAGAACTTGGCCCATCTTTCAGGCACATCATAATTGCTCATGAGGTTTACAAGGTCACCACCAGGCATATACTCCATTACCATATAGAGATATCTGTCATCTTGAAAGGCATAAAATAGCTGTAAGAAAAATAGCAAATGTTACAACAACGTTTTTCTTAATAATAGAAAATTATTTGTGAACATCCTGTTCAACATCAGTACTACTAAACAACTGTATGAACAACTATTTTTAGACTATGGCTCAGCACACTCCATAATACACATCCACCCCCTGCCTTCATGAGGAAATCAGATATCATCTCTTAATTATACTAAATACCCTTTAAATTTCTATTCAGAAATTATAAAATTAGCTTCTAAATACAAGTAAATACACAAGTAAAACCTTACAGTCCATACTAAACATTTGAATTGTTCAACTGTTTAAATCAGCAAAATTGCATCAATTATTTTTACGACTATTGTGAACCACAAAGTCATCATATTCATCCCATTACAATGTTCAGACATTTCTTGCAGAAATAGCTATTTAGTGAGTAGTCACATCCCATAAAGGCATAATCTCCTTGTATACAATCTCTAAGTGAAATATAAGTTATTAAAGCACTCAAGCTTGCCTTGAAGTATGAAACAGTAAATTTGAATTTACAATGGATATTTGCAGTATTTAATGGTCTGAAAAGTCAGGATTTATTTGAACAATGTTAAATAAATTTGTTCAGATTGTGCAACGAAAGTAGAAGGCAAATCGCTACAACATAAGCAGTGGGGCCTTCATAGCCTTATAGAGCAACAATGGATGAAGGACTTTCTTAGAAAACTGAATGAACCCATACAATACTCAATTTTATACCTGTTTTATTTGATACATCACATATCATTTAGCTGACTTAAAAGTTTGTGCAAAGTGCACCGTTGCCAGTAAAGAAAGGAAAAGCAAAAGACTGCCTCATTACATATAAGTTTTATCAACAGATACATCATACAACGCATCAATTATCGATATGTTATTAGATCTATACTAAATTAATGTAAACTGAAATACCTACAAATACAAAACCTTTTCTACAACTAGTTGCATGCATGGAGCAGACGCCAGACCAGGAATTATAAAAATGAAGAAGCTTTAATACTGTAGAAGATAAAATCACATAAACAGTAACTTTTCTAGTTCTTTGCAAGAGCAGTATTGTCCAGTATAAGTTATTTTTATGACTTTTTTTAAGAAATGCAAATGCAGATGTATTTCTGAATATGAGGTGAAAATAGAGAGTTTTTTTGTTGGGCGGAACAAATGTACTCTTAATTGGCACATTTGTTTGATTAAAAAAAAACTTTTACACAAAAAGCAGACTCAGAATGATTTTCATTGTTGTCAGCACGCTACTTTCTTGGTCACTAAATAGTGGAAAAACCTTTGTTTAGCAAACATACACTTGAACTAACTTTCCCTGAATTGCGCAAGTGTACACAAGATGCCTTTTACAGAATTCTTGTGGATTTAAGGGCATTACCACAGCTGCAGCTCAGTCAGCAATTTCTATTGGATAACATCTATTGGACAGTGGTGGGTTTTAAAAGGAAGTCTGAAGGGAGGAGAGGCACAGACAGATGTACATTTAGGAATGAAATATGTTAAGCCATGTGATTGTTGAGTTTTAAGCCCAGCCAACAATGGGGTGAAGGAAAAATTGGGCACAAGATAGGCTAGAGTTGGAGGGTTGGAAAATCAGAATCTGTTTTCTGTTTCCAGACTATATTTTATTTCGTTTTTAGGCTTGTTACATATGATCCTCAAGAACCTCAGTCTTGTTCAGATAACACAAGTGGAGAGTTGTGGGGAATTTTCAAGCAGAGCGGCACAAAAACCTCAATTGTGAAAAATATCATCCACAATATTATTACTACTGTGATTAATTATGACAGAAGACAATCACAAAGTACTCTCAATAGATTTAACAACATGCAATTTAAATATGTTTCAAAATAATTTTACCTGGACAACCCAGGAACTGTTTGCAAAGGCCATGATATCTCTTTCCTCCCAAAAAAATGCTGAATCAGATCGCTTGATCATTTCAAACTTGCTCAAAAGTTTCATTGCATATACTTTTTGTGATGCTTTATGTCGAACCTATTGGGAAAGTATAATTTATTATTCTGGATCCACATATCTTTAAATGCAAATTTGCACATCATGTGTTACTTGCAAATACTTTGATTTTTCATTGCCCAGTTGCATGGGACTGTACATCTGTTGAATTTTTATATATCTAATCACTACCAACGAGTCACCTATGATAGCTTCTCTTCCTACTTGCATTTATCCTTTGTCTCCTCCCACATATCCTTTACATTCTTCTCCTCAGCGTTGGGATCCCATATGTACACGGAAAGGATGCAGGGCTGTCTCACTGCTGCCTATGCCAATCTGTACACTGCGTCAACTTTTAGCATGCTTGTCCAACATACACAGGCGAACGAGCAGAAATCAGAGCCATTATCTTCAGTTCTTGCCACAAACTATATTGCTTCGCCACTGACTCTGTTCCCTTTTCCTGGCAACTGTTGCAGGATGAATCAGACTGTTTGCAACCTTGGCATCATACTTGACCCAAAAATAAGCTTCTGATCATGGATCTGCGCCATTTCTAAGAGTGCTTATATAATCATCTCCTATCCTCAGTTTACTTGCTGAGGAATCCCATTGGTAAAAACTTGACTAACATTCTAATATGTATCTGACAAGCCCCACATTCTCCACCCTCTGCAAAATATATGCTCATGCTTATGTATAATTAGGGGACAGATACTGTTCTCTGTGCCTAGGATCAAAGACTGTGTAGCCTGCCTGGTGCCTAGGTTCAAGATATCTCATCTGGGCTGCAGAAGAACTTGGAGTGGGAGAGGAAAGATCCAGTAGTCACACAGTCCATGTCGATACCAACAACAGAGGTAGAGTGAGGAAATACTTTCTGCTGAGGGAATGACAGTATTTGGGGGCTAAATTAAAAATCATAACCAAAAAGGTAATGATCTCCAGATGACTGCCTGAGTCATGAGCTAATTTGGACAGGGACATCAGGATTGAAGCGATAAATGCGTGGCTCAAAGATTGGTTTGCAACAAACAAGTTTGAATTCATGGGGCACTGGCACCAGTGCTGGGGAGGGAGGAAGCTGTTCTCATGAGACAGGCACTTCTTGAAGCATGCTGAGATCAGAGTCTTGGTGAATCACATAACTAGGGCTACAGTTAGGGCTTTAAACTAAATAGTTGAAGGGGCAGGTTCAGCTGTATGGAAAATTATAAAATCAAAGGTAAAGGAGAAAGTAAGATTGCAGGTGAGTGATGAGGCCGATCGCTACCGGAAAATTAAGAAGGGACAGAATGTGCAAATATCATATTGCGCCAAGGAACCATAAAAGTGTAAGGAAAGTCAGTAATAGAACAAACTTAACGGCTTTGTATCTTCATGCACAAAGCATTTGGAATAAGGTAGAATAACTGACAGCACAAATCGAGGTAAACGATTATGATCTCATAGCCATTAAGTAAATGTAGTTACAAGGAGATCAAAACTGGGAACTTAACATTCAGGGATACTTGACCTTTCAGAGAGACGGGGCGATGGAAAAAGTGGTGGCATAGTACCGTTAACAAGATATAAAAGCTATGAGAGGTGATCCAGGCTCAGATGATGTAGAGTCCATTTGAGTGGAGGTAAAACAAAACAGCAAGGGAAAGAAGACATTGGTAGGAATAGTGTACAGACCCCCAAAGAATAGCCACTTGTGGGACAGGCTATAAATCAACAATAGGAGTACCTAAAGGAATAGAAAAATAATTATGGGTGACATTCATCTTCACGTTGACTGAGTTAATCAAACAGGAAAGGGTTGCTACAACAACAAATTCATAGTGTATTAGGGATGATTTCCTGGAGCAATGTGTCATGGACCACCAGGCAGCAGGCTATCATGCATCAGGTAACGGGTAGAGGCAGGTTTAACAAATTCCCGAGAAGATAATGATCATAACAGGATGAATTTAATATTAAGATCGACAGTGAGAAACTTTGGTCAGAAATAACTGTGTTTAACTTAAATAAAGAGAATTACAATGAAATAAGGATAGAGTTAGCCGAAGTAAACTGAGTGAATAAGTTAGCAGAAGTAAAAGTAAGCAAGCAGTAGCAGACATTTAAGGAGGTAATTCATACATCACAGTAAGAAAAAATAATTCTAAGAGTGGGCTAAACCAACCATAGCTACCCAAGGAAGCGAAAAACAGTATTAAGTTGAAAGAATGCCAAAGTCAGTGATAACCCCGAACATTGGGATAAATTCAGAATCCAGTAAAGGAGATCTTTAAAGGTAACTAAAAAGAGAAAAATAAATTACATAGGCAAACTAGCAAAGAATATAAAAAATGACAGTAAGAGCTTCTTTAGATATATAAAAAGGAAGAAAGACATCAAAGTGAATATAGGCCCCTTAGAAAATGAATCTGGGGAAATAGTTTGGGGAACAAAGAAACGTCAGGGGAGTTAAACAGGTATTCTGCGTCAGTCTTTATTGTGGAAGATACGTTGAACGTTCCATTGATATTAAAGAATACGGGGGAGGGATTTTGTACCATCACAATCACTAAAGAAACCGTATGAGTCAAACTAACAAGGATGAAGGCAGGCAAGTTCCCTGGCCCTGATGGCTTCCATCCTAGGATCCTAAAAGGCAGCCAGGGAGATAGTGGATGCATTGCTGGTAATTTTCCAAAAATCACTAGATTCTGGAAAAGTACCAGAGGACTGAAAAGTTACTAATACAACACCACAGTCCAAAAAGGGAGAGAGCCAAAAAGTGGGTAACTATAAGCCAATTGGACTAGCATCTATTTTTCGAAAAGCATTAGCTTCAATTATTAAGGAAGTAATAGCAGAACATTTGGAAAACCATAATCTCATCAAGCAGCATCAGCATGGCTTCATGAAGGGGAAACTGTGACTGATTTATTGGAGTTTTTTTGAAGAACTGTCAGCTAGAGTGGATAGACAGGAACCAATAGATGTGTTGCATTTGGACTTCCAGAAGGTGTTTGACAAGGTACCTCACAAAAAGGTTAACTCGTAAGAGCCCACAGTGCTGGAGGCGGTATAATGGCATGGGTAAAGAATTGGTTCATGGGCAGAAAACAGCAAATGGGGATAAGGAATTCTTGTTGTCACCAATGGGGTTCTACAGGGATCTGTTCTAGTTACAATATATACTAATGACTTGGAGGAAGGAAGAGAATGCACCGAAGCCAAATTTGCAGATGACACTAAATTAGATGGAAAGGCAGGTTGTGGGAGAAATAGAACAGTTTACAGAGAGATATTGATAGGTTAAGTGAGTGGGCAAAAAGTTGGCAAATGGAATATCATGTGGGAAAATATGAAGTTGTTCATTTTGAAAGGGAGAACAAAAGAACAGAATATTATTTCAATAATAATTGAAATTTTTTCAACAGCTGCAGAAAGCTGCTAAACAAAAGGACTTTTGAGTACTTGTGCATGACACAGATTGGTAGCACCTAGGTACAGCAGGTAATCAGGAAGGCTAATCGAATATTGGCTCTTATTTCAAGGGAATTGGAGTATAAGAGTAGGGAAAAGCCTTACTGCAAATGTACAAGGTGCTGGTCAGACCACATCTGGAATACTAAGAGTAGATTTGATCCACCTATTTAAGGAAAGATATCATTTCTTTGGAGGTAGGGAAGTGGAATGATCCCTGATATGGAGGGATTGTCTTATGAGCAATTAAACAGGTTGGGACTCTACTCACTAGAGATTAGAAGAATGAGAGGTGATCTCATTGAAACAGGTAGGATTGTTAAGGGTCTTGACAGGGTAAATGCTGAGAGGATATTTCCCCGAGTCTAGGACCAGAGGGCATCATCTCAGAATAAAGGAGCGCCAATTTAAGACTGAGATGAAGAGGAATTTCTTGTCTCAAAGCACTGAATGCCTTTGGAACAGCTGACCACTGGGAGTAGGTTGCATACATTTAAGGCTGAGATAGATAGAACCTTGATCAGTAAAGGAAATCGAGGGAAAAGGCAGGAAAGTCGACATTAGAAATTTTGGAACAATCATGATCCTACTGAATGGTGAAGTGGGCTTCAGGGGCCAAATGCCCTGCTCCTGTTCCTATCTCTTATAGCCTTATATAAAACCCTGTTGTCTCTGTCCTAGTCCACACCAAGTGTCCTTCACCCATCACCTTCTGTGCTTAGTGAGTGGCAATGACTCTGGGTTGAACCATGTCTTGATTTCAAAATTTTCATCATTGTTTTCAAATTCCTTCATACCTCACCCCGAAACCTTTATTCCTCCAGCTCCACAACTTTCTGCATTATATGCCCTCTTCCAAATTGTTAGCTCTTGTTAATCTCAATTTTATCTGTTCTACCTGTGGTGGCCATATTTTAATTTCTGAAGGCCTTAGTTCTGAAATTGCCTCCATAACCTGCTTCCCTTCTTTTTTTAAAACCTTTAAAACGCTTCTTAAAACACACATCCTTGATCAATCATCTGCTTTAATATCTTTTCTTTTGAATTGATGTTAGATTTTTTGGGTTAGAACTCTTGTGAAGCTTTGGGATACTACTACATTAAAGGCACAAACAAAAATAAGATGTTGCTGTTGTAATTAAGCAATTTCATATCCAAATGCCTGACCTCAATAGCATACATTTATGCCAGAAATTATTCCTGGAATATCAAATTAGTTCTCAAAGTAAGTTGCAAATGCAGTGAGAGGTGGCCCACATATCTAACATGGCAACATTCAGTACCTACTTTCTAGGTAATTTTTACGCTTTTGGTTTGAATACATTGTAGCAATAAAGTAAAAATTATTTGTGGGAATGCAGTGGTTTTGGTTACATTATTGAAGTTGTGCTCTATTATTCAACAAGGTTGTTCAACTCCAACAGAACCCTTGTAAAACTGAAATGAAATCAAATATTTTCATAGCTAAATTCACCCCTTTACCTAATTTTCAGTTGCTATCATATGTTTCAACAAGGCAATGTCTTTATTATAAGGAAATAAAACAGGCAGGTATTACATTTATGGCAGCACATCTGTGTTTCTAACAAGCAATGACGCTTGGCAAACAGAATAAGTGTGCCTCGTTTTGACACAAAAATACGATGCAGAAGTGCCGTTGTTGGTCTGGGGTAGACAAAGTTAGAAGTCACACGACACCAGGTTATAGCCCAACAGGCTTATTTTAAATCACAGGCTTTCGGAACAGTGGTCAGGTGAAGTCACTTCACCTGACGAAGGAGCAATGCTCCAAAAGCTTGTGATTTCAAATAAACCTGTTGGACACAAAAGTAAGCAACTAAATCAGATTACAAGTCAATCGTAAATTATACTGCCATTTTCTGTGCTGTTAAAAATTCATTACTCATCAATTCATTTCAGTGCAGACTTAACAGTCTGAATCTCAAAAATGTGTGAAGAGAAAGCATTAGGAATTCAAGGCTTGTCCCAATGAGTAAGAGAATCAGAAGGTAAATATCTATGATCTTAATTTTGAGTTTAAATAGAACTCACTCTGCCACCATGATTGTTCACATGATTTCCACTTAAAAGACTCTTCCCAATTTGTAGCTTTATGCAACAACTTCTTATTAATTTTGGCTGGAGTCAATGGCCATTTGGTTCAATTCCTCTAAAGAACTGAAGATTCCTTACCAGCTGAACTTCACCGAATGCACCTCGTCCTATCACTTTCACAACCTCATAGTCCTCTGCTTTCATTTGCATTTCTCGAACTTTGCCCATTACTTTGTCATCTGGAGCGAAAACAAATGCATTTAAACTGTTTTTAGCTGCAAGCGACCTTACAAAATCTTGGTACACGTTGATTCAAGAAAATATTCATTATTTGGGCACTATGCGGGCTCAATCAGGTAACAGTTTGAATAATCTGTAGTAGAGTGGCATATGAAGATATTCAGAGATGGCTCTTAAAATGCTATTTCCATTGGTCTAGTGCCAAACCTGTTCAACTTCCCCACAAGGCATCAGTAATATTTATACACACAACCTTGGTTTCACTGTGGACCATGAGTTTGGCAATTCTTTCCTGGTTTATCACCCGTTCTGTGGCATTTTTCATCCAAGCACCAACACTGCCTCTAAATTTTCTTTGTATTAGATAAACTGCAAATTCATCTAAGCAGTATTTCTTTCTCTATGATCAACTTACATTGTACAAGTCACTGAACTTTCACAAGTTGTGAACAGCCTGCATGTAGTTCAATAATGGCTCATCCCCAATTACATGTTAGCAACAGCACTGCTTTGTTCCCATGTGTCCTATTCTATCTTGAAGGCTCAATTCCACTCTACCTCTCACGTGTCACATTCTCCTTCTGATCTAAAAATCCATGTCAGCCTTCCTCACATCTGCCGTGCTCTCCCTCATTTTACACATCCCACATCTTTCTCCTAACACAAGAATTTGTATTTGTAGGATAGCAATTGCAATTTGAAAGAAATGGAGAGAATGCAGAGTTTGAAATCCAGCTTTAGATCACATTCCGCCTTAAAGATCCATTCACTTCAGAGAACAATGAATTAAAACTCTCAATCTAGTCACTGCTTACCACCCATGCTTGTTATTGACTGACTTGTTTTATTTTAAAATGTGGTAAATTTCAGACTGTTGTGTGGACGAGCAACCTAGAAGGAACTCTGCCCAAAATTAAGGAGCCGATGTTCTAGTTAGTTAAGGATCTGAGACAACGTTACACAGCACAAATATTGCAAACAGAGTGCTATTCTTGTACAATACCTGTCTCTTACTCCCATAAATAATTCTTTACTCTATGGTCTCACAATGCTCCTTAAAGCCACCACCCTCTGAATCTATACCACTGTCCATCACTTACTTCTAAATACAACCTATTCAACACTTCCATCAATTATATGGTTCACGAAGAAATACACACACGCTCCTTCTTATATTTCCAGGCTTTATATATTCCAGCTTTAGCTATGCATTTCAAAAACACAATTACACATTTTTAAGTTTTGCATCAAAATTTCTAAAGTAAACAGCATTTATGATAACTCCAGTGACTAAAGATAAAGTTTAGTCACTAAGACATAGAAAAATTTTAAACTTACATCTATTTAAGAAATTTTCAATGTTTTTATTCTTTCTTAGAGCGGGGAAGTCCAAATCCTGGACCAGGGCATTGAGGCCATCCTGAAAAATAAAGCTTGTGTTACTCGTGCAATATATACAATTGTAACATTGAAAGGGATATATCCATTTAAAAAGAAAGGAAACCTCAAAACAGTGAATTTTAACAGCTGAACCGCAAAGGTAAATTCACCCATTTAAAGGTAAGGACCAAAAATCCAGAATGTTGTTCATCAAATATGTTGGCTAAGTCTCAAATCTACACATACTTTGAGGACTTCATGTGAAGCATAGCATCAATGAGAATAGTCAAAGCATAGTCAGAAATATCAATCCTCAGGTTTAGTCGATCCATTCTGAAGAAATTAGAAGCTTCTTGTTCATTTTACTCAAGTTCCTGCACATCATACCCTAACACCACTTCATTTCAAAGGCCATAAGTAACAGATGTTTTTATTCATTTGTGGGATGAGGGTGTCACTGTCTAGGCGAGCAGTTTTTGCTGATCCCTAGTTGCCCTGGAGGTGGTGACGAGCTGCCTTTATTAACTGTTACAGTCCCTTGGCGATAGGGTCAACAACAGTGTTGTTAGGAAGGGAATTCTGGGATTTTTAACCGAGAGACAGATGGGACAGAGGAACTTTGTGAATTATTGGTGGTACAGGACATATGGGGGTCACTGATGGTGATGTACAGAACATTGTCTGTAAGCATGAGTCCTTCAGTATGACTTGTCAAGCTGTTGCTCAATCTACAAGACAGCTCTCTCAATATTGATAGAAGCCCCAAGATGTTACTGTAGAGGACTTTACAGGGTTAACAGGACAGTGTTTACCAGTATTGTTCTCTGGTGCTTTAAATAAATATGATGCAACATGCTGGTAAATGCCTTCCAATAAATTTGTGCTGATTCTTCTTTGTTGATCTACACTTGATCAAGTGACCAGCAATTTTGTCCAAGATTATCATTTCTGAAGTTTCAGAACCAGAGTGATTAAACAGATCAACCCATCAGGCTGGGTTTATCTTTACACCCTATTCCAAACAAGGATGACATTTAAAATTCTCCAGTTCTGTTACCATACCTATATCTGAGGAGTTCTGAAAGACTACCTTTGTTGGAATGGTGGCATCTTGGGACACTCCTGCACTACAGGGTGACTAGATTCCTATGGAACTTTTCCCTTGCTCTGTTGAATGCTAAGTTAGAAGAAACTCAGCAAAGAAAGAAGAAAATACATTGGTTTTATTGCTTGATTTTGGTCAAGTTATGTTCAGGCAACTGATAATCAACTGTGTCAGTATAAAGTTATATTTACCTCAATGTAAGAATACCGTTTTATATTGAATTTTTGGTGCTTGCTGTAATAAATTAATCTATTTGGATCTTTGGTAAGTTTGGATTGTTAATGAAAGCAAGCTTCATAGCCAGCGATAAGCACTTGCATTCGCCATCCCAAAGAGATCCATAAATTCTTTAAATTTTACATTACTATATAACATCGTAGTTCATCCTGTTACCTGTGGTAATACATACAAGGAAACAAATCATTTTTCTCAATTACCAGAGATTCTTACATCATAACTAAGCAGCGGGCATTATGTAGAGAAACAAACTTATAAAAACTATTTTGATTGCAGTGGGACCAGCTACATTTAAATGCAGCTTACAGAACACTATTGATAACTGAGCAACTCATAAATACACAATAACACATAATTAGTAGTGTCACAATTAAGTTACAGATATATTCATTAATGAATAAACAACATAGATGAAAATGTTGGGGTGGGGGAGTAAAAGGTTTGTGGATGGCTTGAAGATTGGCGAGGTGGTTAATAGTGAAGAACAAAATGCTAGTTCACAGGAACATACAAACGGGTTGGTCAGATGGGCAGGTCAGTGACAAATGGAATTTAACCTTGAAAAATGTGATGTGATGCACTTTGGAAGAAGTAACAAGATAAGAGGGTACTCATTGAATGGCAGGACACTAGGAAGCTCAGAGGAAAGAAGGGCATTGAGGTGCCTGTCCACAGATTCCTGAAGGCAGCTCCTTCATTAACCTGGGATTGGTTAATCAGGTGATTAAGGCGGCATACGGTATACTTGCTTTTATTTGTATAGCATACATTATAAGAGCAAGGAGGTTGTGTAACAGGTGTACAAAATTGTGGATAGGCCACAGCTGGAGTACTGCGTGCAGTACTGGTCACCACACTTCAGGAAGGATATTACAACACTGGAAGAGGTGCAGGAGAGATTCACCAAGATGTTGCCTGGGTTGGACCATTTTAGCTACAAAGAGAGGCTGGATAGGCTCAGGATGATTTCTTTAGAGCAGAGAATGCGGACAGTGGACCTAATTGAGATGTATAGGATGGACAGGGTGGATAGGAAGCAGCTGCTCCCCTAAGTTGAAGGGTCAACAATGAGGGGCCAGAATTTTACAATTGGAGGATGGAGGATATTTGAGGCATAAAGGCGTTTCGCACAGAGGATGATGGGAGTCTGGAATCCACTGTCTGGGAGAGCAGTAGGGGCGGAAACCTCATAACCTTTAAAAAGGTACATAGATGAACACTTGCAATATCATAACATTCAAGGCTATTGCCTATGTGTTGGAAAGTGGGATTAGTGTAGCTAGGTCAGCGCAGACTTGATAAGTAAACAGCATCTTCTGTGCTGTATAGCACTATAAAAACATTCCAACTACAAAAAGGAACTTTAAATAAAAACTTTTACTGGTAACATTCTCTGGCCATGAAGTACATTACAATGTCCTTTGACAATAATGTATTTACCATGAAACCTATAACTACTTTTGCTTTATTTTGTTACACATCATCTCTAAGAGAACGCTCACACAATAACGGTAACATAGGTTACAGCAAAGAAAAAGTGCCATTCAAAACATAAAATGTATGAATAAAGCTAGTAAGATGTCTGTAAAAGACAACTAACTGAAAACAACTGACAGCTTTTTTAAGTGCATCAAATACTTACACAAATCAAAACTTAGCAAGTAAGTTGCAAGTGAAAGCTTTAACGTAAAAAGCAAATAAGATGTCATCACAAAAATACACACTACATAGGGCTTTGAGTGGAGAGACCTCAACTGAAGTTACATCATCTGGTCCAAACATGTACATGTGTAGAGAACAGTATAGATCAGATTGTAAGTTAGTACGCAAAAGAGAACATCACGTCGTTCTAAGTTATACAGTCATCAAGTCACAAAGCGCAGAAACAGACCCTTCGGTCCAACTTGTCCATGCCAACCAGTTATCCTAAATAAATCGAGTCCCATTTGCCAAAATTTGGTCCATATCCCTCTAAACTTGTCCTATTCATGTACCATCCAGATACCTTTTAAATGTTTAATCGTACCAGCCTCCACCACCTCCTCTGACAGCACATTCCATACACGCACCACCCTCTGCATGAAAAAGTTGCCCCTTAGGTCCCTTTTCATCTTTTCTCCTCTCAACTTAAACTTATTCACCCTAATTTTGGACCTCCCCCAATCTGGGGAAAAGACCTCAGCTACTTACCATGCCCTTCATGATTTTATAAACCTCTATACGGTCAACCCTCAGCCTCTGACACTTCAGGCAAAATAGCCCCAGCCTATTCAGCCTGCCCTGTAGCTCAAACCCTCCAACCCTGGCAACATCCTTGCAATTAGTTTCTAACCTCTTTCAAGTTTCACAGCATCTTTCCTATAGCAGGAGGACCAGAATTGAATGCAGTATTCCAAAAGAGGCCGAACCAATGTCCTGTACAGCCACAACATGAACCCCCAAATCCGATACTCAATGCAATGCTCAATAAAAGCAAGCATACCAAATGCCACCTTCACTACCCTGTCTACCTGTGACTCCACTTTCAAGGAACAATGAATCTGCACCCCAAGGTCTCTTTGTTTGGCAACGCTCACCAGGACGTTGCCATTATGTGTGTAAGTCCTGCCCTGATTGGCCTTACCAAAATGGTTCACCTCACATTTATCTAGATTAAACTCCATCTGCTCCTCCTCGGCCATCTGCCCATCCAATCAAGGTCCTGTTGTACTGTGAGGCAACCTTCTTCACTGTCCACTACACCACCGATTTTAGTGTCATTTGCAACTTTACTAACCATACCTCCTGTACTCACATCCAAATCATTTCTGTAAATGACAAAAAGTAGTGGACCCAGCACCAATGTTTGTGACACACTAGTGTTCACAGGCTTCTAGTCTGAAAAGCAACCCTTCAATGCCACACTCTGCTCTTATCTTTAAGCCAATTTTGTATCCAAGTGGCTAGCTCTCCCTGGATTCCACATGGTCTTACCTTGCTGACCAACCAAACAGAACCTTGTCAAACGTCTTGCTGAAGTCCAGATAGATAATACCCACCATTCTGCCTTCATCAAAGTTGTACAATATCAGAAAAGTTGTCAGAAACCCTAAGTCAGATTCTTGCAATGAAACTACCCCTTGCACCATGATTTTTAAAACGAACAAGTGAAGTTACTCAAACACTCAGATGTTTACCATGCAGACCATTTGGCCCTTCTGTTTGTGCTGGTTAACAAAGATTTGATGACACGAATCCTACTTTTCAGCTTTTGGCCCATTGTCCTGGAGGTCTTGGCAATGCAAGTGAATATCTAAATACTGCTTAAATGTTGCGAGCTTCCAATTCAACCACCCTTTCAGATTGTCAGTTCCAGAGTGCCACCACCCTTTGGGTGAAAACATTTCTCTTCAACCCTGCTCTTAGCCTTAAATTTATACTGTCTGATTACTGACCCCTGTATTTATGGAAAAAAATGTCTTCCTATCCATTCTATCTACGTCCCTCATGGTCGCATACACCACTAATAGGTTCCCTCACAACCTGAGATGCTCAAAGGAAAACAACCCTAGCCTATTCAATCCCTCCTCATAGCTCACACCCTCCAGCACACATCATATCATGGTAAATCTGCACCCTCTCTAGTGCAATCACATCCTTATCGTGGGTTGACCAGAACTGTACGCAGTACTCTAACTGTGGCCTCACCAGTATTTCATGCAGTTCCAGCATAATCACCTTGCTCCCATACTATATGCCTTGATTAATTAAGACTCATCCTATATGCTTTTTTATCCATACTATCTACCTGCTCTGCCTTCAGGGTTGTGTGCACATGCACACCAAGGATCCTCCCATCTTCAGTACTCTTTAGGATCCTATTATTTATAGTCTACTCCATGGGTTGACCAAATTTCTATTTTTTTCAACTGTTTTGGAATATTTTGATTCAAGTTTCTCATACTTTCAAATAAAGGCAGAGCACTGAAATTATAAAACTGGTCACTTTCTATCAGGCTATATTGTGCTAAACTGCGTAAGGGACAAATTACATATGTGTTATAAAACAGAATCAAAATTTCACAAATATAGAGCACATCTTGAAATCATTTTAATATTTAGTCTTGCTTAACAACACCGTAGTTATAATTAGCTGCTAAGCACTTTAAATAATGTTAATTAAGAGATAAGTCAAGAGACATTGACAGAAGGTATAAATTACTGAACTCTATGCATGACAAATCATCTTCCCTAAATCCTTAGCAACCCTTTAGATTGTTGAGGTTTTAGGAAAGATGACAAAAGGTTGGTAAATTTTTAAATAAACAGTAAATATGAGTTGCTTTGAAGCCAGTTAATAGAGTATATATAAAGAATACTTAGGATAGTTCACACTTAATTACTCCATTATGTGACACAAAGTTGCCTATGTCAGACCATAGGTAGAGTATCCATTTATTACAAGTTCATACATTAGTCAAACAGGTTCATACTTGGCAAAGCTGCTTCACAGTTAAATAGCCTACCTGAATGGTCAAAATGATTGTCAGCATCGGTGGAATTTTTTTATCCTAATGAATTACTGCCTTCAAGAGGAAAAAGGGAAAGGGGAAAGGACAACATGGAAAACTAGAAATAATTCAACTAAAAACAAAGCAAAGAGCCATAATATATTAAACAGAATCAGGTGTCCAAAGCAATATGAAGTTGGATGCATTGTTCATAACCTCAATATGAAAGTTGTTGTAAATTCTAGAATGTTAAACAAACTGGGAGTTCAGTTACACCAGATACTGCCTGCAGTCTTAAGGTGTGCATGGTGATGGTGGTTGTGGGTGCTATGGATAGATGTCAGATCATGTTTCCATTCATAACTATATTTTCCAATGGCTAACATGAAACCACAGTTTTTGACAGATCTCCTGTATAGAGGCATTTGCACAATAAGACAAAGGACTGCTGAAGATCCGAAACAAAAACAAATTACTGATGAAACTCAGCATGTCTGGTTGCATCTGTTGAGAGAAAGCAGAACTAATGTTTTGATTCCAGTGGCTCTAATGTGTTCTGATGAAGATTCATCAGACTCGAAACATTAACTCTGCTTTCTTCCCAAAGATGATGCCAGATGTGCTGATGTTTGTCAACAATTTCTTTTTTTGTTTAAGAGCTATTCGTGCTTGTGGAACAGTATCTTATGCTGAGCTATCACAATGAGAGAAAATTATGGTTTACATATTGTTTTTAAATAAAAGCACACACTCAATTAGGAAATGCTGATATTCCCTTGAATTTTTTCCTAAAGACAGAGATAGAACGAGCCTTGGCCACATTCTCAGGAGTATCTCAGAATTCTTGATACAGTATATTTGGTTCCAGCATGCTCTTTAATCTTGCAGGGAGTCGGTTCACTCAGTTGGCTGGATGGCTGTTTTGCGATGCAATGTGATATCAACTGCACAGGTTTGATCTCTGCACCAGCTGAGATTATAATAAAGATCCCACTTTCCCAACCTCTCTCCTCACTTGAGGCATGAGACCCTCGGGTTAAACCACCAGTCATCTCTATAATGCAAGACCAACCCTATAGTCCTCTAGGACCATGGGGACTTTACTTGTAATCACAGTAAGGAAGTGATCAAATTCAGTTGTACAAAGTTACGTGGCTTTAGAAACTTTCATTATTTTTCATTAACTTGATTTTAGTAGAAGGTTAAACAAGAACTGCTAGGTCCCGTTTTTCAAGTATTCCACCTTGTTATTTAAAAAGGAATTACATTCTTTGCATTACAATCCTCAGAGAAACCAATAACACTGACAAAAAATTTCAACTTCCACTCAATAGCTGAAAAAAAAGTCACAAGATTTCACATTTAAAACTTCTAATGTGATAAATGATCAAAATAGTACATGCAGGACAATATTTTCCTGGGCTGCATATACATCAAAAGACAGAACATATCCCCCTTTCCACTTACTATACACAAACCTCCAAAGAATGATATCAAAGTCTTTATAGCAAACAATCTACATTTGCTCCTAGCTTCCAATGGTTTTGCATTTCCAAAAGTAATAACTTCACGTGACAACCACCAGGTGTTTCCTTTAGTTTTTAAAAGCAGTTCCTTATCCAATACTAGCAGTAAAGCTTGTCCAATCATTCTTGACATCACATCAAGGTAAACTTCCTGGAATCCTCAGAAAGCTATAAGGTGTATCGCTTTGACTAGAGACCACCTTCATTCCGTATTTGTTGCAATCATTTACAAAGCCAAGGAGCCTCATAGCTGATCACATAAAACAACTGAGATATTTACTGCAGAGAAGCCTATAACCGGACCTCAGAAATGGCTTCCTCTATGCCAACCTGAAATCTATTATCCTTGCATCCAGGCTGATTTAGTTATTATTGACCCCAAATCTCTTCCAACCTTATAAGTAAATAAACAAACATAGCAAAATTGCATACAACTTGATTATTTTCAATACCTTTCTAGGACTTCGGAAGACAAGTTTGCCAATTGCAAACTCAAACTGCTGCCACTGTCATAGAGTCAAAGTTGTACAATATGGAAACAGACCATTAGGTTCAACTCGTCCATGACTACCAGATATCCGAAATTAATCTAGTCCCATTTGCCAGAATTTGGCCCATATCTCTCTAAACCCTTCTATTCATGTACCCATCCAGATGCCTTTTAAATTTTGTAACTGGACCAGCTTCCACCACTTTCTCTGGAAGCTAATTCCATTTATGCACCACCCTCTGCATGAAAAGATTGCCCCTTAGGTCCTTTTAAAATTGCCCATCAGTCTTGGACCTCCTTACACCGGAAAAAAGACTTTGGCTATTCACCCTATCCATGCCCCTCATGACTTTATAAACCTCTATAAAAGGTCACCCCTCAGCCTCTGACACTCCAGGGAAAATAATCCCAGCCTATTCAGCCTCTCCCCATCACTCAAATCCTTCAACCCTGGCAACATCCTTGTAAATCTTTTTTGAACTCTTTCAAGTTTCACGACATCTTTCTTATAGCAGGGAGACCAAAACTGAATGCAGTATTCCAAAAGTGGCCTCACCAACCACAAACATCTTGTGCCACTGGTCCAGTAACACAGCCCATTTTTCCCTTTGAATTTGTTCAGGGAACTGCCCTGGCTTACCTGCAAACAGACTGCAGCACAGATCACATGACCATCTTCATTTGGCCTTAACTTTAAAGAAACAGCTCCAAAATAACAATTAAAAACTGAAAGAACTGCAGGCGCTGGAAATCAGAAACAAAACCAAATTACTGGAAAAGTTCAGCAGGTCTGGCAGCATCTTTGGACAGAAATCAGAGTTAACATTGTAGGTCCAGTGATCCTTCCTCAGAACCTTCTTTCCTGAATTCTGAGGGTAGGTCACTGGACCTGAAACATTGACTCTGATTTCTTTCCACAGATGCTGTCAGACCTGCTGAGCTTTTCTAGCTCCAAAAGAACATTCTTACAAACTTCATCATTAGACAGTATCATTAGACATTAAGGCACAGTTTCAACAATGTATCTCTTGAGTTTGGACTCTCAGAGAACTCAAACAAAATAACTTTTTCCCAACTTCAATAATGCTCAGCACCAAAATATCTTCACAGCGAAAGGACTTTCAGAGGGTGAATGTCAAGGCTCAATTTTAGGAACAGAGCACAGGAAGTTAACTGGATTCCCAGGGTTCTTGCTTAAAGTAGGGAATATTAGCAGGAAATGGAATCACAGTTAACAGAAATATTTGAAGGAAATGTTTTTAAAAAGTTTGCACTAATTGTACGAATTATATATTGAGTTCAATAGCATTAAATAGGTTCACTAATATATTTATCAAATTGTAGAATGCTAAGATTATGATTTTGCATTGTTCACTGCATGCAGTTGTGTACTTAATAAAGTTGTTATCTGCTGAAATATTAATCACAAACATAACAGTAAAAAGATAAAACGTTCTGATACATTCCGTTGAAAAAATAATTACAAAAAAAAAATAATCGGCCTGAAGCTCCAAGATTTATCCATTGCAAGAATAAAGCAAAGGGAATTTAACAACATGTTTCTTTCAGCCTCAGCTAAATGGAGAGTAGGTACCCATACCATGTACAATAGTACCTGGTCCCTGTGCATTGCCATGCAAGTGTCAAGCAATGATTATCTCCAATAAGAGAAAAATCTAATCATCACCCTATGAATTCAATGTTATTAAGAACATCTTGTGTGTCATTGCTGACCAGGAATGGATCTGAACTGAATAAGCCAGTAAATACCACAGTTAACAATCAAGTCAAAGAGCTAGGAATCCTGCAGCAAGTAACTCATTCCTAACTTCCAAAAGCACGTCCATCATCCACAAGGCACAAGTCAGCAGCACGATAGAATACTTCCTACTTACCTAGTTGATTCAAGAAGCTTGACACCATGAGGGTAAAGCAGCCTGCTTAATTATCACAACACCCACAGACATTCATTCCATCGACTGTTGCAGCAATGTGTAACATTAACAATGCACAGCAGAAAATCACCAAGGCTACTTAGATAGCACCTTCCAAACCTACAATCGCTACCAGCTGGAAGCACAAGCCAACAAATACACGAGTACGCCACCACCTGAAAGTTTTCTGTAAGCCACTCGCCTTTCTAAACTGGTAGTACGTAACCGTTCCTTCAGTGTTGCTGGGCCAAAATCCTGAAACGCCTTGCCTAACAGCATTGAGTATACCTACACAAAATGGACCGCAACATTCAAAGCTGCAGCACACCACCACCTTGTCAAGGACAACTTGGGATGGGCAATGAATGCTGGTACACTTCCCATGAATGAATTTTTTAAAAACCCACTTAAACTACCTCTTTTAACCACAGTCAATTCTACCCCAATTCTTGGGATCCAGATTTTTTCAATTAATCTCTACACATTCTTCACATTTTTAAAATCTCTCCAATCAGGTTTCTGATTATAAACACTCCAATGAATTTCAAAGTCTCTGGAAGAGAAACCAGAGGAGAAAGAGCTCAATGAAGTAAAATGTGAAAAATGCACTTAATTGTCAAAATTCATTGCTAATAGTAAACAATGTTTAACCTAATTCTGAGAGACAAGAGCAATGAACATATCAATAAAAGTAAATTATAGGGCAGTAATCCAGGAAATTGTACATCCCGTGCTTCAGATTGACAGTTTTTATATTTAGGTATGGAAACATTTAACTCTTTTCACTGCCCATTTCCTTTCTCTGGTGCCACTTGTTTTCTCTACATCTACTCTAGAACCCAAAATAGTGCCAAACAATGAGGCTACACAGTGAGTCACATTATCACAAGCTTTATTTCCTGTATTCTCAAAGGTTTTTTTATCAGTATCTTCAAGAAAGTAATCTTTAGCATTTGTTTCTCACTCCTTACTAATTTCTGTAGTTTCCTTACATCAATGCAACAAGACTGTACCAAAGAAAGGATATTATCACCAAAACAGAGATTAGAAATTTTAAATCAACACTTGATTCATCAGGAGTCAACGCAGGTCAGTGAATATTGGGGAATGACATTAAAGGGGAACGGGTTCTGTTGCTATTTAAGACATGGGCAGTTGAGGTTTAGATGTTCTCAAATTTACAGAGGATAGACCATTGGAGACTGGTCAGGAATGTGCTGAAATATTTGAATCTGGAGGTAACAAAGCCACAGATAATAAGGGTTACAGCATATAAGGTGATACAGGGCACAGTGAGTGAGATTATGGAGGTTGAAATAAATTATTTGTGATGCGCAAATATGAAGTTGGGTAACTCACTTCAGGATTAATGTGACGTGAAGGTTGTGAACAGATTGCTCAATCTCATAGTACCAGGATGAAAGATGGAGTTAGTAAGTAGGGAACAGAATTGGAGTGTGGAGTGAAAACGTTGACTTCAGTCTTCCAATACTTAATGCAAGCAAACTTCTGCTCTTACTGGATATTGATAATTTAGCAGTAGTGGAGATGTTAAGCTGAGTGACGTCAATGTATATCTGAAAACTAACATCATGCCTTTGGATGCTGCTGCCAAGAGGTAATGTGTAGGTAAGAATAAATGTGTAGGGGACAAGATAATGATGTGGGAATAGGAAGAGAAGCCATTGCAAGTGACTATCTACTTTTGATTATTTAAATGAAAACGGTAATACATGAGAGAAGTTCAATTCAGCTGGATGACAGCAGAGAAGCTTTACAGGAGGTGGCATGGCAAACTTGTCAAATGCAGGTTACACGTCATAAGGACAAGAAGGGAAAATTTACTTTTGTCATAGTTAAATAGGTGCCATCTGCGCCTGCGGCAAAAGCTGTTGTTTCAATATTGCACCAGGGAGGAATTCAAACACTGCGTTCCAAAAAAAGCAACAAATGGATTTGGGAGATGATAACATGTTCAAAGACTTTGGAGAGGAAAATTAGGTTGCAGAGGAGACGATAGTTTGCAAAAACGAAGCGATTAACAATTGCATTTTTGAGGCCAGGGAAAATGACAGCAGGTTTTTAATGGAAAGAAACACAATCTAAAATTTGCTAATCTAAATTTAGTCCTAGTTATATGGACTCCATAAAATTAACAAGAACTCTGTCCAGCAAACTGAATATTCCACCAACGCTGATGGTTTGGGGCAGGGTAGCAGGAGGCGGTAGTGTTTCTGACTGTGATCTGCCACTTTCCCAGTTCAGGCAAAATGTTGGAAACACAGCTGGATATTGCCTTGAACAAAGAATTGCTAACCACAGATTGTTCACACATCTGCTAATGCACATCCAGTTCTAATCTAAAAAAGGGAGCTGAAAGTAACTGAAGATAATGGGGTTCTGTATTGGCACCAAAAAAATTTAGGCAAAAATGTAGCAACATAAATTTGTTTACCTGATCAGTGGAGAGCTCTCTCATAAATGCAATTCATAAACTGTTTAAATTGATGTAATTGCAAATTTTAAATATTTTTCTACAATTGGTCTTTTTTCTCAACGCTCACAGCTTCTCTTGCAAAGTACTTCATCTTCACGTTACAAGATGTCACAAGTAAATTAGATATTATTACATCTTTCTAAGTGCAAATACACAAGATGGAAAGTGACTGTAATAAATACAAGTTTAACAAAGCTTGTTCAAGCCTCTCTGTTGAAAGTTTTGAGATGAAACCAACAATCTTACATTACAGGCAAGATTATGAAGGGCACTAGAATTGAACTGCAGTGGGTGGCTATTACTTGCATGCTCTTGCTTTCAGTAGCTCAGAAAAGTTAAAATTGTAGGAATATTACCTGGTACAAACGTACAAATCCTCAAACCATTATTAGTAACACTGCAAGAGGAGTCAGAGTGGCGTTCTGTTAAGGACTGTAAATGAGTTGTTCTAACAGTGATAAAAATACAGTCAAGGACAATAAATACCAGCTTTGTCAGTAATGTTTCCATCCATAAACAAATATAAGTACTATATTTCTGTGGTTTTTGTGTATTTAATGTACTGGGGATCCTTACAACTTACACTTCCTTTTCTAATAGCTGTTTTCTCTCCAGAATTGCTGAACATTTTACAGCCTTCGAAATCCATGCCTCTCTTTCCCTCCAAGTCCGCACTGGAAATATTCAAATCAGGCTCTACCCAGTTCTATCACTGAAACAGCCCTCAAAAATGAAATTCCATCCCATATATATGCTAGCACGACTAAGTGCAGCCTTTGACACAATTCAACACACCATTCTCATGCCTTTCATCCATCCAATTAAACAAAACTGCTCTCACCTGGTGCCACTCTTATCTTTCCAGTCCAAGATCACAGAATCATTTGCAACAGCTTCTCACCTCCACAACTTTTACCTGTGGAATCTCCCATGGATTTATCCTTGCTTTCCTCTCTATTTCTCATCTACAAGTTAAAAACCAGGCAACCTTGACGTGTTGTGAAGCAACAGCAGCAGAACTGCATTAAGCCACAAGCTATAATCTCATGGCCCCACATATCACCATCCATAATCACCATTAACCCAGACAACTAAACCTCAAGAGTGGACAGCAGGGAAAAGCATACCCGTTACAACCCTATTTGGAACCGTTATGTGAAGAAGAAATCCAAACACCCAACAATTATTCAACAGAATTCCATAACACAACAAGATTTCACATATTTAAACAAAACAAACTTTACTGTTTATAAAAAATATTCAAAGTAAACATTAACATCATAGCACTAAATATGGTATAAACATATTACTTCCGCACACTGCTCAGGAGTTGCTTTATCTTATGAAAATGGAGGTTCATTCACTTTCTCTGGGAATAGCTAAAAGGTGTATCACAGCTCACTGGCATTTTCCTCATTGTCCTTATTTCAATGAATCCTCTGGCCTTAAGCCAATTCTTCCATTTGTTTTTGGCTACATGATTCTTCACCTTTATTTTTAAACGAACCTCATGGCTGTGGATGCCTCGGCTTCTTATTCTGGTTGCTGCAAGACATTTAAGTGCCATCGCCAAGCTTTTTAAGTAAACTCAAACAGCTTTCTGCGACAAGGCTCTGCAAGGATGACCATACTAACTGCAAACTCAAACAAATCATCCAGTTCCTTTTGTCTCACAAAATCCAAATTGATATAGAGTCCACCTGCATTGCCCACAGTGAACAGGAAAGTTGGTCCTTCTTCACTTGTAATACAGGTCTTCCTGAGTACCACTTCCTGCTGGCTCTCTCTTCAATCTTGTAATCTTCAACAAAGCAAAGATAACTACTGCTTCTGTCCGCTGCCAAGTGAATTTCTAGTTGTTGTTGGCAAACATACAAGATAAATCAAAAAGAATCTTTGACACAAGGCTCCACCCTGAATCACTATGGCAACATGGTACGCTTTGGGATGATTCAACCATAAATGCAAAACAAATTACTTTACCCTCAACACAACTTTAATTCTGCAATTTGTGAATAATTTGTATATCTAATGGTGTTTATGACTCTTCCCCAAGATTATCAGCTTTTAGCTTCTTTTATTGAGATAGTAGACAAGCGAGTTCTACCAGAGGTTAGACATGAGCCGCCTATTATTTAAGTTATTGTTCCACTCTGATCTTGTGGTATAAACACATATAAATTAAAACTAGACTCGATTTGCATTTACATCAAGGTGCAGGGCTGGACGAACACAGCAGGCCAAGCAGCATCACAGGAGCAGAGAGGCTGACGTTTCGGGCCTATCTCTGATTGCATTTACATCAGAACTGTTTTTGCTCATATCACAATCAAATGCCCTCATTCATCTAGAGTTAATGCTATAATTGCTGAAACTAAAATCAGATGAAATAAATTCTGAACCAGTGATTCGCAACAAATTGAATGACTGAGAGATGGCAGCTCCAAAAACATCTATCATTGTCAATGATGGTACAGCATGTCAGTGCAAAGCGTTTGAGGCCATTTTTAGCTAGAAACACCAAATCAATAATTCATCTTGATGTCCTTCTGAAGTCCCCAGTATCAGAGATGTCAGTCTTCAGTCACAAAATCAAAGTTGCTGGAAAAGCTCAGCAGGTCTGGCAGCACCAGTGAAGGAAAAAACAGAGTTAACGTTTCGGGGATGGTGAGCCTTCCTTAGAACTGGTGGTGGCTGGGAAAACGTCAGTTTATATGCAGAAAATATGGAGGTGAGTGGGGTAGGGAGTAAACGATAGGATAGAGCCCAAACAGAGAGAGTTGGACAGACAAAGGAGTTGCTAACGATCAGACTGGGAGGGTGAATAGTTGTTAATGGGGGCTGTTAGTGATTAACAACAGGGGGTGTGTACTGGCAGGCTATGTAGTAACAAAGCCTGGTGGGTGGGGTCGGGGGCTGGGACACGGGAGAGTTTAGGCCCTAAAATTATTGAACTCCATAGAGTCCAGAGGGCTGTAGGGTCCCCAAGTGGAAAATGAGGTGTTGTTCCTCCAGCTTGCATTGGGCTTCACTGGAACACTGCAGGAAGCCAGAGACAGCGATGTTGGCCAGGGAGCAGGATGGTGCGTTAATTTGGCAGGCAACAGGTAGTTCAGGGTCTTTTTTGTGAGCAGAAAGTAGATGTTCTGCAAAGCGGTCACCAAGTCTATGCTTCGTTTCCCCAATGTAGGGGAGACCACACTGTGGGCAGCGAATGCAGTAGACTAAATTCTGGGAAGTGCAAGTGAAGTGTTGCTTCACCTGGAAGGTATGTTTGGGCCCTTGGATATTGGGGAGGGAGGAGGTAAACAGGCAAGTGTTGCACCTTCGCCGGTTACAGACGAAGGTGCCGTAGGGCTGTGGGGAGGTGTTGGGGCTGAAGGAAGTGTGGACCAGGATGTCCCGGAGGGAATGGTCCCTGTGGAAGGCGGACAAGGAGGGGGAGGGGAAAATGTGTCTGGTGGTGGCATCGCGCTGAAGGTGGCGGAAATGGCATCTGATAATCTTCTGGATGTGGATGCTGGTGGGATGGTAGGTGAGGATAAGGGGAACCCTATCGCTGTTGCGGGAAGGAAGAGAAGGGGTGAGGGCGGAAGTGTGGGAGATGGGTCGGACCTGGTTGAGGGCCCTGTCGACAACAGAGCTGGGGAATCCTCGGTTGAGGAAGGAAGTGGACATGTCGGAGGCTCCCTTGTCGAAGTTGGCCTCATCTGAACATATGCGACGGAGATGGAGGAACTGAGAGAATGGGATGGAGTCTTTACAGGAAGCAGGGTGTGAGGATGTATAGTCCATGTAGCTGTGGGAGTCAGTGGGTTTGCAGTGGATATTAGCAGCCAATCTATCCCCAGAAATGGAAACAGAAATGTCAAGGAAGGAGTCAAGAGATAGACCAGGTGAAAGTGAGGGCAGGGTGGAAATTGGAGGCGAAATTGATGAAGTTTTCCAATTCCAGATGAGAGAGGGAAGCAGCACCGATGGTATCTTCGATGTATCGGAGAAAGAGTTGTGGGGTGGGGCCCGGATGGGGGCTGGAACAAGGAATGTTCCACATACCCCATGAATAGACAGGCATAACTGGTGCCCATGCGGGTGCCCATGGCAATCCCTCTTACCTGAAGAAAATGAGAGGAGTTGAAAGAGCAGCTGTTGAGGGTGCGGACAAGCTTGACCAAGTGGAGGACGGTGGTGGTGGGTGGGGATGGTTCAGGTTTTGGCTCCAGGAAGAAGCGGAGAGCCCTAAGAGCCTCCTGGTGGGGAATGGACGTGTAAAGGGATTGCACTTCCATGGTAAAGAGGTGGTGGCTGGAACCGGTAAACTGGAAGTTTTGAAACCAGCGTAAGGCGTCAGAGTAATCATGGATGTACATGGGTAGGGATTGGACCAGGGGAGAGAAGACTGAGTCAAAGTAGGAAGACATTAGTTCTGTGGGGCACGAGCAGGCTGAAACAATGGGTCTGCCCGGGCAGTCCTGTTTGTGGATTTTTGGCAGGAGGTAGAAATGAGCTGTGTGGGGTTGGGGGACTAGTAGTTTGGAAGCAGAGGTCGGTGAGGGTTGCGATCACCAGATGAAATGAGATCAGTTATCGTAGTGGATCAGTGGCCTAATGTGCCATGGTGGGGTCATGGTCCAGGGGAAGATAGGAGGAGGTATCTGAGAGTTGGCACTCAGCCTCTGCAAGGTAGAGGTCAGTCTTCAGTCAATTTGATTCACTAAACAAGATACTCACAAGTAGCTGAAGGCACTGGATACAGCAAAAGCAAAGGACCCTAACAAAATTTCATCTGTAGTACTTAGTAGTCCTGACCAAGCCACATTGTTAACCCAGCTGTTCTAGTGCGGATGTGTTATTGCCATCTATCCAATTACTTGGAAAACGTCTCAGCTATATTCTGTCCACAAAAGCAGGACAAATCCAATCCATTCAATTACCGTCCCATCATTCAAACGTCATGAATCAGCAAACTCATAGGTGTCACTGACACTGCTAGCTCGTCTAGTGTTCTCGAGCCCAACAACCCATCTGCATTCCTCTGACTCGAGCATTATGTACATCCTGATTTCATTTCAAACACTGGCAGCAAAAGTCTTCATCCATTTTGGCTCCAAGCTCTAGAATTTCTTCAATAAAACTCAGCACCTCCCTTGTCCTTGAAGCCTTTCGTTAAAGCTCATCTCTCTGGCCCTGCTCAAAATCTTCTTTGGTTTGGGTGTTATTCACTCAATTATGTTCTAATGTTCAAGGTAATAAAGGAATTTAAGTTTCTGCTATGAACTATATGAAGTTGAAATTAAATGTAGGAAGGTTAAAGTAAAGGAAGGTGATCTAGAATGTTGAGTGTTCTGACAGGTTACAATACAATGTTATTGGTCTCCAATATGTTGCACTGTGAATACTTGATCTAATTTAGCTCATAAAGCAGACATTATCCACAAGCGGATGGGGGAAATAAATGAAAAATCAAAAATTATCTAAATGGGCTGTTTTTTAAAACTTTTTTCAAGTTGTAGCAGAGCAGCTTGTAGCATTTGCTTTTCCTTTATGGAAATAGAAACCCAAGTCCGGGGTGACATTTAGAACACCTAACAAATGGATCAGAAACAGTGTTTAGTGAAAGGAAAGTATAAATAATTCCTGCAAAATTTCAATTTTGCCCAAAGAAGGACACCATTTATCATTTCATTTCTACATACAGTGCTATGACTGTTTTGATGCCAACACTGATGACCTAAGTAACGGTCTAAATGCTGTTCCTGGCTGCAACATTTTTGAAGTTTTGCTTGGCAAAGATGATGCATAGCACTGGCTATTCAGTAAAAGTGATTATGCTGTCTAAAAATATGTAGCAGCTAAATAAGTAAAGGCAAACAGAAGAAACCTGTCTTACTGACACCATCACACCACAGATCTAGAAATATGGTTCCCTACATAAATAAATCAAGCATGTCACAATACCACCTTCTCTAAATCTGAAACGCAGACATACTTGTGGAAAAGAATTCAACAAAGCATTAAAAAGCCAAAAAGATGCTTGATGCTTCCAAGTGATACAAAATATTATTTTTGCCTCTTTCTCCTTTTCTTCAAGGTGAATCGTGACATTTTTATTTGTTTTGAGTTATCCCACATTTTACTTCACTGACTGATTTTTCAGGATCCCGAGTCAGATTGCCTGGATTGCAAGTTTACCTAACCAATGTATCTTTTGAAATATTCTTGCATAATAAAACAAAGAACTGTAAATGCTGAAGATATGAAACAAAAAGAGAAATTGCTGGAGAAACTCAGCATATCAGGCAGCGTCTGTGGAGAAAAGGCAAAGGCAAATTTCAAGTCCGATGACCCTTCTTCAGGGCTGATAGTAAGGGAATTTTCTCAATCTCACTGTATTGTCCCAACTGACTCACCACTGCACATGATGATCAGGGGCTAGGAAGATTCAGACCAACCAGTTCTGCTAATGCAGAGAAAATAGCTTAAACTAATTAGTTTATCTACTAGTTAAAGCTATTTTCCAACTGGTCCTCACTTTCCACCCCACCAGCATCTGCAAGCAAAAGATCATAAGCCACCATTTCTGCCACAACCAGACACATATTCCCCAGAAGGTGTAACACTTACCTGTTCACATCATACCTCCTCACTATCCAAGGTTCCAGATACACCTTACAGCTGAAGCTGCGATTTGCCTGAACTTCACTCAAATCTAATTAGTCTACTGCATTCACTGCTCACAATGTGGTTTCCTCTACACTAAGGAGATAAAACATAGACTGGGTGACCACATTGCAGAATACCTCAGTTGTGTCCCTAAAAATAACCCTGAGCTTCCAGATGCCTGACACTTCAACACACCATTGTGCTCCATGGCCAACATTTCTGTCTCAGACATGATGTAGTGCTCCAGTGAGGCTGAGGGCAAGTTGGAAGAACAGCATCTCACCTTCCTTTTGGAGACTCTGCAGCTTTCAGGATTCAATCGAGTTCAATAATTTTAAGAGCCTGAACACCTCCTTCCATGTCCGTTATCTAGCACCACACCCCAGGTCCTGCAGTGCCACAACGATGCCACCCGAAGGTTGCAGGAACAGCAA
>NC_063336.1:105572378-105587442 GCF_021869965.1 Rhincodon typus
AAAAAAAATTTCTGAAGAAGGGTCTAGGCCCGAAACGTCAGCCTTCCTGCTCCTCTGATGCTGCTTGGCCTGCTGTGTTCATCCAGCTCTACACCTTGTTATCTAATATCGATTTGGGAATGTTATTGCCCATTTTACGATCGTTCACAAGGGTACTCATGCTTCAGGCAAAGCGTATAGTTATAAAATAAACCAGCGCCTGAAGGAACTCTGCTCCAAAGGTTAGCTACCAATAGTCGAAATTCTTCAATTGCCAGAAGTCAGCAGAACAATGGCAATAGAGTGCTTTATATTCTCCACACTCTTCAGCAACACCTAATTACTTACAACTGTGAAATATCGTGCCCATTGTTGATGTGTTGGTTATGAATACAAGTGGCAACTTTTACTTACAAATAGCTAATAACTAACAACACTTCGGTCAGTAACAATTTAATAAGAAACAAAAAAAAAATCGGAAACTCACTATACCCAAGCAAGGGAGTTCCCAAGTGAGCTGCTTGATGCCGAGTATTGTAGATCACTGTGCACTGTCATAGACGTTGAAAAGTTAGTTAACTCGTAAGATATCAAAAAAAGTTGCCGTAAGGAAAAATCGAGGTTAAGGTGTTCTCAATCTTGATTATTTTGAGTATTCACAGAGAAGGGGGTCTGGGCTGCAGGACAGATCCACCACTAAGTCACTCACCGCTAGCACCAGCATTTCCAAGCTGCGAAACAGTGATCTAACTCACAGATATTGGATTGAACAGAAAGAAACATCCACAAACAGTATTCAAATTCCGATCCCAACAAGTTCATCGGTCCAAATGAACGTTCTACTTTTCTTTTGTCTGACTGGCTTGCAGCATCTCAAACAAACACGAAAAAAAACTTTACCTACATGCAGCAGAAGAAACAAATAGATCACAAAACCCTTACCGCAAAGGGAAAATGCAGCAGCTTTTATTCTGGCGGTACAAACTGGCGGCCCCCTTATTTCAATCCGGTCTGTCCTTTGGTGAGATGTTGTTTGGGAAATACCAAGCAGGGAGCGAGAGATATCACGATCACGGCCCGGCGGTGCCAAACTCCTTTTAAAACAAACCCAAGCGACACTCTCTCTGCAGAGAACCCTCGCAATCCACGTGGTGGATCTTTCCCAGCTCCCTAAAGAGAGCGAATGTAAAAGGGTATTGTTGGAGATGAGGAAGGGGGCGGGGGTGTCAGCTTCCTTCACTGCTTTTGACCCTCTGCTTTTCCATCTACCGATACGGTTTTAAACTGTCTGTTGAACCCCAGTACGAAAGGCACAACGGCAATTAATCTCGGCTCCTTTTGTTGTTAAATTTTGCAATTTCTACCGGCTTGCTGGAGTTACCTTTGCCATTTATTGCTTTGAATGCTCAAAGGATCGCGCACTGAAATCAGTGTAAACGTTATAAATTTGATTGAATTTCGTAGGATGTCATGTTAACAATGTTCATTGGAGGATAGAGGTTTTACAGTTTAAAAAAAAAACTGGCAGGTCTGATTATGCCACTCTTTGTATTGTTTAACCAACAGACTGCTGAAAGCTATGTTGCATATTTTTTAAACTCTGTGTGATTTCGTCCTGGAAAAGAACACTCGCGCCCTCTTTCGACCGCTTCTACACAGTCGTTACTAAAATACACAGCGTTCCTCTTCTCTGTCGGCTGAGCTGAAGAAAGAAAATTGCTTTTTAAAAAATATAGCGTCCTGTATGCCAGATGGATATGCCAAAGCCTTTCACAGCCAACAGGGTGCTTTGGAAACAAAAGCAGAAATTGCTGGAAAAGCTCAGCAGGTCTGGCAGCATCTGTGAAGAGAAGTCATAGTTAACGTTTCAGGTCTGGTGACTCTTCCTCAGAACTGATGTCAGCTAGGAGATTGTCGGTTTACATGCAGAAAATAGGGTGGGGCGATGGGTAAGGAATAAACAATGGGTGGGGATAGCGTCCCGAGAGAGAAGAGCAGTTAGACAAAGGAGTGGATAATGATCTGGCTAGGAGGGTGAATAGCTATTAATGAAGACTATAAGTGAATGACAATAGGTAGTGTGTAGTTGCAGGCTATGTAATAAGAAGGCCTGGTGTGTGGGGTAGGGGGTTAGGACATGGGAGAGTTCAGGCCCTAAAATTATTGAACTCGATATTGAGTCCGGAGAGCTGCAGGGTCCCCAAGCGGAAAATGAGGTGATGTTCTTCCAGCTTGTGTTGAGCTTCATTGGAACACTGCAGCAAGCTTGAGACAGAGATGTTGGCCAGGGATTAGGCTGTTGTGTTAAAGTGGCAGGCAACAGGTAGTTCTTTTTGTGAGCAGAAAGTAGATGTTCTGCAAAGCGGTCGCTCAGTTTATGCTCCAGTTCCCCAATGTAGAGAAGACCACACTGTGAGCAGTGAATGCAGTAGACTAGATTCTGGGAAGTGCAGGTAAAGTATTCCTTCACCTGGAAGGTATGTTTGGGCCCTTGGATAGTGGAGAGAGAGGTTGCAGGAGAAGGTGTTGTGGGGGTGTTGTTGGGGGTGAAGGAAGAGTGGACCAGGGTGTCCCAGAGGGAACAGTCTCTGTGGAAGACGAACAAGGGAGGCGAGGGGAATACGTGTCTGGTGGCGGCTTCTCGCTGGAGGTGGCAGAAATGGCCTGATAATCTTCTAGATGTGGATACTGGTGGGATGGTAGGTGAGGATAAGGGGAACCCTATCGCTGATGCGAGAGGGAAGAGAAGGGGTGAGGTGGAAGTGCGGGAGATGGGTCGGACCTGGTTGAGGGTCCTGTCGACAACGGTGCTGGGGAATCCTCGGTTGAGGAAGAAGGTGGACATTTCGGAGGCTCCCTTTTCAAAATTGGCACCATTGGAGGACATAGAGACAGAAGAACTGGGAGAATGGAATGGAGCCTTTACAGGAAGCAGGGTGCAAGGATGTATAGTCCAGGTAGCTTTGGGTTTATAGTGGATATTAGTAGCCAATCTATCCCCATAAATGGAAACAGAGATGTCAAGGAAGAGAAGGGAGGAGTCAGAGATAGACCAGGTGAAAATGAGGGAGGGGTGGTAATTGGAAGCGAAACCGATAAACTTTTCCAATTCTGGACAAGAGAGGGAAGCAGCACCGATAATATCATCGACATATCAGAGAATGAGTTGTGGGTGGGGACTGAAATAGGACTGGAACAAGGAATGTTTCATGTACCCTACGAAGAGACAACATAACAGGGGCCCGTGTGCATACTCATGGCCACCCCTCTGACGTGAAGAAAATGAAGGGAGTTAAGAGAGAAGTTGTTGAGGGTGAGGACAAGCTCAGCCAAGCGGAGGAGGGTGGTGGTGAGTGGGGATGGTTCAGGCCTTTGCTCCAGGAAGAAGTGGAAGGCCCCGTGACCATCTTGGTGGGGGATGGATGTGTAAAGAGATTGCACATCCATGGTAAAGAGGAGGTGGCTGGAGCGTTCAAACTGGAAATTTCAAAACTTGCGTAAAGCATCAGAGGAATCACAGATGTACGTGGGCACGGACTGGACCAGGAGAGGAAAGACTGAGTCCAGGTAGGAAGAGATGAGTTCTGTGGGGCAGAAGCAGCCTGAAACAATGGGTCTACCTGAGCAGTCCTGTTTGTGAATTTTCAGAAGGAGGTAGAAGCAAGCTGTGCGGGGCTGGGGGACTATCAGCTTGGAGGCTGTGAGGGGCAGATCACCAGATGAAATGAGGTCAGTGACCGTGGTGGATACAATGGCCTGATGTGCCGTTGTGAAGTCATGGTCCAGGGGAAGATAGGAGGAAGTATCTGAGAGCTGGCGCTCAGCCTCTGTAATGTAGAGGTCAGTACGCCAGACTACCACCCTTATCGGCAGACTTAATAACAAAGTCAGGGTTGGATCTAAGTGTACGGAGTGCAGTCAGTTCGGAGGGAGATAGGTTGGATTGGATGGGGGGGCAGAGAAATTGAGGCGAATAATGTCATGTTGACAGTTTTCAAAGAACAGATCAAGTGCAGGTAAAAAGCCAGAGGGAAGGGCCCAGGTGGAGGGAGAGTGTTGCAACTGGCCGAAGGGGTCAATGAGATGGGGAGAGGATTCTTGTCCAAAGAAATGGACAAGGAGGCAAAGATGGCAGAAGAAGAGTTCAACGTCATGTCATACCCGAAATTTGTTAAGGTGGGGACGCAGAGAGATAAAGCTGAGGCCTTTGCTGGGTACAGAGCATTCAGCATCGGAGAGTGGAAAGTTAGGAGGGATGGTGAATACCCGATAGGAGGTGGGGCTGGGGGAAGGAATGGAGTCAGAGGGAAGGAGAGGAAAGGAAGGTTCCAGAGGGTCATGGGTATATTTGAGTTCTTGCATCTTGTGGGCCTTGATGCCTGAAAGGATAAGAAAAAGTTTCTTGTTAGCACGACGAATGAGCCGGAGGATGAACTGGAACTGCGGAGTGGTGCAGCCCTGAGCCAGTGTGTTGCGATGCTGTCGGAGAGAGAGGTCGAGAGTATGCATGTGACGCTGCATGGCACTGAGTGTGGATCTCAGGAGAGAGCTGTCTGTAGAACATTGAACATCATGGAGATATCTGTGATCCTGGGAGGGTTCAAAGCACAAGGGATGAAACATCAGTTGGAATCCATGTGGGGTGTGTCTGAGCCGGAGGCAGTCAGTCAGGAATGTGATGTGGATGTGGAAATGAGTTTTAGCAAATACCTGGTCAAACACGAGGAGTGTTGGTGGACAAGAAAGAAAGATAGGAACGGAAATCCCGTCAGAGAAAGGAACAGAACTTCTTCAAAGTGGGCATACCTAGAAGACACGTGGCAGTGAGTTAAATACTAAATAAAGACCAAAAGAACTGTGGATGCTGTAAATCAGAAACAAAAACAGAAGTTTCTGGAAGAGCCCAGCAGGTCTGGCAGCACCTGTGGAGAGAAATCAGAGTTAATGTTTTGGGTCTGGTGACCTTTTCTGACAACTGATGGTAGCTAGGAAAATGTCAGTTTATACACAAAAGGTAGGGTGAGGGAAGGGGTTCAGGAGTAAACGACAGGTGGAGATAGAGCCCAGAGAGAGAGAAGAGCAATTGGACAAAGGAATGGATAACGATCTGGTTTAAAGGGTGGATAGCTGTTAATGAAAACTGTTAGTGGCTAACAATAGGTAGTGTGTAATGGCAGACTATGTGATTACAAGGCCTGGTGTGTGGGATAGGGGGCTAGGATATGGAGGAGTTCAGGCCCGAAAATTATTGAACTCGATATTGAGTCCAGAGGGCTGCAGGGTGCCCAAGCGGAAAATGAGGTGTTGTTCTTCCAGCTTGGGCTGAGGTTTCCTGGAACACTGTAACAAGCTTGAGACAGAGATGTTGGCCAGGGAACAGGGTGGTGTGTTAAACTGGCAGGCAAAAAGATGCTTTTGAAGTTTAGTCACTGTTGTAATACGAGGAACTTCAGCAAGCAATGTACCCACAGTTCGATCCCTCAAGCCCCAACGAGATGATGACAGGAATACCTGATTTTTTTTTCAGGTGATTGGAGGATAGGTGTTCGCAAGAGCACTTGTGATCCATTTCAAATAGGGTTATTGCTACACTAATGTTCATTTGAGGGAAGAATCAGATTTTGGTTCCACATTTCAGCCTAAAACCAACATTCCAGGAGTGCTAGGCTAATGTGTCAGATTTAAACTTATATTGTGGGTCTTGAATCCGCAAACTTCTTTCTCAAGAGCTTAGAGCCCTAATGCTCAGGCAAGACTGATCTCTGACCTGCAGAAATCAAAAATGGAATGAGAAAATAGCATTTCAATGAGTAAGTCATCTTGTTTCACAAACATGAGGAAGTTAAACAAAATCATGAAAATATCTGCAGGGCGATTAACTTAATGTAACATAAGCAACACACCATCTTGATGTAGCCTTCTCAGAGAAGGGTGTTGAAGGATGGCGTGCAGCCAGTACTCATTGCACTGTTGTAGCCAACAGCAGGGAGTCAGCAGCCTGCTGAAAGCTAGTCTGCATGTTTTAAAGTCAATGTGCATTGTGGCAGGTGTGAGATGAGAGTGAGGATGACTGCTCTTCATATCAAGGCAACATAACCAAGTGTGGCATCAAGCAGAGCTAATGAAATAAATGGAAAACTCTCCACTGGTTGGAGACCTAGCCCAAGGAAGATGGTTGTGTTCAATGAAGACTAATCATTTCAACCTCAGGGAGTCGCTACAGGAATTTCTCAGTGTAGTATTCCAGGCTCAACCACCTTCAGCCACCCCATCAATGTCCTTCTTTGTATCATAAGGCCAGGTGGGTGTTTTCACTGATGGGACAATGTTCTGTTCAATTTGCAATTCCTCAGATAGTGAAGCAGCTAGCGCCCCTGTATGCCAAGACACAGATTTCAGTTAGATTTGGAGTGAGGTTGTGGCAATTATCATTCATGCCAAGCAAGTGACAGTTAAGGACCATCTCCAACAAGAGGAAATATAACCACCTCCCCTTGACATTCATAAACACTACCTCCAAGTGCTTAGATGTTGCCAGTGACCAGAAACTTAAGTGGATCAACCACATGTATACAGTAGCTACAATAGCCAAAGGGGTGGGGGTTTAATCAAAGATTAAGAAGGACCAGGATGATGAAGAGAGTTAAGATGTTCTTCATCTAAAAATTTCTCACCCGGTCAGTATCTCAAATCGGCTCTCCTCGTCAAACACCTTAAGCCCACTTACACGAGTTTATCCCTGTTTAGAACTGTCAGCAGAGGTGTGAACTCAGTATGTGATGTCACTAAACCAGACAGTTCTGTGTTGGCACGGCTAGTGTGCCTTAATTGACAGACAACTTAAGGAGAAACTAATCTGATTTTAAAACAGTCAACAGTGGGTTAGATGGCAAGTTACATGTCAACTGACAGTGCAGAAGATCACAAATAGTGACAAGGAAATGGGCAGAAGTGTCAAGGTGGATGTGGCTGATCAGCCTGTACAGCAGTTCATCGAAGAGAAGGACGATGACAAAACCAAACAAAAGCTGTATCCTTTCAGATTCTATGGTGATGATGCATATTGTGCTAGTGTTGTTTCAATTGCCTTGGACAGGGAAGTGAGAGATGCACTGCACAAAGCCCAAGCAGTTAAATATACTCGACATGCAGATTGTTCAAGAATCATCAACCAATACATCAGGCATATCAAGCCATGTGATACTAGGGATGTGACAACAGAGACAGGAGGAGGATACTACTCGCAGTCTACAGTCATGATCTTAGTACAGGCAGCCTCATGGTGATGGTCCCTCTCCATAAATTTTGATGGAAGTGGAGTTTGTACCATCCGGAGGAGATCCAACAGATGTTTCTTCAGCACTGCTCTCACCATTTGGTGGAAGGGGAAGAAAAAGAACTGTAACACGGCTGCTGTTCCTGTACCTGCTAGGTTACCGCATCTGGCTGCTCACACATTCACTGTGATTGAACTGTAAAGAACAAGACTATTAGTCATTCTAAGAAACTTGGTTTATGGAATGTCAGAACACTTTCAGGAAACATTGTAAGGTCAAAGCTCTGACCAGCCCTCAGAGCCAGAATGTTGGGTAAGGGCAACGTCAGCATACACAACCGAAGCAAAACAAGTCTCTTTTAGGAGTCTCAATTTAGGGAGGCTGGTGTAAGCTACACATTCTACTGGATTAGCAAGTATAAGGACCAACCCCAAACGTCAGGCCTGGGGTTTGCCATTCATTCTAAATTGATAAACAAGCTTGACTCACTTCCTGGGAGAGATAGTAGGAACTGCAGATGCTGGAGAATCCGAGACAACAAGGTGCAGGGCTGGATGAACACAGCAGGCCAAGCAGCATCATAGGAGCAGAGAGGCTGACGTTTCGGGCCTAGACCCTTCATCACGTCCTTGACTCACTTCCTGTTGGGATCAGTGATTAATTCATCATCCTTTGCTTAATTTTTTTTCAGTAATCAACCTGCGATGTTCACTAGCATCTATGCATCAGTAAGATGAGGTTGAAAAGCATTCTATGATGATCTCAGCAAGACAATTAGAGGAATGCTCAACCAGGACAAACTCATTATTCTTAGTAATTACAGTGCCTCAATGGGCACAGGCTGTAATAAACAGAGTCAAGTACTAGAATACCACTGTTTTGGCAGAGCAAACTGTGGTGCCCAGTTGTTTCATCTCCAAATGCCATGAACTTGATACAACCATCAGAAGAAAAGTCTTTCAGCAATCAGACAAGCTGAAAATAACATAGATGCACTCAAATCCAAACACTGGCACAGGTTGGAGTGCAGAGTGATTTCAATGAAATTCTGCCAAGATTACTCAATTGCAAACCTCATTACAGCCTTGGTTCAAACATGGATAAAAGAACCAAATTCCAGAGGTGAGATGAGAGGGACAGCTGTCGACATCAAGGCCGCATTTGACCGAGTGTAGTAACAAAGACCCCAAGCAAAACTGGAATCAGTGTGAATCAGGAGAACATTCTCCAAAGGTTGGCACATAGGAAGATGTTTGGGATTGTTGGGGTTCAGTTATCTCTGTTCCAGGACATCTAGCCAGGAATCCCTCAGTGTCCTAGGCCTAAGCATCATCAGCTACTTCATTAATGGTCTTCCCTTCATCATAAGGTCAGAAGTGGGAATATTTGCTGATGATTATACAATGTTCAGCATTATTCACGATTCCTAGATAATGAAGCAGTCCAAGTCCAACAAGACCTAGACAATATCCAAGCTTGAACTGACACGTGGGCAAGTAACATTCACACCACACAAATGCCAGGCAATGACCACCTGCAATAAGAGACAATATAACCACTGCTCCTTGACATTCAATGGCATGACCATCACTGAATCCCACACTATCTACATCCTAGGGTTACCATTGATCAGATACTAAACTGGACTCATCATATAAATCCAATGGCTACAACAAAAGGTCAGAATCTAGGAATACTACGGTAAGTAACTCACCTCCTGTCTCCTAAAAGCCTGACCACCACCTACAAGGCACAAGTCAGGAAGTGTGACGGGATACTCCCCACTTACCTGGATGAGCACAGTTCCAACAACACTTGAGGAGCTTGATATCATCATGGAAAAAGCAGCCCACTTGATTGGCACCACATCCACAAACAGTCAGTCACTCCATCACTCAGTTATAGCAGTATGTTCTATAAGATCCACTGCAGTAATTCACGGAGACAACACCTTGCAAACCCACAAAGATTTCTAACTATAAGGACAAGGGCAGCAGATACATGGAAACACCAGCACCTTCAAGTTCCCCTCCAAGCCACTCACCACCCTGACTTGGAAATATATCACTGTTCCTTCACTGTCTGTGAATCAAAATCCCAGAATTCCCTCCCTTGTCATTGTGTCTATCTACAGCACATAGACTGCAGCAGTTCAAGAAGTTAGTTCACCACCACCTTCTCAAGAGCAACTAGGATTGGGTAATAAAAGCTGTCCCAGCCAGTGATGTCCAGATCCCATGAGTGAATTTCAAAAAAAAGTACATAAAGCTCACATTGTTAGGAAATTCACTAGTCTCTACTGTTTAATCTGGAACCAGGATGCTGTGATCCCAAAATCACAAGAATGCCTCCGTAATTCATCTCTACAAATGGAAAGAGAACAAGCTGGTGGCCATCATCAGCAAAGATCACTTACTTCAATGGCCAGAAGCATATTTGCAAAGGTTATTCTTAATTGGTTTGTCATTCACCTCATTGACTCTGCTTACCCAGGATCACAGTGTAGCTTTGTGCAGGTCAAGGGACTGTAGATATGATCTTTGCAGCAAGTCAACTTTCAAGAAGAGATAATAGGAACTGTTGATGGTGGAGAATCTGAGATAACAAGGTGTAGAGCTGGATGAACACAGCGGGCCAAGCAGCATCAGAGGGGCAGGAAAGCTGACGTTTCGGGTCTAGACCCTTTCAGGTCTATTTCTGAAGAAGGGTCTAGGCCCGAAACGTCAGCCTTCCTGCCCCTCTGATGCTGCCTGGCCCGCTGTGTTCATCCAGCCCTGCACCTTGTTATCTCAACTTTCAAGAAGAGTAATGTTCATTGATCTGACCAAGGTTAATGACATAGTAAGCCAGGAAGGTCTGTGGAAATATGATTGCCCTGAGAAGATAACCAGTGTCATTCTTTCATTTCATGATGGTATGATGACCAGTGTGGTGGTAAGTGGTATATTGTCAAATGCCTTTCCTGCCACCAACAGCAAGCAAAGCTGCGATTGGCCCCAATTCTGTTCACCATGTGCTTCTTGGCCACATTCCAAAGATTTTGACTCAGGAGTACACATAAAATTCAGGACAAACAGCAACCTCCTCCACTGGCAAATGTTCATGGCCCTCTACAACGTTTATTGAAAAGCTACTGAGTCAATTCTTTTTTATGGATGACTTGCTCTCATGGTATGTTTGGTGGAGGACATTCAGTTGTTCATTGATCACTTTGCTCTAGCCTCTGAAGACTTTGGTCTGACAGTGAATCTGAAGAAGACAGGAATGTTCCCACATTTCAAAACCCCACAGTCACTATCAATGGCACACCCTTACGATCAGTGCAGATGTTTTGCTATCTTGGGACTATCTTCTCCAATAAAACTACGCTGAATGACAAAAACAGGCTCAGCATTTGGCAGACTCATTCTCAAGATTTTGAAAGAACACGGGTTTTGTCTCAGAACAACCAACAAAGTGTTCCAGGCAGGGGTTTTTACATCATTTCCTTAAGGGTATGATATTTGGATAACCTCCCAATGTCATAGTTGAACAGAGAACAATTAAAAGCATTTCATTTTCACTGCATGAAATCTATTTGCAACATGGCAGAACAAAATTCCCATGGCTGAGATTCTTGCATACTGCTGGAGTCTACGGCATGCCCATCAGAGCTCATCTTTGCAGGGTTGGTCACGTGATTTACCAGGAAGATTCCCAGATACCAAAGGTGGTACTCAACACCAGCTGAGTACAGGAATCCGCACCATCAGTTCCAAACTTAAATATGAAGACAGTCTGAAAGTCAACTTCGGAGCTTGCAAGCTAGATTCCAATACATAGGAAGAAAGAACCTTGGACAGGACCAAATAAAGAAGTCTTTGCCATCGAGTAATGTTTACATTTGAGCAGGACAGTCAAGTTGCCTTCAAGCATGGCAAAGTCAGTGCCTCCATCTGTCCCTCCAAAATTGACTTTGTGTACAGTATTTGCCATCAAGCATGTTGGTTGAGACTCACTTAAACATCACTAATAATATGACATGAACCTAGCCGGTAAACCATGTCTTTTTTTTCCCCCAACACTCATCCATTGAAGTGTTGGGGAGAATCTATCAGAAGCGTAAGTCAGAGGCTGAGTGTTATGTGGTATGTCCTGTCTGCCTGAAGATTTTCCACCATCTACAAATGATAAGTCAGGAGTCTCCACTTGCCAAGATGAGTGTGGCTCCAAGAAAACGCAAGAAGTTCAAAACCAACTAGGCAAAGCAGCCTGCTTAATTAGTGCTCCGAACTATCAACAGTAGCATTCATTCTTTCCACTACTGACTCTCAGTGCAGTATGTACCATCTACAAGATGTACTGTGATAACTGACTAAGGCTTGTCTGGCAGCACCTTCCAATCGTGTGACCTCTCCAATTTAGGAGAATAACGAGAGAGGAGAGAGGTTTAAAAAAGACATGAGGTGCAGATTTTTTACTCAAAGTGGTTTGTGTGTGGAATGAACTTCCTGAGGAAGTGATGCAGATTGAGGCTCACTTAAATATCACAAATGATATGACATGAACCTAGTCTGTAAACCATGCTTTTTTTCTCAGAACTCATCCATTGAAGTGCTGGGGAGAATCTATCAGTAGAGTAAGTCAGAGGCTGAGTTACATTTATAGGAAAAGTTTGGAAGGATATTGGCCAGGAACAGGCAGGTGGGAACTAGTTTAGTTCAGGATAATGTTTGGCATGGACTGGTTGGACCAAAGGGTCTGTTTCCAAGCTGTGTGATTCTATGAGTCAGATGCAGAGAAACACTATCATCTCTAGGTTTCTCTCTAAGTTACACACAATCATTACGTTGATCTATATCATTGTTAATTCAGTGTTAAGGATCAAAACATTGAAATTCCTTATATCTGATGGCATTGTGCATGGATTGCAGCCTTTCTAGTAGGCAGTTCATCACTACCTTCTGGAGGGTAATTTGGAAGGCCAATATCACTTGCTTGTCAGCAATGCTCTCACTCCATGAATGTATAAAATAGATTTCGGGGCTGGGAGTCATTAAACAAGTAATGTGAGGGAGGAGAGAGAGCCTGATCATAGGAGAGGTGGGTATCAAGGATGTTGCACTAGATGTCCAGCTTAAAAGTTGCAGAGAAGGGAGGGGCAGCATAATGGCTCAGAGGTTAGCACTGCTGGTTCCAGGGTCAATTCCAGTCTATTGCGATTGTTTTGAGTTTGCACATTCTGCCTGTGTCTGCACAGGTTTCCTCCAGGTGTTTCGGTTTCCTCCCACAGTCCACAGGTTAGCTGGATTGGCCATGCTGAATTGCCCATAGCATCCAGGGATGTGTAGGTTAAGTGGATTAGCCATGGGAAATGCAGGGTTACAGGAATAGGGTACGGGACGACTCTGAATGAGATGCTCTTTGGGGAGTCAGTATGGACGTGTTGGGCCAAATGGCCTGTTTCCACACTGTAGGGAATCTATGAATAGAAAGAAAGTTATTATGTGTGCTCAAGGAGAGGTCTGGTGAAGGGGAACAAGAATCCCTTCAAACACATGCTCAAATGAGTGACCAGAGTTAGTCATGAAAGTCAATAACGTCCGAGGACCTGGATGCAGTACCATGAAAAGTCTAATGCCGTCACATTACTTGTTAATGCCAGTGGTTGTAACTTCAAATGCCATATCCTACAAACTAGTTTCAGCCTACTGCTAAATGTGTTACATCCCCATCACTCAACTACCAGAAATCTCTATCTATCAGGACTCATAACTAACTTTCATGCACTCTACTACAACTGTCTTATGTTGTGTACAAACCACTGATGGATTGTGGTTGGGGTAAAGTTCTGCCATTAGTCCTCCTTTCTAATTTTTTCAAATAATCAAATGGCAAACTGAACAAAAGTAGCATTGACAGCCCTTAAGACCTACTGCAACAAAAGTCTAAATCGCAAATTAAACTTGTCAATTAAGGTTAAAACAAAAGTTAAAGTCTATTGATCTTCAAAGGCCTGAAACACACCAGCAGTCGCCACATGTTCCATCTCCAAAGATACCTGAATGTGGACATAACCATGGAAGAGAGTCAGGGACCCTTCAATTTCTGCTGCCTGTAACTTTAATGTCACTTCAGCCAGATCCAGGACTCATGAGAAAATATTACAATCTGCCTAACCCACTCCATGCTAAGTGTCTAAAGGTCAGGAATGTGGGACTGAAATGCAAATGAAAATAGAGTAAAAGACCCTTAAGAGAATAAAAAATGGGAACTGAGCCTCTTACAATGAAAGGATAGATCATCTACAGATTCTCTGAGGCTGCAGAAATTACAGGATGGTTGGAAGTTTATGAGCTTACTTAACCGATGATTGCATGGGACTGCTGAAGACAACAGTCTCCAAAGTAACTCTTCAGAAGCCAATATCCCATCACCAAGTCTCCCTTTATTTACAATGAACCGTCCTTGACTTTAGTACTGCCTCAATCAAAGTCAGGTACCAGTGTGTCAATATCTCTGACACTCACCTTTTTAAGTCAGCCAGGGCTTTCTGATTGTATCAGCTTAACAGCCCCAATCAGGGAGCAAATATTCTATGGGGTCCACCTGGCTGACCTTGTTACAGTCAGACCTTGTTACAGTCATTATAGTCTCCACCCCAAGTCAGTGAGATAAAGCGAGGACTCCCGTGATGGGTGACCTCCACTGGGTGCTTTTGCCACTGCCAAAGGGCATGTTGGATGGCGAATGGAAATAAGGAAGTGAAGAATGAAAGAACGGCTGTAAATCAGAAACAAAAACAGAAATTGCTGGAAAAGCTCAGCAGGTCTGGTCGTGTCTGTGCCCAAGTGACCCTGAGGAAGTGTCGCTTAACTCGAAACATTAACTCTGATTTCTCTCCACAGATGCTGCCAGACCTGCTGAGCAATTTCTGTTTTGCTTGTGTAAGGGTGTGAAGAATGTGCAGTAGTAGTCTGTACAGGAAACAGCTCCGCATCGAATGGAAGGAATCAGAAGGAATTTCCTTGAGCCAACTTAACTCACAGTGTGTGGGTCCTTGAGGGAGGCTTCAGGCTCTGGAGCCAATATGAAATTTCACCTGAATGGGGGTCAATTTAGATGGAAGTCCATTGCATGATCAAACTGCGTCAACAACACAGCTAGCTTCATGTCTGAATGCCAACTTTTTGAGGCTCTGGATGATTTTGGACATTAACCAACATGACCAACAAGTTTTTTGTGGTACTATCCAGCCCTCTCCTTTGCTATCCAGCTCATCCTTGGGTCTTGTCACCTCAGTGGCTTGAATCCTCGTTCTGATGGTCACCAAAAACCTTACTGGCAGAGGTGTGGATACCTGACTAGTGGCTCCCTAACAACAACAGCTACTCCTGACTGGGGAGAGGTCCGATGTAAGGTGACAATGTCCAAAACTTTGATTACGTCCTGATAAAGGACAGGCAATTCCTGTAAAGAGTTACAAAGAGCAGAGGGATCCAAAAACAGGAGTTATAAGAAATAAGTCACCATGGGACATCACTGAGGAGGTGCTCAAATTAATGGATCTGAAGGTGGAAAATTGCCGTCTTGTTGTGAAGGCACACCAGTGCTGCAACCTTCACAAAATGAGAGACTCAGAGACTAAGTAATGAGACATCGCTGTCTTTTTAAAAAGCTATTCATTCAGTGGTGTGGGCATCGCTGGCTGGGGCAGTATTTAGTTGCCCTGAGAAAGTGATGGTGAGTTGCCTTCTTGGAAGCCACCTGTTCTTTACCTTCCATTTCCTTTTAGTTTCCACGTGTGATGTTTGACAGACAATCTCGGA
>NC_063336.1:105587942-105589662 GCF_021869965.1 Rhincodon typus
AATGTTGGGCACAACGCTGATCGCTGCTTTCATTGCATTCGTCTTCGTGCCCACTTCTTTGATCAGAATTTCTCTCACCAATCCACAACCCCTTTCATCCATTTCCAGTACACTCTCTTGGCCTCGGTGCCTTCTTCTGGCCGCTTGGTTTTATCTTTTCATCAACAAATATTAGTGTAGCATTGTTGCCTCAATTTCTCTGTTCCCTCACTCACTGTAACCGGTCTCTCACTGAACTTGTTGTGCTGCAATCTCAGGTCTAACCCCGAGCATGCTATCAAATCTGATGATAAGGGTGATGCTGTTATCACCTGGTAGCACACCCTATCCTCCAGAGTCAAGATACCGACTCCTTGAAGCTTTCCCCCAGTCAACCATTGAATATGAAGCCAAGTCATTGACCTCATCTCCTTCAGAGATCTTTCCCCTCAATAGCTATCTAACTCCATACAGTCTGGTTCTACTTCCTTCTGAAAATTCACAAAATGACTACCCTGCACACTCATCGTTTTAGCCTGATCCTACCCAACTGAGTGTGTTTCTGGAGTCTTATTTTTTCTCGCCTTGTCCATTAACTTATCATCTGCATTCACAATTCTTCTGATGCCTTACTGTATTTCAACAACTTCTAGTTTACTGGCCTTAAAAATCTTTACTTCAATCTTCATATTCAATCCATCTAACTTTCCATCCAACACTATGATGATCCAAAGGCTTTTCGCTTCTTCCTTGCATGGAGTCCCAAACAATCCCTTTTCTCGTCACCTTCCTGCACCTCGCTGAGTATGTTCTCCAGGTGAATAATTTCACCTTTAATTTGTCTCGCTTTCTCCAAACAAAATAAGTGGCCACTGGTATCTGCCAAGATGCGAGCTATTCAAAGTACCAAACACAGTCCAGGTGGAGTGGTAATAAAGTTATACTTCTTTCAATTGAGCATACTGCATTTGCTGCTCACAACTCTTTCACAAGTAGGGACCAAACATGGACTGGGTGGCCGCTATGCAAAGCCTAAACCAGATCTTCCTGTTACTTGCCAATTTTAACATGTTGTCTTGCTTTCATGTTCATTTTTCAGTCCGATGCCCACTTCCAGTGAAGCCCAAAAGTTAGAGAAGCAACACCTATTTTAATTTGACAGTTTACAACCTTGCTCAACTAAATGTTGAGTTCAAATGATTGCCATTGTCCTCCATTTTGTTTCCCCCATCTCACTAATGTTTTGCTTTCAGCAGAGTTGAGCTATATTGTCATTAACATAATAAATTTTGCTTTCTTCTCTACAAACATTACCACATCCTTTGCCTTTTGTTCTCTGATACCCGTGATCTTTAATCTCCCTCAACTTCTGATCTTCCCCTGACCTTCCCTTCTGCTCCATTTGCTCTTTTTCACCTTTACCTGCATTATAAAGCACATCAGTATTCTACATCAGTTCTAAAGATGAGTCATGTTGGATTCAAAACTTTAATAGCTTCCTGCTCCACTGGTGCTGCCACAGCTGATTTTCTCCAGATCCTATTTTTGCTTTCTAATAAATTAAAGGCAATCAATGTTCCTTCTCCACCATGTTCTCAATGTACCATTTCAGCTGAGATATTTTATAAGGCACAAAAGAAGAATAGTACAGCACAGGACTTGGTCTTTTGTCCCACCAAACCTGTATCAACACACCTCACCCCCATCCCAGGCCCCAAGAAGACTTTCCACATCAAGCAGA
>NC_063336.1:105590062-105612942 GCF_021869965.1 Rhincodon typus
GCTGCTTGGCCTGCTGTGTTCATCCAGCCCTGCACCTTGTTGTCTCTGTATCAACACACAATGTTTTTTCTACTCTATAAAACTTTCACCTCTGTCAAGGTACCCCAAATGCTGCTATTGTATCTGCTTCCACCATTACTTCTGGCAGCGCAGTCCAGGCACTTACCACCATCTGTGTAAAAAACCTCTCATCTCCTTTAAACTTTGCTGCTTTTACGTTAAACCTATGTCCGCTAGAAGTTAACATTTCTACCCTGGGATACAGACTCCAACTATCCATCCTCTCAATTTTGTAAACTTCTATCAGTTCGCCCATCAGCATCTGAGGTTCAAGTGAAATTAAGCAGCGTTTGTCCAATCTCTCCTCAAAGCTAACACCCTCCAAACCAAGCAACATCCTGGTAAACTTCTTCAGCACCGTCTCCAAAGCTTCCACATCCTTCTGGTAATGTTGTGACCAGAACTACAGACAAGTTCCAAATGTGACATAACTAAAGTTCTATACAGCTGTAATGAGGCTTGCCAATTTTTATTCTCTACTGCCTGACCAATGAAGGAAAGCCTGCCATACACCTTCTTGATCGCCTTATCCACTTGTGATGTCACTTTCAGGGAAGCGGTATGCCTAAATCCCGCTGTATACTTCATTCTTGCATTAGGTCGCCTGAAATGCATCCCCTTGTATTTGTCCGGATTAAATTTCACCTGCCATTTCTCCACCCAAGCCTCCAGCCTTGATTCTCTGGCAAACCTCCTCACTATCTACAGCTTCCCCAATCTTTGTCGTCCACAAACTTACTAATCAGACCACTTACATTCTCCAAGACATTATATTTATTATACATGTTATACATATACACATGACAAACAACAAGGGTCCCAGTACTGACCCCCACAGAACACGACTGGTCACAGATCTCTAGTCAGAAAAGCATTCTTCCACCACTACTCTCTCTGCTCTAACCAAGCCAGCTCTTTATCCATCTTATTAAATCACTGTATGCCTGCCATGAGGGACTTGTCAAAAGTCTTGCTGAAGTCCATGTACATAACAGCCACCATCATGCCCTCAATAATCATCTTTATCCTTTTCTCACAAAACTCCAACTTTGTGAAAACACAAATTTCCCATTCAGAGCCATGTTGCCTACCAGTGTTCAGTGTATATTTTGCCAAATGTGAGTAAATCCTGTCCTAAGAATCTTCTCCAATAGTTTCCTTATCACTAATGCAAAGTTTACCAGCATGTAATTTCCCAAGTTATCCCTGTTGCCCTTCTTAAACAAAAAGAGCAACAGTGGCTATTATCCAATCATAAAGAATCTCAGGGACCTCTCCTGTGACTAAAGAAGATACAACGATTTCTACAGGGCCCCAGCAATTTCCTCCCTCGACTCTCTCAGTATTCTGGGATAGATCCCATCACATCCTGGGGACTTCTCCACCTCAATGCTTTGCAAAACACCCAACACCCAACACCACCTTTTCTAACATCAACATACCCCTCTCCAGATTCAAATCTAGAAATTTCAATCACCTGGTTAAGCTCATCATTTTCCAATATTCTACCAATATGGACTTGCTGGATGAGCCCTCCAAGGTGTCTTCCTTCAGTACAGCTGTGATATTCTCCCTAATCAGAAATGGAACTCCCCACCTTCTCTGTCCCTATTTTGTCGAATGCATCTCAATCCCTGAATGTTCAGCTGCCAGTCTTGTATCTCTCTCAACCAAGTCTCTATAACAACTATAACATCATAGTTATATGTACTAATCCATGCTGAGAGTTCATCTGCCTTACCTGTCATAGTTCTTACATTAATTGAGAGATCTAACATTTCTTTTCAATGGCCCTGGTACCAAATATCCCTTTAAAAATGTTCTAAACTTGATTGTAAAATAGTTTATTCAAACGGTCATCACCATTATGACAACTTTCCTTCGACTACTTCTTATAACATCCCCGAAGAAATAGTTATTCCTTGACTACCAATATTCTTCACAATATAGCAGAAGTTTTTTAAAAAATCTCTTGGCCTTCTCTGTGAACTTGTCTGTGTCCTCCTGATGGCTTTCAGTGCTCCATACAGACTGAAAAGTGGTAGGTTTGATATCATTATAATATAGAGACTGCATTGCCTAAATTTTAAGTCCAAATCATCTACATGCGCACAAAGACTAAGAGCATTTTCACCTTTCAGCTGTTCAAAATACATTCATTCATCCCTGTTCCCTTTGTCATGCAAGAACAAAAAGACCCTGTACTTATACAGCACCTTCCACAACCTCCAAATATCCTAAATTCATTCAGCCAATTACTTTCAAGTGTAGTCACAGTCGGAATGGAAAGCACAGAAACATGTCAGCCAATTTTCAAGTATCAATGAGATTAATGACTATTTTAATCTGTTTCTTATAACATTGATTCAAGAACTGGCCTGCTCTCTCTTACTGCATGATATTTTCCATTTCCACTTAAGAGGACTAACAGGGTCTTGGGGTTTAAGATTTTATCTAAAAGTCAACTCCTCTGATGGGGAAACACTCCTGCAATAGTTTACTGAAGCCTCAATACAGATCCTCCATAACTCTACAATGGCAGCCAAGTAAATTTTCATTAACAACTTCCTAACTATACTGATTCAGAGATAGTGGGGACTGCCTGTGCTGGAGAATCTGAGATAACAAGGTGTAGAGCTGGATGAACACAGCAGGCCAAGCAGCATCAGAGGAGCAGGAAATCTGACATTTCGGGTCGAGACCCTTCTTCAGAAATGGGGGAGGGGAAGGGGATTCTGAAATAAATTGGGAGAGAAGAGGGAGGCAGATAGAAGATGGATAAAGGAGAAGATAGATGGAGAGGAGACAGACAGGTCAAAGAGGCAGGGATGGAGCCAGTAAAGGTGAGTGTAGGTGGGGAGTTAGCGAGGGGATAGGTCAGTCCAGGGAGGACGGACAGGTCAAGGAGGCGGGATGAGGCTGGTAGGTAGGAGATGGGGGTGGGGCTTGAGTTGGGAGGAGTGGATAGATGGGAGGAAGGACAGGTTAGGGAGGCGGGGACGAGCTGGGCTGGTTTTGGGATGCGGTCGGGGAAGGGGAGATTTTGAAGCTTGTGAAGTCCACATTGATACCATTGGGCTGCAGGGTTCCCAAGCAAAATATGAGGTGCTGTTCTTGCAACCTTCCGGTGGCATTGTTGTGGCACTGCAGGAGGCCCAGGATGGATATGTCGTCCAAGGAGCGGGAGGGGGAGTTGAAATGGTTCGCAACTGGGAGGTGCAGTCGTTTATCGTGAACCATTTCTAACTATACTGCTACATTTACACTTACACTGTACATCTGATTTTCTTTTCTCTTCCTAACCTACTTTGAAAGATCTTATTGGCCAATCAAGTTTATTTTCCCTAGACAGTTGCAACTCAAGACCAGGAGGAGATGTCTGCTACAAGTTTTTCAAGCCTGGTTACAGACATCAAGTGAGTGCTGTAAATTACTATCTAATTTTGACACTAGCAAAAACAGAAATTGCTGGAGAAACTCAGCGAGTCAGGCAGCATCTGTGCAGAGAAAACAGAGTTAATGTTTCCAGTCCAGTGACTCTTCATTCAGAAGGGTCAGTCTAATCTTGACATATATCTGGTGATACTGTGGAAATTTAACTTTGTTGAAGAGGGAATAGTATTTTGCCATAAAGGTTTTGGAACTCAACATGATATTTATAAAATGATTTAGCTTCATTTTTGACATAGTCAATTCAGGAAATAGGGTTCAGGAATAGCAACAACAGTGGAATTTCACATCAAGCTACTTGGATTAGCACATTTTTATCTGATGACAAACCAAATTAAGTCCCATAACAACAAGAGGGAAACCGGATTTCATGAAACGAAATTTCATCAGAAACATTTTAACTTCTCTTAACTTCATTCTTGCTGGTACCACATGTAATATGTTATTTATGAGAGATACATAACTAGGACAAGTCACGGACAACAGTTAGATCTGAAAATTCTGAGTTATCACAAGCAGAACCACAACACATTTGTGGAAATAATCATTTTTTATACAGTTTTCTCCCCCAAGTCAATTAATTGAGAAAACACATCAGCTTCTGTCATTTCCCCAGAGTGTATGCACTTTAACCCCGATGTAAATTAGCAAAAAGTCACTATGATTCCAAATAGGACTTTTTTTTGTAAATGTGCTCAAAATTTGATCAATACGTTTTTCATATTAGGTATAATGACAATTATAAACCAGTGCTTTAAAAATGCAAACCAAGTCAAAAACAGAAAATATTGAAAGAGGATGGTTTGGGCAGCATCTATGGAGAGAAACAAAAATATTCAAGCCAATGACTCTGTCAGAATGCAGATGGTACAACTATTGTTCAAGGAAGACTCAAATGCTCAGACAATAGCTATAATGATATTTAATTTTTAAGCCATTACATTTATAAAATAGAAGCATATAATAGGTGATCAAATTTTATTTTTAAGAATTTCCTTTAATAAAAGATGATCACAGGCATCTGTAAATATATTCAGAATCCCTTATTTGATAGTTAACTTGTACAAGTAAGCTAGACCAACCAGAAGAAACTTTGTTTGAACAAAAATCAAAATATGCCCATCACACAGCTGTGCCAAGCTGACATGCAATTTTAAAAAAATGTTACCTTGAACAAGGTAAAGATAATCTGTATCATCCTATAGGACCATTTGCTGAAATTAGCCACTGTTTTGTTTCTAGTTTTCAGAGTTAGCATTGTATTACAAGTTTCCAGTCCTTGGAAACAATCATATGTGAGGAATTCTTTGAAATAAGCAAATTTAAATAATAAATCTAAAACTTCTCACTTGAACCTTTCTATTAAAGAGTTTTTCCACCTCTGAGACAAGTTTTGAAGATGAAGCTGCGTCTGACTTAAGTAAATGGTTTAAACTTTTTTGCACTTATAAAGCCATGACAACAGGTAAGGTCTATGACGTGTTGGAAGCTAAAGGAATGAAATTTTAGTAAGTTGACACTTGCACTCTCAATACATCTATGTGGTCAGAAGAAATTGCAACACTAAAACTTTTCGTGCTAGAGATTCACAGTTGAAAAGTTGACAGTATTAGTCTGCATGTGGAAACAACTTAATGAGGAAACGAAATGTTTCGTCTCCAGTCATGCACTCAGATCCTGTGCGGACCAGTTGAAGATAGTATTTGCAGACAATGTGAGGTTCCTGCCTGCTTCACATAGACCACGATGATTCCCATACCAAAGAAAAATCAGGCAACGTGCCTTAATGACCACCACCCAGTGGTTCTGATATCCACCATTATGAAGTGCTTCGAGAGGTTAATAATAGCACTTATCAACTCCAACCTCCCAAATTGTCATGATCCGCTACAACTCGCCTACAGTCACAATAGGTCCACAGCAGACACCATCTCCCTGGCCCCACTCATTACTGGAACATCTAGATAACAAGGACACCTACGTGAGGTCCCCACTTAGCTCCGCCTTCAATACCATAATTCCAACAAAACTCATTTCCAAACTCCGAGACCTAGGGCTCTGCTCCCCTCTCTGCAACTGAATCTTGAACTTCCTACCCCATAGACTGCAATCAGTAAGCGTCGGCAATAACACCTCCACCATAATAATCCTCAACACAGGTGCCCGCAAAGCAGCGTACTCAGCCCCTTACCTTACACCTCATACACTCACGATTGTTTGGCCAAATTCAGCTCTAACTCCATTTAAAATATTCTGATGACACCACTGTAGTGGGTCAGATCTCAAACAACAAGACAGAGTACAGGAAGGGGATAGACAGTTTACTGGTACGATGTAAAGACAAAAATCTCTCCCTCGATGTCAGCAAGATGAAGGAGCTGGTCATCAACTTCAGGAAGCAGAGTGGCGGACACACTCCTGTCTGTATCAATGGTGCTGAAGTGAAGGTCATCAAGAGCTTCAAATTCCCAGGAATAAATATTATCAACGATCTATCCTGGTCCATCCATAATGATACTAATGTCAAGAAAGCACACCAACGCCTCTACTTCCTCAGATGGCTAAGGAAATTCGGCATGTCCACAATGACACTTACCAATTTTTACAGATGGGCCACAGAAAGCATCCTATCTGGATCCATCACAGCTTGGTATGGCAACTGCGCAGCCACAAGAAATCAGAGTTGTGAATGCAGCCCAATCCAACACGATTATCAGCCTTCCTTCCATTGACTTGGTCTACTCTTCCCACTGCCACAGGGAGGCAGCCAACATAATCAAAGATATCTCCCACCTTGGTTACACTCTCTTTCTTCCTCCTCCATTGGGTAGAAAATACAAAAATTTGAAAAATTGTACCAACAGATTTAGGAACAGCTTCTTCCTCTACTGTTATCAGACTTATGAACAGACCTCAAATTAGAACCCATCTTTCTCTGCAATTTCTCTGTAGCTGTAACACTAGATTCTGCATTCTATTCTATCACCCTGATGTACTTATGTAGGTCTTGATTTGTCTGGTTAGCAGGCAATACAATACAGCAGTCCAAAAGAAGGGTTATACCCAAAATGTTGACTGCTCCTTTCCTCCAGATGCTGCCTGGTTTTGTGTGGTTCTTTCAGCCTCCTGTTTGTCTACTTTTCACTGTTTCTTGGTACATGTCACAATAATAAATCAAATCAAAATCGAAATCAAGAACATGTATGATATGTTTTGCTCTTGGTAACATGGAGTGAAATCTAAACTGTTACTGCATTTCCATTCCCATTGTAGGCAATGGGTCAAGAATGCAGCTAATATTTGCGACAACAGAAGACATGCAAAGGCACATGTCCTGTAAAGGAAGATTAAAACTTCTGTAATGTATCAAAACATATAAACTTAGTTCTTATAGTTATATTACTTGTCCATATTTCATTGCCTTTAAATAGAATCTTATAACATAATTACATCTCAAGGTTTGAAGCGGAGATGCTTGCCAATGATTGCACAATATTCAGCACCATTCGCAACTCCTCAGACACTGAAGCAGTCCATGTCCAAATGTAATAAGATCTGGACAATATTCAGACTTGGGCTGACAAGTGGCAAGTAACAGTCGCACCACACAAATGCCAGGCTATGACCATCACCAATAAGAGACAATCTAAGTACCACCCTTGACATTGAATGGTGTTACCATCACTGAATCCCACACTATCAACATCCTGCAAGTTATATTGGTTAGAAACTCAACTGAACTCACCACATAAACACAGTAGCTACAAGAATAGATCAGAGGCTAGGAATACTGTGGTGAGTAACTCACCTGCTGACTCCCCAAAGCTACAAGGCACAAGTCAGGAGTGTGATGGAATATTCCTCACTTGCCCTGGATGAATGCAGCTGCAACACTCAAAAAGCTTGACACCATCCAGGATAAAGCAGCCTGCTTAACTGGTACTACATCCACAAGCTCCACCACCAACACTCAATAGCAGCAATATGCATTATCTACAAGATGCAGGAATTCACCAAAGATCCTCAGACAGCACCTTCCAAACCCACAGCCGCTTCCAGCTAGAAGGACAAGGGCAGCAGATATATGAGACCACCACCACCTTCAAGCCTCTCACCATCCTGAGTTGGAAATATATTGCCGTTGCTTCACTGTTGTTGGATCAAAATCCTGGAATTCCCTCCCTAACGGCATTATGGACCAACCCACAGCAGGTGGACTGCAGCGGTTCAAAAAGACAGCTCACCACCACCTTCTCAAGGGCAACTGCAGATGGGCAATAAATGCTGGCCAGCCAGCAACGCCCACATCTCACAAAACAAATAAATAACAATTAATGTCAAATAGTGGTTGTCATTTCCAATGTAAAATTCATCAGCACAAATTTATTCTTACAAATTACCCACTTTTACTTTATCTCCCAATGACATAAATACATGTGTTTTAAAATAGAAGTGGCAGCCAACAGAATTACCACCCTGTATCATTTTCATAACATTTCCAACATTACAACAGTGACTAGACTACAAAAGCATTTAACTGGTGAAATCACAGTCACTTACCAGTCACACTTCCCACCGTCAGAAACACCAAAATCCTAAATATGAATTAAATGCTTGTGTTTGTTGTAAATGATCTCATCGCAGTGCTCTGAGCTTTCAATTCAATAAAACGAAGCCAACAAAAAATATCAGCCAACTGAATGAAGATGCTGACTAAAGCTTCCTACCAGCTAGCTAAAAAGGTAATCGTTTACGATATATGGAAAAGGTGACAGTGCAGGCCACAATGTGAGTAAAAAAAAAGCCTAGCCACTTTAATAGATCAACAATCTGAATATGTAATGCAAAACATCAAATGCTAGGTAAGCTTCGTAAATTCAAAGTCAAGATACGGTCAATATTTAAACTCATCCTACGCTACTCGTAATTCTGGACGATCTGTCTGGACTGAACATCAAGAAGTTATCCAATTTCACATTCATGCTTGATGTTCTCGAACACAACAACAAAAAAAGCTCTAAACTTGCAGCTTTTTAAGCTCTAAACACGCCCTATGTTTGGAAGCTAAGACACAGTCTGGCTGCACCGCAATTGGTTGGGCGGGGGGGTGAGTGGAAGGGAGCGACATGAGGAAAAGCTGTGTAAGGAAAGAAAAACATTTCCCATTCTCGGACTCACCAGCAAACATTCCGCGTTTACCGGAGACTTCGGGTCCCTGATCATGGCTTCGAGCTTTTTCAGACGCGTCTTCAGGTCATCTGCCGACGACATGTCGAGGGTAAACGTGATCCTCTCCCGATTCTGATTCAATTGATCCCTCTGAGTGAGAAGGGAGCCGGGGAACCCGGGCTCACGCCTCCTCTCTGCTCCTCCCCCTTCACACTATCGCCGTCTCTTCTGAGGCCCCGGCAGCCTGGGCCTACAACAGCTGCCTTCGGGAAGACAGAGGCAAACGGGAAACTTTGCCAGAGACATAAGCTAAGAGGGCGGCCCGGCCCGGTCCAGCGCAACGGCACCACCCCCTCCGGTCCCCCGCCGGTCTCGAATCCACCCCTTCCTTCCTTCCCTCTCTCTCTCTCTCTCTCTCTCTCTCCCTCCCTCCCTCCCTCCAGAGTCTCTCGCGGGTGCTCACTCTTGTTCTCCCTCTCCGCCGGCGCGAGGCTAACGGCCACCGGGCCGATTTGAATCGGAAGCCGCGAGGCAATTACTCGGAGCCGATGACAAAAACAACCGCACAGACGTTCCTAACGTCATCGGAATTCGGGCAGCGCAGCCTGACGGGAGGATAGGCGGAGCTTCGGAACATGGCCTAGCCGCCGGCCGCGCGCACTCCATGCTGAGGGGCAGTGCGCGCAAGCGCGCCTCCCGTCCTTCCTCCCACTGTCCGTCTGCCCTCCGGACGGGATGAAAAGGCAGGGCGCGCTCCCGCCTTGCCTGGCAGCCTGATGTTGGGGCGGGAGTTGCTGGTGGTGGTGGTGGCTGGGAAGCCGCCATGTTTGATACAGGCACTTTCCAGCTATGAGCTGACGATGCTGCGAGTTGCTGAAAACCTAAACAAAAATGATAGGAATGTTGGAGTTGGCATTGCGGCGGCGGAGGAGGACAGGTGAATAGTGTTTGCTGCAACGCCTTGGTGGACAGTCACCAGCAATCGGATTCCGGGCCGCCACTTCATTTCTATGTGACAACCGTAGCTGCAATTAAATAATGAAGTCATGCAAGTGGGTTATACATAAGACCCGAAAAGGGAATTAATTGGTCATGAACCCTTCTCCTTTCGTTTGTTTCATATTGTTACCAATTATTTTGGCCCTTGAATTTCAATACTTTTAATGCATTTTATTTTTTTGAAAAAGGCATAACTATGTAACACCAATGGAACAACATACTGAACTGATCTATTTTCCCTTGTATCGCAATATCTTTAACAACTGTGTATCTGTGTGTATTCTTTGCGGATAATTATAGATACCAATTACAATATATCTCTGGTCGGGGTGGAGGAGGGCGAGTAATTTAATCTCCTGCTTCTGAGACTTTCGAACTGAAGTACTGTATATCACATTCCTAAATCCTGATATGGTTTTACTAAGGTCAGGGCAAAAGTCCTAATTATTGTCACTTTGAAGTTTAAAACTAATCTCTGTGGGAAATCGTAAGCTGTACAAAGAGGAAAACAAGCAAAGTCTTACGACAAATCTATTTATGAGCAATTCGTAATTTACGGGTCATTTGCTATTTTTCAGTGTCTAATCGTAAATGTGAAAACAAAAAGATTCAGCCCTGCTAGCTTCAATTCACGCTGTTAGTGTTTTCCCCTTTTGGATGTGTTTTACTTGATAATCTTTTCACACAAAACACCAAAAGGGACAAAATTAACCTAAACTCGACCTGGATACTTCATTAAAACTTGGCCTTCGGACTGAAGTTTTTTTTTCCAAACATTGATCATTCTGCCGAAGTAATTGTGTTTTTTTTTGTTCTGAATTACCTAATTAGTGAAATATTTACGTTTCCGAAAACATATTATTGAAAAAGAAAGCCGGACAGATCGATTTCAGAAACGAAATTAGAGTCCTGCGCCCACAACCTTCACTTCTCAACCCCGAGGAATTAATTCCAGTTTATTGTTGCGCACTGAGTCACACAGCTTACAAACGCTGAGTTAAGAAAAATAAGCCATTATAAACGCTGAGTTAATGTAAGTATTAGTGCAGTACTGTACTTTCCGCTCTTGGTCTTTCGTAACGGACTTGCCTAAGTACTAAATATAGTGTCAATAAAGAGAAAGCTAAGTATAGTTTGGTTAAATCAAGCTGTGATTATGTTTCGCTTTACCAGCCATTGCTATGTTTAGTACGAATAGGGTTAACCTAGAAATAATTTCAGTTTACATGTCACATGGGTGACATCAGATCCTTTCCAGCATGACTTTTCTAAGGTGTGCGTCATCAGAACATTTTGTTTTCAGGTACATTTGTAAGTCATCTTTAGAAGGAAACGACAAGTAGAGGAATAGACGATCAAAGTATTACTTACTTCAGTCTCCTCTATTTTCTTTAACTGTGCGATATTGCATTCAATTTACAAGCAGGATGTAACGGAACTGAGGAAGCTATAGGAAGAGTTTAGAGTTTTTCTAAAAACAAAACTCATAGAAAGACTTAAAAAGTGCATTTAATATTTTTGTTTTGTTTCACGAACTTTGATATATTCATAAGTAGCATAGGTGATATTTTACTGTTTGACAGTTATATAACATACAACTGTTCTGAAGCTTTATTCAAAATATACATTAATTATGTACACATACCTTTTTACAGTCTGGATTTTTACTTCTATGGCTCCTTTGCATCATAAGGTTCGAGGTTCCAGTTCCTCTCATGGTGTAATGATCTCAGTGGAGACCAATAATTTTCAAGGAGACATTCAAACTACGTTATTACCAGAAGGTACTACCCGACAAAATTTTAAACATCTCCTTGTGCACAGGCATTAAATAAAGGAAGTATTGTGTGAACATGTTTCTATCAAATATTAAAATTTCAACAGGACAATTCCCAATCCACTCTTACTTTGACTCTTGACTTCCCCTATTCTTCACAGTATTTTGAGCATTCCTTCACTTCTCCTGGAACCACACTGCAATTGGGTTAGAAGTGGATAATATAGAGATGCTGCTAGGACTGACAGCATCCAAATTTTGAATCCTGGTATCACATCAATCAGTTGCTTTTTCATGTACCAAAATCATCAAAGAACGTCGCTGAAGTCACGTAGGTAACAATGTCCCAGGGAAGCACAGTAGGCCGTGTATCACTGCAATGAATAACACTATTTAATTCAATTCAGCCAAGGTATCTCATGCTAATGTCCTTGCCTGTGGCATGCCACAGCTGTCAGGAATTCACTTTAATTCTTAGTCTTCCACCTATTCTCTGAGGTTTCTGAGATTTCTTAGGGTCCTTTGACCAGCATCTTATAGACAAAAAATCCATCACTCCTTCAATACTTCACAATTGTGGTCTCCAGCTTAAACATGGATCTCACTGCATTCTTGCTGAATGACCGTAAATCAGAAATCACTGGTTTTTGATAACCCTAAATTACTCCTCCTGGAAGATTGTATCAAAGCTGATCCCAGTCTGACTACAAATGCCTGTTTCTGTGAGAAATCAACGAGCTGAACAAAAATTGGAAAAAGAAGGAGCCACCACAAATCTATTTTCATGGAAACCTGGCACACCTGGGTTGGCTAAAATGAAATGTAAACTAATTATTTCCAAATTCAAGCCTTCATTTTGTGTAATTCCTAATAGAGGCAATGTGGTAGTTTCTCTGCCAGTGGAAACTCTATGTCTCTATCACAAAGCCCATCCAGGGATTGCTTATTGTTTAGTATTTTATTCAGTCAAACATAGACTTCAAAATAAAAGCCTCTCCCTGACTTGTAATTATTTCACCCTTATTGACTGACTTCTCAAACCATGTGCAATACTGAGGTCTGCTGCATTTTAAATGGAGGCCAAATCTATCTTATCAAATGAATCTAGCACAATTTTGAAGAATAGCAGAGCAGTTATTCTCAACTAAAAGCAAAATACTGTCGATGCTCGAAATCTGAAATAAAAACAGTAGGTGCTGGAAAAACTCAGCAGGTCTGACAGCACCTATAGAGAAAGAAACAATGTGAATAATTTGAGTCTGTTTTGACTCTTCCTCAGAACTCTAGTGATTTTGAAGAAGAATCAAACTGAACTCAAAATCACAAGTTCTAGTGCATAAAATTTGCGACTGCATTTCATAGAACCCATAAGTGCAGAGAAAGGCAATTTGGCCCATCAGGTCCACACCAATCCTCCAAAGAGCATCCCACCCAGATGCAGCAGCCAACCCCCCCACCCTATCTCTGTAACCCCATATTTACTATGGCTAATCCATCTAGACTACATCTCCCTAGATACGATGGGCAATTTAACATAGCCAATCGACCAAACCTGCACGTCTTTGGACTGTAGAAAGAAATTGGAGCATCTGGTACAAACCCACACAAACAGTGACCCGTGGGTGGAATCACACCCAGGTCCCTGGTGCTGTGTGGCAGCAGTGCTAACTAATTTCTTAGATGGTGACATAGTGACAACATTTCAAAAGGACTTAATGGCAATAAAGTGTTTTGAAATATCTGGTGATTGTGAAAAGTAGTGTAATTATGTATGTTTCCATTTTCTTCAAAAATAATTAACAATATTGTTCCAAAACCTTTGAGTGTGCATTTAATTGTGTCACCTGAATGTTGGCTTTTTTTTTGCTATTTTACGTTGATTATGTCACCATTACTTAACCACTTCTTGTCTATTGATGAATTACCTAAAGAGTTTTTATAAAGTCCCTCTTGGGTTTGATTTCAGTGGAGACTGGTAACTTCTAAAAAAAATTTGAACTTTAAGTTACCAACTTAAGGTAGTAAATCACAAGGTTATAATTTTAAATATCTCCTACTGCAAAAGTATTAAAAAAAATATATTGTATGAACATGAATATTTCAAATCCAAAAATTTCAACTTTCCATTCCACTTTTATTTTGACTTTTGAGTTCCTCTATACTTCACAGTATCTTGAGCATACTTTCAGGTTGACTGGGACCACACTGAATTGGGGTTAGGACTGGTTAATACATAGATGCTGACAGGATATACAATGTTTAAATTTGGAATCCTGGTATCACATCAACTAGCTGCTGTTTCATATACCAAAACTATAGAAGAATGTCAATCTTCCATTATTCATTCTCTGATTGTTTCCATATGATATTGCCAGTTTGTTTAATTCGACATGTACTTTGTAATATGGAATTAGTCCAAATACGTTCACTTTTGATTATACAATTATTCATTAAACATTTTCTGGTAAATCCAGCAAAACGCCTCCAAAAATACTACAGAATATTTTGAGACACTCACATATGAAATGTTCTAAATGCTTAATTTACCCACAATCATGGTGTCTGTCTCTCTAAATAACGTGACATCATGGCTGATCTTGTGTTTCACATTTCTTTTTCAGGACCGAATAACTCAGATGCTGCCAGGAGGTGCACTGTCCAAATTTGGAATCCTGGCATCATATTAGCCAGTACTGCTTGATGTACCCAAATCAGTGAATAAGGCCATGGAAACCATTAAGGTAACAACCCACAGTCTTGCTCTTGGGAAGTACTACTAGGAATGGCACTACACAGTTCAGTTCCATGGTGAAAGTATCTTATGTTCAGTATCTTAGGCTCAGTTGTAGGGATAGCAGCAGGAATTCTATCGCTCTTTATCACTGTTTAACAGCAGATCTCCAAAACCTTTAACTGCAATGGAATGGGAATGGGAATGGGAAACCCATGTAATTAATATGCATATAGTCACAGCTGCATCTTGGCAATGCATTGGCCAACATCCTTTCTTTTAGCACTCACTCCTTCTGGTTCCCAGCCTGATGCAGCGGTCTCCTGACCTGGCGAAGTGGCCTACTATGGTGGCCTCCCACAGCAGCCTCCCAGCATTGGCATGGCAGCCTCCCAGAGCGGCTTCCCATCATGGCATGGCAACCACCTGGCCTCCCGTAGCAGCCTCCCGGTGTTGGTGACGTGATCTCCTAGCCTGGCGCAGTGGCCTGCTCCCATAGGGGCCTCCCAGCGTGACATGGTGACCTTCCGGCCTCCTCCAGTGGCCGCCTCCCACTGTGGTGTGGAGCCAGGGCCCAGTGTGGACTGGAAGCTAAATGCCAGCGTGGCCTGCTGAACTAAATCCTTTTCTGTAATGCTGGACATCTTATTTCTGTAACAAATCTTGTAACCAAAGAAGCTGTGCCTAGGTATTTTGGTATCTAAGTCAGCTCAACAATTGGCGACATATAAACTTTTCACTATACTCATTGAGTATATGTGACAATAAAGGCTATTGCATTCTATTGTATTCTGTTCTATTCCATGGAATATGAAAGATTCCTTTCATAGAACTGGCTTGTACTTTGGCACCTGGTTCTCCACCTACTGAATGATAGGAATTTGAGAAATAAGTTTTATTCTGCAGGAATAGATTAAATGCGGAATGGTCATTGGACATTTCCTACCCACTATTGTAACAAAAAAGGTGAATGGGCTAGATACAAAACAGTTTTGTGATCAGCAGTGATCATAGAACAAAACTTATTCACATCTGACTAAAGGATCTACTCAATAATATTTCTACACAAACAAAGCAATAAATTGCATCTGTGTAACATCTTTAATGTGGACAAACATTTCGAGGACTTCCATAGGATGGTGAAGAAAATCCATGTCAAACCAAAGAAAGTCAGTTTAGGATAGTGAGCAAAAATTTATTTTTAAAAAGTGCATTTTAAGAATATGACAGAGGTGAAGTGCTTTAAGGAAGGAATCCCAGAGAATGTGTCCTATACAGTTGGAGTGTGGCTACCAATGATGGGACAAAGTGAAGGAGAATGCACAAACAATTAAGTTCCAAGTGGTTCTGGACCCAGGAATGGTTACACTGTAGCACAAAAGGGTTAAAGCATAGAAAGAGGCCAATTAGACCATCATGTCTGCTCAAGCTAAAATATGGGTCACCCAGCCTAATCCCACTTTCTAGCATTTGGTTTGTAGTATTTACAGTGATTAACTAGACTCCTTTTAAATTAATTGAGAGTTTCTGTCTCTCCTGCCCTTTTAGACAGTGATTTCCAATCCCCTTACTCTCTCTGCGTAAAATCAAACCTCATCTCCCTCTGATCTTTCTACTAAAGATTTAAAACTTATTGACTTCTCTGTTGTGAATAAGCTTTTCCCATTCACTTTATCCAGGTCCCTAACAACTTTATACATTTAAATCTAGTCTTCCTTCACCCATCCCAGCCTATCTAATCTCTCCTCATTAGTGCAATTTTCCAGTCCTGGCAACATCTTTGAAAATCTCCTCTGTACCTTCCCGAGAACAATTACATCCTTTCTGTAATGAGGTAACTAGTACTCCACAAAGCACTCAAATTATGGCCTAACTAGTATTTTATACATTTAAGCATGCCCTCACTGCTCTTATATTGTATTGTCAGTTACTGAAGGAAATGATTCTATAATTTTTCTCAAGCACCTTTTCGACCCATCCTCCCACCTTCAGCGATTTGTATACATTACTCCAAGTTTGCTCTCTATCTCTACACTTCATATTATTCTTCCATTAACTGTGTATTCCTTTGCCAAATGCACCACCTCATGCTTCTCCAAGCTGAATTCCATTTGTCACTTTTCTACCTACCTGTCAGGTCCATTGAAATCTTTCTGCAATCCACAGCTTGCCTTCCTTGCTTTCAATGACACTACCTATTTTTGTGTTGTCAGCAAACTGATTGATCATGCCCCTATACTTACATCCAAATTGTTAATATATACCACAAAACATAGGGGGCCTAATGCTGAATTGTGTGGACGCTATTGGAAACAATCCAGTTGCAAAAACGCATGTCAACATTTACTCTTTATTTCGTGTCAATTTATTTCGGTCCAAACAGTCCATGCTGACCGTAATCCCTAACTAAACTAGTCCCACCTGCCTGTGCTTCGCCCATATCCTTCCAAACATTTCTCATTCATGTACTTGTCTAAATATCTTTTACACATTGTAATGTCTTTTTTAAAATCTTTCCCCTTTCACCTTAAAAGCCTGCTACTTTCCTAAGAGGGGTCACTGGACCTGAAACGTTAACACTACTTTATCTCCACAGATGCTGCCAGATCTGCTGAGTTTCTCTCGCAATTTCTGTTTTTGTTTCCATCACATTCTCCTGATCCTGTAAGTGTTTATTTTTTAACCAGTTTGTCAAGTGAGACTGTGTCAAAAGACTTGCTAAAATCCATGTAGACAACATCAACTGCATTACTCTAACCAATCCTCCTTGTTGCTTCTGCAAAAAATTCAATCAAGTTAGACAGAATCTTTCCTTAACAAATCCATGTTGACTATCCTCGATTAATTCCTTGCCTTCTACACAACAGTTTATCCTATCTTTCCAAATTGAGTTGGATAATTTGAAATCCAATAATTTGCAAGTAGGGAGAGGCAAGATGTGTGCAAATTTAAAAACAGGGACAGAATTTTAAATTTGAGGTGCTGAAGACTTGGAAGTCAGTGCAGTTCATTGAGACAAAGGCCTTGGACAAACAAAACTTGATGGAGGATAGGATATAATCAGTTGAATTTTGAACAAATGTGAGTATCGATAACACAATGTGGAGCTGGAGGAACACAGCAGGCCAGGCAGTATAGGTGCTGTTGAATGAGTCTGGACATTGCCCTATATGTTTTCTTCAGAAATTCAAAGCTACAGAGTAACAAAATGTTCTGATGACACTTCCTGGCTGGCCTTACAGATCATTTTCCTGACTATTCATTGCTATCTATGGGTTATTGAGATGTGTCTGCTTCAGCATTTGTGAATATCCTCAAGGCAGTAAATATCTTCTTCTCCATTGTGCAGTTCACCAAACATGGCACAAGCGAGTTATTCAGTACAGCTTAGTTATTCATGACGTAGTTGTGAATAGATTTTCACGTATATTGCTCTCCAGTTGAATCGTTCAACATTACTGGAAAACCCTACACTACTGATTAGTTACCTGCTACCTAGATGATGGTGATGGATTACAAAATTTCAGACACATGTCATCTTGGATAATACAGTGAAGATCAAAAAAATCTTTTATGGGTACCTATTTCGATCATTCGGTTTGCAAGTGCCACTTTACTGCTACACTGAGCAGCAGACTAGAGATACAGCCTTTGAATACTGGGTTGACATTTAACAAAGTATTTGAATATAAATGGATTTATCTGGTGACCACCGGTGCAGTTAGCCAATTGTCCTACCAGGGAATTGTGAGTCATGGTAATGACTTGTCTATGTATAGATCAAAAACAACTTTGGTATGCAAACAACACGATCACAATTTGTTGAATGCAAAGCAATAGAAGAAATAGGAATCTTTCGAACCATTTATAGTCATAGTCATAGAGTCATACAGTACAGAAACAGACCATTCGGTCCAAACAGTCCATGCTGACCATGATCCCTAACTAAACTAGTCCCACCTGCCTGTGCTTAGCCCATATCCTTCCAAACATTTCTCATTCATGTACTTGTCTAAATATCTTTTACACATTGTAATGTCTTTTTTAAAATCTTTCCCCTTTCACCTTAAAAATATTTGAAGCAGAGAATAGATACTTCTCCAGATTGTATGGACTGGGATGAAATTTGGCACAGTAGAAGCCAAATTTTGGTAAGAATCCTTAAGTGTAGAAAATTGCATCTGTGATATGTATGCACACTTCCAAAGAATAATGTCCTGGATGCCATATTAGTAAAGGAGTTAGTGTCAGCATCTGAACTAAAGCTGCAAGTGTGAAATCAAGTGATTGTGTTTCTTCATTATTGCTCTCTCTTTGTTCTTCTACCGCAGCTTGGGAAGGTTGTAGCTCATCAGTTCTTAAAGGAAAAAGGCAAGGAGAAAGTATGTGCCGACTTATGACATTAGTCACTTCTCTGCCAGTTTGTGACATAAAGGAAAAGTGCAAAGAAAGAAGAAGGTGTGCAAATATCGTTTTTTGGTGATATTGGCCCAATTGGTGGACACAACCTTTGTATTGGCCCTTCCCATAACTGATAGCTCCCTCTCTACAGAGTTAGTACATGTAAATGCAGTTCTCAGATATAAACATATTAATTAGGAGCAGGAGGAAACTCCATAGCTCCTCAATCATGCTTGACCATTTAATAAGGTCATGGCTGATCTGGTTATTCCACAATTCCACTTAACCAATAAAGCTTCACCCCCTTGCTAAGCAAGAATCTGTCTACCTCTGTCTTAAAAAAATATTCAAATTACCAAACAGTGACCCCTAGTTCAAGATTCTTCCACAAGAGGAAACATCCTTTCTCCATCTACCCTGTCAAGACCTCTCCGGATCTTATATTACTTAATCAATTTGCCTTTACTCTTCTAAACTCCTTGCCTTTACTCTTCTAAACTCCAGCAGATAGAAGTCTCACTTCTCCAACCTTTTCTAATTACACAAACTCGCCATTCCAAGTATTAGTCTAGTAAATTTTGTCTGAACTGTTTCCAGCATATTGACATTTTTCCTGAAATAAGGAGACTGATGCTGTACACAGTACTCCAGTACTCTCACCAGTGCCCTGTACAACTGAAGTATAACATCCCTACTTATGTATTCAAGTCCCCTCACAAAAGACAAAGACATCCTAATAGCTTTCCTATTTACTTGCTGTAGCTGCACACTAATCTTTTGTGATTCATGTACCAGGATATCTGGATTCTTTTGCATTTCAGAGCTCTGCAATATCTCAATATTTAGATCATGTGTCTTTGTTTTATTTTCCTGCCAAAATGGACAATTTCACATTGTCCCATTATACTCCACTTGTCAGATCTTTACCCAGTCATTCAATCTATTTCTATTTCTTTGAGGCTTTCTTATATCCTCTTTTCAGCTTAGTTTCCTATCCATGTTGTTTCCCCAGCAGATTTGGCAACTATACCTTGCACTTTTCATCCAAGTCGTTTATATAAATTGTGGAAGTTGAGGTCTGAGCACCAATTACTGTCTCACACCATTAATTACATCTTAACAACAAAAATGGTGCATTTATGACTGAGATAACAAGGTGTAGAGCTGGATGAACACAGCAGGCCAAGCAACATCAAAGGAGCAGGAAGGCTGACGTTTCGGGTCGAGACCCTTCTTCAGAAAATTCCTGCTCCTTTGATGCTGCTTGGCCTGCTGTGTTCATCCAGCTCTACACCTTGTTATCTCAGATTCTCCAGCATCAGCAGTTCCTACTATCTCTGTAACGCATTTATGACTGATATCTGTTTCCCAGCTAGCCAATATGTTATCGCCTACACCTTTGAGCTTTTATTTTCTGCAATAATCTTTGATGTGGCTCCTGTTTAAATGCATTCTGGAAATCTAGGTATAGAATCCCTACAGTGTGAAAGCAGGCCATTCGGCCCATAGAGTACACAGTGATCCTCTGAAGAGCATTCCACCCAGACCCATTCCCTCCATTTCACATGGCTTATCCCTGGACACTATGGGCAATTTAGCATGACCAATTTACCTAACCTGCCCCTCTTTGGACTGTGGGAGGAAACCAGAGCACGCAGAGGCAACCCATGCAGACACGTGGAGAATGTACAAATTCCACACAGACTGTTGCCCGAGGGTGGAAATAAACCCGGGTCCTTGGCACTGCAAGGCAGCAGTGCTAACCACTGAGCCACCGTGCATCCATACATCTGAGTTTGTCCACAGTCATTACTTTTTCAAAGAACTACAATAAATTGGGTAAGCATGATTTCCCTTTCACAAAACCATGTTGACTCTGCCTGATTGCCTTGGATTTTTGTAAGTGCCCTGTTATAACATCTTTCATAATAGATTCCAACATGTTCCCTGTGGCCTGTAGTTTCTTGTGTTCAAACTCTCCCCATTTTTGAATAAAGGAGTTATATTTGCTATTTTCCATTCTAATGGAACCTTTTCTGAATCTTTACAAATTAAAACCTACACATGAACTCTTGCACAAGGCAGTTCCTTTAAGACTGTAGGATGAAGTCCATCAGGACCTAGGAATTAGGCAGTCCACAGCTCCAATAATTTGCTCAGTAGTTTTTACCCTGGTGATTAGAATTTTAAAAAATCTACAGAAAGACATAATTTCATATTTATGTTTCTAACTAGCTTTGCCTCATACACTAATTTTGCCACCATTATGAACCTTCTAATAATTCTTTGCTGTCTTTAACATTCTTTCCAATTTTCTGACCTGCCACCCAGAATTGTATAATCATATGCTTTTTGTTTCATTTTGACAAAACTCTTGTAGTTAACCACGGATGGTGTGCTGTCTCCATGAATTTTTTTTTCTTTCCTTTTAGAATGTATCTATTCTATGTATCCTGAAATGTCCTATGAAATGCCTGCCACTTCATCTCTAATAACATATGACAAAACCAACTTTGTCACTTTAGAAAAACTGAAAGAACTGCAGATGCTGTAAATCAGAAACAAACACAGAAATTGCTGGAAAAGCTCAGCAGGTCTGGCAACAACTGTGATAAGAAATCAGAGTTAACATTTTGAGTTCAGTGACCCTTCCTCAGAATTGCAATTGAGGAAGGGTCACTGGACCTGAAATGTTAAATCTGATTTCCCTTCACAGATGCTGCCAGACCTGCTGAGCTTTTCCAGCAATTTTTGTGTTTGTTTTTGTCATTTTAGCTTTTCTGCTTCCATGCTCTTGATTAAGCTTAAAATACTGGTTTTAGACCTAATCTTCTCTTCATTAAAGTGAATGTAAAATTTAATCACATTATGGTCACTTCTATCTAGGAATGCCTTCACCATGATATCATTTATTAATCCTATCTAGTGTAGCCTGATCCCTGGTTGGCTCCAGAATATGCTGTTCTCAGAAAATGACCGGATAACATTTGTCCAGGCTATTTTTGGCCATTTGACTTTCTCAGTGTGTATGCAGATTAAAATTCCCTGTGATTATCATTGTACTGTTCTGACAAGTTCCTATCATTTATTCCTTTATATTCTGTCCTACAGCATGGTTCTTGTTAGGGGAGCAAGAAAACACCTAGAAACAGGTGATCTCTTGCCTTTATCATGCTCATCTTTATCTATATCACTTCTATATCTTTGGTCACGCTCTCTGTTGTGCTGATGTCTTCATGAATAAAGAGTGCAACCCCCTCATCTTTTTCTGGTATCCTATCCTTCTTAAATGTCCTGTAAACATCACTATTCATCTGCCAATCTATGCCATCCAACAGTTTCTGCAAAATCTCTGTAACTCCCCGGTTCATTCCAGATGCCTCTCATTGTGAAATACCTAATAAACAACAAAGTGTGGCTCTAGGATCCATGGAGAACCTAAAACAACGTTGGCTGCTGGTGAGCCAAGCTACATTTATTGTGGGTGTAGCTGGTCTGCTACCCCTTCTGCTTCAATAGTCTAATCACCCTTTCGGCTCATTACCAACAGCAATGGGTTAAAAGTGCTGTGGGGTGGAGAGCTATGTCTTCAACAATATGAGCATTGAGGCCTGCAATAAGTACGTCCACCAATGAATATTGAGCCTCAAAAATATAAGGGAAGGCTGCTTTGTTTTTAAGGACTGGTCAGGCTGCACACTTGGCCCTTGTACAGCAGTTGACTGTAAATAGGACTTTCTTCCCAGTGGCCCTCCTGGAGGCCGTTGTGCACATGGTCATTGTCCTGCTGGTGAGTTCCTCCACCTCTTCCTAAGCCAACTGAGGATAATTAGATCATGTTTACTCCTTGTGGCACCAGGGATAACCTGACCTGGGAGGAAGTAATTGAGGGGGTTTTCATTATTAACTGGCAGGGGAATGCCTACCACGACATCTGGACAGCAGACAGCATGTGGTACACTGCTTGTATGTATGTAGGGCTAGAACTGCCCCCCCTGCCCTCAGTCCCATCAAAGTCACTTGGGCAGTTGCAGCTGGCACCACTGCAGCTTCCCACATCAGTCAAGAAACTACTCGTGGCACTGGAGGCATGGCTACTGATGAGATGGAGAGGGAAGGTCTTTGTGAAAGGAAAACCAGTAACATTGAGGCTCCAAATCACATGTGCCTTTGAACCTATTTAGTCACTGCACAGCCTATAACCTGGCCCCAGGCCTGTTGAGCCTTCACATAGTTCCCAGCCAGGCCCAGGGCCCATCATATCAGAACATGACCCCTAAACCCCTGTGTGGC
>NC_063336.1:105613442-105630224 GCF_021869965.1 Rhincodon typus
GCTGCTTGGCCTGCTGTGTTCATCCAGCCCTGCACCTTGTTGTCTCTTAAAAATAATGTGGCTATTTTCATATGATGAAATATTTGTTAAATTTATTGCATTTTTTCTGTACGAAGGATTTAGTATATTATTTGATTTTTATTTGTATTTTTGTATGCCAGCCTTAACAATCAGTAATAAAATTAGAGCACATGGAATGGTAGCATAGATTGAGAGCTGGCCAGTGGACAGAAAGCAGAGTAAGATTAAATGGGTCATTTTCATTGGCAGCCAGTTTGACTAGATCCACAAGGATCAGTGCTTGGACCCCAGCTATTTACAATATGTATTAATAATTTGGAAATGGGGATTAACTGTAAAATTTCCAAATCTGCAGCTGGCACAAAACTAGATTGAAGTGTGAGTTGTGAGGTGGATGCTTTGGTGTTTTGGAGAGGCTAAGTGAGCGGGTGAAAATTTGGGCAGATGGAATATGATGGGGATAAATGTAACTTTGTTCACTTTGATGGGAAATACAGAAATACAGAACATCTTAAATGGTGAGAGACTAGGAAGTGTTGAACTTCGAAGAGAGTTCGATGCCCTTGTTCAAGTCACTGAAAGTTAACATGCAGGTACAGCAAGCAATTCAGTCATTTCATTTGTTGACCTTTACTCCCACATTCAAATCCTCTTCGCATCATAGAATTATACAGTACAGAAGAGACTCTTTGGCCCATTGAGTCTGTTACTCCAAAAATATACTATTCCCACTTTGCTGTACTAGGCCCATGATCTTGAAGGTAATAACACTTCAAGTGTTCATCCAAGTACTTTTGAAAAGGTTGTGAAGTTTCCAGCCTCACCTATCCTCCCAAGCAGTGCATTCCAGATTCCCACCACCCTCTGGGTGAAAATGTTTTTCCTGAAATCCCCTCAAAATCTTCTGCTTTTCACTTTTAAAATTATGCTCCCTTGTTATTGACCCTTTGACTAAAGGGAACACCTGCTTTCTATTCCCCTGTACATGCCCCTCATAATCTTATATACTTCTATCACGCCCCTCAACCTTCCCTGCTCGAAAGAAAACAAGCTGAGCTTAATTTAGCTTGAATGGCTGTAAATTGAGAGAGGGGAATGTTCAACAAAACTAGGTGTCCTCAAGCACCAGTCGCTGAAAGTTGAGCATGCAGGTGCAGCAGGCAGTAAAGAAGGCAAACTTTATGTTGGCCTTCATAGTGAGAGGATTCGAGTGCAGGAACAACAATGCCTTGCTGCAATTAGACAGTGGATTGGTGAGGTCACATCTGAAATATTGTGTGTAGTTTTGGTCTCCTTATCTGAGGAAGGATGTTCTTGCTATAGAGGGAGTGCAGGGAAGGTTTACCAAATTGATTACTGGGATGGCAGAACTGATGAATGAGGAGATATCAAGTCGGTTAGGATTGTATCCTATGGAGGTCAGAAGAATGAGAGGGGATCTCATAGAAACCTATAAAATTCTAACAGGACTAAACAGGTTAGATGCAGGAAGGATATTCCCGATGGTGGGAGAGTCCAGAACCAGGCGTCATTGTTTAAGGGGTAAACCTTTTGGGTCTCAGGTGATTAGAAATTTCTTCACGCAGAGAGTGGCGAAACTGTGGAATTCAGCTCCACAGTTGAGGCCAAAACATTATGTGTTTTCAAGAAGGAGGTCGATATAACTCTTCTGGCTAAAGGAATCACGGGATATGACGGGAGTGCAGGATTAGGGCATTGAGCTCGATGACTAGCCATGATCATATTGAATGGAGAAGCAGGGTCAAGGGATCGAATGGCCTACTCTTGCTGCTATCTTTATTAATGTTTCTGTTCAGCATCTCTTCTTTGCTGAAATGCTCTATGCCAGGCAACATTCTTTGAATGCCCTCCGGTGTAATCACATCCTTCCTGTGGCGTGGTGACCAGAATTTCACAGAGTAGTCCAGGTAAGGCTTAACCAAAGTTCTGTACAACTCCAGTATGACCTCCTTGCTGTTACAATCCATGCCACAACTGATAAAGGCAAGCGTCCCATAAGCCTTCTTAACTACCCTGTTAACCTGTCCTGCCACTTTCAGGGATCTGTGGACAAGTAACCCCAACATCCCTCTGTTCCTCTAAGCTTCCATTGAATACCCCTTATCTTGATCCTTCTTTCAAAGTACATCACATCACATTTATCAGGGTTATATTTCATCTGCTACTGATATGCCCAAGCAAAAAATCCATTTATATCCTCATGTAACCTAATACCTTCCTCCTCACTATCAACACCCAGCCAAACTTTGTGTCATCCACAAATTTACTCATCATTCCCCTGTCTCAGACATTCTCATCTACATCATTTATCATGAACAATAAGGACCCAGCACTGATTCCTGTGCTGCACCACTGCACACCGGGCTCTAATCACACAAACAGCCTTCTACTACCGCCCTCTGTCTCCTGCCACTAAGCCAATTTTGGAACCAACTTAATAAGTTACCCTGGATCCCATGAGCTTGTGGGACATTGTCAAAGGCCTTGGTGAAATCCATTTAAATCACATCAACTGCTCGACCCTCATCCAAACATTTGGTTACCTCCTTGAAAAATTCCATCAGATTTTTACGCATGACTTCCCGCTGACAAAGCCATGCTGACTGTTCCTGACCAATCCTTGCCTTTCTAAATGGAAATTAATTTTCTCTTTTACTATTTTCTCCAATAGTTTCCTTACCTCTGATGTTAGATTCTCTGGTCGTTAGTTCCCTATTCCATCTCTACTAGCCTTCTTGTAAAGTGGAACCACATTAGCTGTCCTCCAGACCTCTGTCACCTCTTGTGGCCAGAGATAATTTTAAAAATTGGGTCAGGACTCCTGTAATTTCCTCTCGTCTCCCGTAACGGCCTAGGATACAATGCATCCAGACCTGGGGATTTTACCACTTCTAAATTCGCCGAAACCTTCAATACCTCCTCATATTTCATATCAATTTGCTCAAGAAAATCACAGTCCATCTTCTTGAATTCTGTACTTGCATCCTCCTTCTCACAAGTAAAGATTGATGTGAATTATTCTTTTAACACTCTACCAATGATCTTTGGCTCCATGCACAGATTCCCCTTTTGGTGCCTAATGGACCATACTCGTTCCCTGGTATTGTCTTCCACTTGGTACACTTGTAGAATATCTTGGGATTCTGTCTAATCTTGCCAACCAGCATTTTCTCTTGCCCCCTCATTGCTCCCCTAATTGGTTTCTTGAGTTCCCCTCTGCACTTCCTATACTCCTCTGTTGTGTTTGTCTCTTTATACCTGTTATAGGTAGCTCACCTCCTTTTTATCCAGTCCTGAGGCATTCCTAGTCATCATCTTCTGAGAAAGATAATAATATGCATGCTGGGAATCTGAAACAAAAATAAACAATGCTGGAGAAACTCAGTAGGTCTGGCAGCATTTGTAGAAAGAGAGAAACAGAATGAACAATTTTGTGTCTGATATGACTCTTCTGTCGGACTCAGAACATTCTGAAGGATAGTTATATCGGACTCAAAAACCCAGACAAAGCCATTTTTTAAACTTAAAGATAGAAGTGAAACATTTAGTTAAATTATTACAACCTTTGTTTATATAGACGAGGAAATGAAATGAACCAGTTTTATTTCCTATTTCATATTGATTCATTCTTAAATCTCAATAGCCTCATATTTTCACCATAATGATTTCTACAGCTGCATATCAGTCAGAAAATAACATCAACCTTAATTGCTGAAGTTGTTTAAGAATTGTTAAAAGGCTTTAGTTAAAAGGCTGCATAGTAACACAATAATCAGTGCAATGGAGCAAAGAGAGGTCCAAACCTGGAAATTATCGAATCATGATTGAGCATGAACCTAAATATGCTCATTATCAAATTCTTCCTGTACTGTTTTGAAAGCAATCTCCTCGCTTTGGATAGGGGGAGAAAAATGAAGTTAACGTTTCAAGTCCAGTATTACCCTTCTTCAGAAATATCCTGAAGAAGAGTCAGACTGGACTCAAAATATTAACTCTGGCCCTCTCTCCACAGATGCTGCCAGACCTGCTGAGTTTCTCCAGCATTCTGTGTTTATTTCAGATTTCCAGCATCCACATCTTCATTACATGCTGGGGACATAGTTTGCAATTTTGCAGATGATGCTAAGGTCAGTTGTTGTGAGAGTGGTTGTTGATCCTTGACCATTTCAAATGATCTTATTGTAACTTTGGTTATCAGAATAGATTGAAGAAGTTGTGGCTGTTTTCCTTGGTGAGAGGGCTGACAGGAGATTTGAAAGCAGTTTTCAAAATCTTGAGGGATCTGGACAAAGTAGATAGGGAGAAACAGTTCCCAGTTGTAAAGCATCTAGAACGAGATGGCATGGTTTTAGTATTTTATCAAAGAAGCAAGGCAAGAAAAATCTTTTATCGCACAACAGTTGGTTTGGATTTTGAATACCTTGCCTGGAAGTGTGGTAGAGGTAGGCCAATAGGGGCATTGGGTGATTGTTTCTGCTTAAATAATGTGCAGGTTCATGACATAGGGCAGGCGATTGGCATTAAGTCAAATGTTCAGAGGGCTGGTGAGAACATAATGGGCCAAATGGCCTCATTGTACACTGCGATCATTCTGTGAGAGGAGACCGGTTCATGTGTGGAAAATGATGTTTCAGTTGATGTGTGCTGTGCATTGCATGTGGGTAGGATGCATGCTCAATATTCTAATATCCTTCAGGGAAAAGCATAAGAAAATGGCTTAAGAAAGAGCTTGTTCTAGTCGCTGTCTAATGACATACGATCCACATTATAAATGTGGTTTGGGTGCATTGATCTGACATTTGCTTTTACGACAATGTATGCTGTTGTGTCCTAGAGTAACCAGGCCTTGACCAGATTTAATATGGTGTCTAGACTTGATCTCCACACATGGTGAGTGCTTGGAAAATCTGTAGACACTGGTCACTTGAAGGATTTGAAGAATACCGCAATCTAATTATCAAGATAGGTTAAAAGAGTTGGCATTTTACACTTTGGGTAGGTGCAGATTTGGAGTGAGCAGTTTGAGATTTATAAGATACTGAAGGAAATAATACACTTTTTTCCAGTTAACTTTGTTTCAGTGAAATAGATGAGGAAGGAGTTAAATGTCAGCAGGTGTTAATTTCCAAAAGAATAGGGGAGCTGAGGAATAGGCAGCTGGACAGTGCAATAGACAGTGACTCCCTTAGTCCCTTTAGATGATGGTTGGACGTATTTCTGTTCAGGGTCACCTCATTGTTTTAAAAATTGTAAGTGATGTTTCTGGAAATTCAGGGCTGAAATATTCCCCTGGACTAGTTTTAATCAACTAAGTGGTTGAGTAAAGTGACCAAATATATTTCCCCGGATTGGTTTGTGTCTCTTCTCCCTCTCCCAGGAGATAAAAGGGTTTGGATATGTATGTTGTATTATCCAAGGTATCCGAATAGTGTGTGACTGGCTATGGTGGATCAAAGGATCTCTAGTTGTCCATTAATGTATATTCATGGTCATTTTAACTTGATGAATTTCTCTGTTTAAATAGTGGAGACTGTATCTCAATGCAAATGTGTTTGGTGTTTGTTTGTTAACGATTGGTCTGTTGCAGTTGTCATTTGGCAAAGCAAACACTGTCAGTTTGTGGTTTGGGTAGAGTGCTGGAATCAATGTTTGTTTCTTCCATTTTAAACAAACAACTTAAATAAAATTAGAACAATCAGCCCCTGAGGGGTATTGTAATAAAAAAAACTGAATCATACAGGAAGCTTGCCAGTTCAAATTCTAATATCATTGCAGGAGGATATTTGTGTACCCCAGCTGCTACGGTGCCCACTGACTGTGGGAGGGTTGAAACATGTTGGAAGAGAGTGCGCGCTCCCTCTCCACAGGTACTGGGCATGGATGTAACCACAGGACAGAGGCAGGGAAGCAGTCATGCGCAACAACCCACTGCATAGCCCACTCCCTGGAGCTGTTTCTGGTCCTCTTGGCTAGATTTAGCTGCAGACCCAGGCTGATCTGCCTGTCCCACTCCACGCCAGAGTCCCAAAGATTGGGACCACAACCAAAAGCTTAACAACAGCTCCTTTAAAAATCAACAATTCATGGTCTGTAGCCCATTACGATTTATATAAAATGTGGTCCAAGCATGCCTCAAGGCTGCTAAAATGACATGTAGCCTGGGAGGTAGTGAACCTTCTAAACCTACTATGGCACATGACTGCTACATGCAATACTCTTCAGTTCAGGTCTCTGATAGTAAGGGACTGGACTCTCATGTAGCGAGCCCTCCGCTGGGGGCCAGACAAAGAGCAGCCCTGATACACACCTCTCCCAAAGTGAAGGGACACCATTAAGGGCAGTTCTTTTGCATCTCTTTGCAAGCATGGTACATTATTCCATCTGAAAGACATGGCAGGCAGTGTCCTCACTCATCTCATAATGATTAAGCTGACAGTAAACAGACTGTGTGTGAATAATGAGTAACACCAGAGAGAACAATGTCTGGTTTTTTGGATAATTGAACTTCTTTCACAGCAGGGTTGGACTATTGTAGTTATAGAGCTTAGACAAAAATACAGGTCTTATCTTAATAGGAATGTTTCCATGATGTAAAAACTGTGATGGATAATCATGCTGGCTCCGATTTTGAATGACTGTGTGGATCTTAACCAAAATTTCCAAACCCCGGTTATAGAGTCATAGAGTCAGACCCTTCGGTCCAACTAGTCCCACCTGCCTGTATTTGGTCCATATCCCTCCAAACCTTTTCTATTCATGTACTTATACAAATGTCTTTTAAATGATGTAACTGTACCTGCATCCACCACTTTCACTGGCAGTTTATTCCACATACGAACCACTTTCTGTGTAAAAGAAGTTGCCCCTCATTTCCTTTTTAAATCTTTCTCCTTCCACCTTAAAAATATGCTCCCAAGTTTTGAACTCCTTCATGATAGGGAAAAGACCTTTTCTATTCACCTTATCTATGCCCCTCATTATTTTAGAAACATCTACAAGGTCACCCCTCAACCTCCTATGTGCCAGTGAAAGAAGTCCCAGCCTATCCAAACTATTCTCGTAACTCAAATGCTCCATTCCTGGCAACAACCTGGTAAATCTTTTCTGAACTCTCCCCATTTAATAATAACAGGGCGACCAGAACTGTACACAATAGTCCAGAAGAGGCCTCACCAACGTCCTGTACGACTTCAACATGATGTCCCAAACCCTATACTCAAAGATCTGAGCAATGGAGGCAAGCATGCTAAATGCTTTCTTAACTGTCCTGTCTACCTGTGACACAAAATTAAAATAATTATGTACCTGAACCCCTAGGTCTCTCTACCCTGCTCTGAACTTTACATTTGGCTCAGTGATCACAAAGGCTCGTTTCTGTGCAAGTTTACAAAATGCCATTCATATTAACCAGTTTCAGAAAGCGTCATCCTATTCATTTTACTGTTCAGATGGTGCAAAGCTGTTTTTGCTGATGTCAGTTTCCTTCAGTCCTGAAGAAGGGTCCTGACCCGAAACATCAACCTTCCTGCTCCTCTGATGCTGCCTGGCCTGTTGTGTTCCTCCAGCTCCACACCGTATTGATTCTGACTCTAGCATCTGCAGTTCTTGCTATTTCCTCAGGCTGCTTTTCCTGCTTGGATGGTCTAGGACAGGGAACATTGTCTCAGGATGAATCTAAGTATGAAATGAGCAGAAATTTATTCCCTGAAGGATGCAAACCTTCGTAATTATTAAGGGTACTATTCACTTTCGTCACATCTTTACAAATATTTGTGAAAATACATCATTGAAAAGAAAAGTGGAGCGCCAAAAAGGTGGTTGATTGCCTCTTGCCTGTTTTGGGCTATTGCTTAAGATAAATTCATATTTCTGTAAGTCTTGAACTTCTAGTTTAATGTCAACTGGAGGAAAATGGGAATGAAAATCCACTCATAATACAATAAGAAAAAGCCTAAAGCCTTGAATATGTTTCATAGATTTTAATGATAATATTTTTGACAGTCAATCAGTACTGGATTAAGACAGAGAATTTCAACTGAAGAATAGAATTTGGACTCCCTGCTACTGATAAGAAGGATGTTATTAAGCTGGAGAGGGTTCAAAAGAGATTTACCAGGATGTTGCGAGGAATGGAGGGTTTGAGTTATAAGGAGAGGCTGGAAAGGCTGGGACTTTTATCATTGGAGTGTAGGAGGTTGAGGTGTGACCTTATACAGGTTTATAAAATCATGAGTGGTATCGATAAGCTGAATGGCAGGTCTCTTTTTCTCTACAGTGGGGGATTTCAAGACAATGGGGGCATATTTTTAAGGTGAGAGGAGAAAGATTTTAACAAGATCTGAAGGGCAATTCTTTTACACACAGATGGTTCGTGTGTGGATTGAACTTCCAGAGGAAGTGGTGGATGCGGGTACAGTTACAAGTTTAAAAGACATTTTGATAAGTAAGTTGGAGGGATATGGGCCAAACACAGACAGGTGGAACTAGTTTAGTTTGAGAGTATGGATGGTATGGACTGGTTGGACCAAAGGGTCTATTTCCATGTTATATGACTCTATGATATTGAGCCTGGATAGGTATAAGTTAGAAATGAGGATGACCAAAAATATGCTGCTGAAGCTGCATCCTGTATTCTGTGTCTTGCTGATACAGTGAGACATCTCAGAATTTATGCTGTATATTGTTATGAAGCCAGTAATTGTCATACAGATTATAGAAATTGAGTTGTGCTATAAAGTGTGGTTTATAAGTTTATTAATAAGTGATAACCAGTTGTTAATGTTCTCTTCAGTCATGTATGATTGCCAGTTAGAAAATTATATTTTTACAAGTACTTTTATTGAAGCCCATGAAACCATGAACCAATATGTGAAAAATACATAAATTACTTGATTTCACATGCTGACGTGTGTGGGACAGTCTCTGAGTGAAAGATTGAAAGAGCAATGGCTAATTGGACAAGGAAGTTACAGGCGCAATTCCATCAATTTAAACCATTGGCTTTTAAAAAGTAGTCCAGAGGCTGATATGGGATGACAACCATTGATGTACAACATCCAGAACCATACAGGACAATAAACCTGACCCTCCTGCTTATAACTTGCACGTTGTCACATAATCAGACCAACTCCTACGTATGCAGGGTAGAGTTTGAAACCATGCATCACCTCATTGTTTTCCATTTGAATGTTGTGCTGTTTTTCCTGCTCTGAGCTTTTATGTGGTGACAAGCAAAGTCGGGAGGGTGATAAATGGCCGACAAGCCTTTTGCGCTTGGCTAAATGTTGTAGGGCTAGAAAATTTGAGAAATGCTGGTTTTAAAATGCGATTTTTATCCATTTATTTTACCTATTAATTTAAGCTATTAAACGTTAAGAAATCGTATTGTGATTTGGGAAGCAAAGAAGCTGAGTTAGCTGAAGCATTAGGTTTTCCATGCAGTCTGAGCTGTGAGATACAAAATTGAAGGACTGTGTCAGCATGTAATGGTAGCAAGACAATTTTACATAGGCAGTTTCCACAATAAATGCCAATGAAAGGATTTGTGAAGAGACTGACGCAGAAACGTGATACAAGAAAGTTAAATTTTATCAGTAGGATGTGAACGTGTTTGTGTTAATCTGGTTGTACTTGTCAGTCTTATGATATTTCATGCAGCCAGTTACATCCAAATGTAGTGCTCGGGTGAAAAGTCATGTTAATTCTGCTTCTCTCCCCATGAATACTGCTGACAATTTCTTTAATTTTCTGTTCTATCTTTAGTCTTCAAGTGAAATGACTGATAAATAATTTGATTAGGGCATGTAGATCTCATTCAGTTCTTTTTCAGTAAGTTGTACATTCTGTCCTTAATATTTTTCCATTAGCTATGTTGTAGGTCTAGTCTCAGCATGAGGGATAATATTGGGGTGGTTATTCACTTCAGGTGCCAGGAGAGAGTCAGACTTCATTTCTGACCACGACAACAACAAATTGAATTTTATTCATCACAACTTTGTAATTTTGTTTTAAAAAATGGACATTCTATATTCTTTTGTTTGTCCATTTTGCTAAACTAATTATGTTGCCTGTTTACACTCCAGAATAAATGGGAATTTCAATTGTCAGAGAAAAAAATAAGAAAAAGAACCTGCAGTTCAAATTTAAAATGTAGAGTGAGAAATTTCAAAAGGATCATATCTTGAAGCAAGATTCAAAGGTGTAAAATGTACCTCAAAAAGTGAGAGACGATAAGCCACATGGATTAAGTCCAAAATTTACTTTGTGAGAATACTTGATGTTGCCCAAGGACTCAGTAATTTTTCAGAGAGTATTTCTGAGGATGTTCACATAAGGGAGAAACCTACCACCAGCCAGTTAGTGTAATCATAGTCTCTATGACATGTACATGAACAAAACTCATTCTAAATATGGTGTCAGCATTGTGCCCAATGTACAATGATGAAAATACACTAACAGGAAAACACGATGTAGACATGAAGTGTGTACAGTGGAAGATTTTTAATGTATTGCATCTATAAATATGACCCGTGTTCTTTCAACTTAATGTAAACTAAAAATTACATAGGAAACAGATTGCAGCTGTGAACAGCAGAAAACACAAAGGTGCAAGTTTTCCTCTATCCAGACTTCAATTGTTAATGTACATTTTACCTTTGGGCAATCTGAAAACATTATCTCTCTTGAGGAACAAAGTAAAGCACAGCAGCCAGAGGACATGAACAGCAGCAGTCTAACTGGAGCACTGTGGGAGAAATGTTCTCACTCAGAGCTTTTAATTCACAGCTCTGCGCGTTCAGAGTACATCTCACACGCTTGGAAGACTTTTGAGCGCAGGAGTGAAATGAAAGTAGAAGCTTATTTTCTCACCTTTCACATTTACACATTTTTTTTGATTGTTCCAACATTCTGTAAGGTGTTTTTGTTAACGCCAAAGCAGTTTGGTTTGAAGATAAAGGCTGAAAATGTGAATCGAGTCTGTTGACAAGTGGAAGGTCAAGACAGGCCAGAATTTAGGATGAATTTATCTTAGACAATTAACCCTTTGTTAGATGCTGATGGAAAGGTTGTGTATTTTCAACATCCTTTTGCTGATCATAACACTGCGACTCAATCTTCCTTCTCCAGGTACTTTCGCTTGCTTGCAGGAGGCACAGGGTGACTGGTTTCTACTTAGAAAGGTCTCTGACTTATTACTTAAAAGTCACAGCTGACATCAATTGATGAGAGGAGATCTTCAAGCTTAAGATGCTTTGTATTACAGAGCAAAAACAGCTCCTTCCTTTTCTGAAGGTCTAATGTCTTCTGCCCTGAGTCTGTCAGGGAGTTGCACAGCAATAAGTACGGGGTTCATTCACTCATCTGTTGATGCTGCTGTCCACTTCAGTCAGGGGGAGTAGGCCATGGTTAGTCCTGGTAGTCCATCCATTAAAAGTAGAGGGAAATTGCATATATTCAAGGCTGAGACAATAAAGCAATCAAGGGTTATGGGGAAAAGGCAGAAAAGTGGAGTTGAGGATTATTAGATCAGCCATGATCTCATTGTATGGCAGAGCAGACCCACTGGGCTGAATGGCCTATTGCTCCTATGTCTTATGATCTGTCAGGGGCCGCTGCTGCAGGAAGGAAGCTGGTGTAATGATACAATGGCTTTAAGAGGTACATTTTGTCCTTTTTTTATGGTTGAGACAAAGGTGCCGAATGGTATGCTCAAAGCCAATAAAGTAAACAGCTTGTAAGGCTTTGGGTTTTGTTTTTAAGGTTGGAACAATAGAAGCAGCCTGAATGGATGGGGTCAAGCTCCTGCAGAACCAGGATTTTTAGTCTTAGCTTTCTGTAGCTGCTGGGGTCTTGAAGCTGGATGTGAAAGCTGTTTTTCCCCTTTCTGTTACAGTTAAAAGCTGGGGTTCTCTTCCTACTAGAATTGCATGTAAGACAATCTATTTTACTGAATTTGCCTTTTCCAAAGGCATGTTTATGGGATGTTATTATATTGGAACAGTTAATTAGTAGTAGTAATTATTTTGGCAAGCATTAGTAATACATCATTTTGTCAAACATTTAGATAGTTACAGTTAAGCCAGTTCTTTCCTTTTTGTTTTGTCTGTAATTTAACTGTGATGTAAAAATAAAGTGGGTTTTGCTTAAAGTCAAGGGGTTTGACCAATCAAATTGCATCTGGAATGCAACATCTTACACTTACTTTTCAAATAAGAAGAAGTTAGGGTCTAAGCTATCTTCCTAATATATCTTCAGGGGTTTAGTCTGGTCTGTAACACTGGGGAACTCAATTGTGGGTATTTGAGTCAGCATGCCGGGGTATAGAGGGGCATCAATTGTGAAAGAGGTCAACTCAACATAGAAAACGGGTAGACGATAAAACACAGAAGGAAAAGGGGTAATGCTGAGGTTGAGATCATCGAGAGTCAGCACTACTGTAGGGTATGGTGCTTTACTCTGCCTAGAAAATTAACTCAATATGATTGGGGCTCAGGGGTTAAAGTGGGGCAATGAACAGTGAAACATACAGGAACTTGGAGAAATTCAAAGCTGATGGGTTTGACAGGGAGAGCTACCAAGAAAGGAATGTGTACATTTGGGGTTTATGCAGAGTAAGACACTGAGCATGTGAGTGATGGTGTGACCAATGTTTCCTTTTTTCGTAATGCAAAAAGCAAGTGCAGAAGGAAGATGAAAATAGCTGCTGAAATAACTCCACAGAGGTCGGTATCTGTCACCAAGTCTCCCTTTACTTACACGTCGACAGTCCCTGACATTGATCTAGCTCCCTCAAAGGCAGCTCTCAAGAGTGAACTGGAAGTGTGACACTCCTGTTCTAATCTGTCAGCCAGGGCTCCCTGATTAGACCATGTTAACAGCCCCAATCAGGAAACTCATATTCTATGAGGTCCACCTGGTTGACCTGATTACAATCACTCCAGCATACTTGCAATAACTTCGTTTTCCAAGGCAGGCCTTCAAGAATATTTGCATTATGTTTTCTGTCAAAACTACCTCAGGTGGAGTTCAGTGGTTCATGTTTTATTTTAATTGCTTGCAATATTCTCACATTTTAATGCTGTCACTTCCATCACCAGATGGCTGGAAGGGATTGAGGATAACAAAGAGCATATCTGGGCACTCACTTAAATGGCCAAGTACAGTCAAGTGATGCTATAAATCCTGGCATACCCTGTTTCAAAATGTCACTTTGATCTGAAAGGGAGAGAGCTGCAAACCTGCATTCTGGGAATTAAGTACAGAGTGACTGTGGAGGATTCCAGGAATTGTTGTGTACTACATGGTTGAGCCTCTTTAATCAGGGTCACTGATCAATGACCTGGTGGTAGCTATGGGAAGCTAAATGAAGTCAAGCCACAGCTGCCTGAAACAGGGCAACATCCAAAGGAAAGTATATTTGCTTGATATTTTAAGTATAGAAAAGAACATTATATGGGCAAGCTAAGTTAGGTAATTCACAGAGAAATTGTTGGAGTTCAGTCAATTTGTGAAAAAAAGGACTGCCAAGATGTCACTAAGTACTTTACTAACTTTTAAACTGTTGTCATTGCTGTTTTGTTGGTAAACACAGCAACTAATTTGTACAAAATATACCCAAACATCGATGAATGACAAGATAATGGGCTGAATATTACCAGGAATCAGCTAAGAATCGATTCTGGCAAGTTTCATGGAAGGTTTCTCTCCATGAGGCTGAACACAATTTCTCAGGCTATCTTTCCAAAATTGCCTCATTACCTACGTGCCACGCCCCAGGCCACACTGCTTGTCAAATTCTCAAACTCACCACAGGTGGAAGTTTTCACCTCTGCTGGGATTTCTGGGGGATATCGGTTTGGCGCCATATTTAAAACACAGTTGTGTACCAAGTGTCGTGAGACAAGATCTGTCTTAGCCCCAGGCATGTCCAACGAAAGGAAATTGACATCCTGCTTTGCAGACAGGGACCTGAAGGTCCTGGTGGATGGGCTCCCTCTACCTCAGCTGCACTGATACATAGTGGAATGAAAAGGAAGAGGACCTTCTGAAAGCTTGTATGTGGCTCATTATTGTATATCTTCACACATTTATAAACCTGTGTTCACTTTTCATCATCAGCTGGGTGAGCAAATGCCTGTCTATCTTCAAGTACAATATTGAAGGCACAGAGCATAGCATTCCTTGTGCCCCATGATGTTTTAATGAGACAAGGTGTTAAGTGAGCCATTCCTGTACCATGTGTAGACTATGGAACTTTGAAAGGTGTTTATTACTTGGGAATGTAGGAGGCGGAACTTTCCAGACCACAAAACATTACTTAAGCATCACAGCCATGAGTCAAATTAGTTCCTGATGCTGTATAATGTGGTCAGGAGTTCTTGGGGACAGGATTTGGAATCTTAATGCCTAAGGTCCACATATAACATGTAATGCTCTTTCACAAGGTACTGTGTGGATGTTGGTGCAATACTGTTGCACTTTGACATCACACAAACATAAAGCACTCTCCCTCACAGAAACACATCACTCATTCCAGGTGTGGTGACAGCTGTAGTAATCATAATGAGGTCAGCCATGTGAACCTCATTGAATATGAGTTCCCTGATTGGGGCTATTAATCTGCTGCAATCAGAGAGCCCTGGCTGACAGATATAAACAGAGGTGACAGACATCCTAACACACTCAGGGAGCTGAATCAGTGTCAAGTACTTTCCATGTGTAATTAAAGGGTGAATTTATGACAGGATTCATGGAGATATTTCTGTGGGGGCGAAAGCAAGCACGCTCCTGCTGAAGTTCACGTGCACTGTTGTCCTTGAGTCGGGGTAAGCATTTCTGGCATCATGTCATTGTTTGGGAAGCTTGACTTGTTTGACCCTGCTGTCGAAGACTTGGCCCATTATGAAAAAACAAAGTGTTATTTTTTTCCAGACAAGTGACATTGGGACAGATGAAAAGCAACAACTAATTTGCCTGACAACTTGTGGATCTGTAGCTTTTTTGATTATTAGGAGCCTAACTTTCCCTGCGTCACCAGGTACTGAAACCTTTGAAGCGTTGATGGATTTAGTTAAGGAATATTACAACCCCAAGCCTCTATGAATTCTGAGACGTTCCTATTTTGACTTGGCAATTTGAGAGCCGGGGGATCCTTATCAGGATTTTTCGGTGGGTTAAAACAACTGACAGAGGCATGTGATTTTGGTTTAACCCTTAATGGTGTGCTGAGGGACCATTTTGTATGTGGATTAATGATGTAACCATGTAAAAGTGCCTACTGGCTGAAGCCCCAGCTGGACTTCAAACAGGTACTGCAACTGGCTTTGTCATTGGATAATGCGGCAAGTGGAGCATATGAGTTACAGGGTGTTCCAATGGAAGGGGACACCATCACCAGTCCTACTGAGCTTGGGAGCCACCGCTTGAGTGAAGGCCATTGCATAGCCACACTCAGGACATATCCTAGATAGAGAGACACCAGGTCAGCCCACAGCAAAACCCCAAAACAAAGCCAAGCCTCTGCTAAACATTTAAAATTTCCTTCAGAATCTGGGCTGGCAAGCCATTATAGTTGCCGCCAGTATGTGGACTAGAGACAGCAAAAGAGTCCTACTCAACCTAAATGGAGTATGGACTCATAGGCCCATATCCAGGAAAGTGCATACCCTGGAAACCCCACCTGCACCTGGTTTGGAACAGTTAAATTGCTTAGCAACACCCAAATCGGAACCAGTCAAAATAAACGTCTGGTTAAACGGTCACCCAGTTCTAATGGAGGTTGATACCAGTGCATCCGCTTCAGTGATCGGAGAATGAATCTTCAACGAAATTTGCTCTCGACTCTAACCCTTAAGTTAGCAAAAGACCTCGGCTAGGCTGAGAACCTGTGCCAGGGACCCTTTACAGATTAAGGGTACAGCTTATGAGAGGCAGATAGTTCAGTTACCACTGATTGTAGTAAAAGGCTCGGGCCCAAGCTTGTTGGGGCAAAATTGGTTGATAAAGATACAGCTAGACTTTATTAACTTTTTTTGATGAAAACATGGCTGCATGAGTCATGACCTAATTAAAGAGCTATGTATAAATAAATAAATAAATAAAATAATTAATCTAGAAGTCTTTCAGGAAGGTCCAGGGACTATCAAGCCAAGGCCACCTTACATGTTGACCCGGAAGCAATTCCATGATTCTGCAAGGCCTACCAGTGCCATTTGCCTTATGGACAAATGTAGAGGCAGAAATCAGGAGGCTGGAACGCAAAGGAATCATCAAACTAGTCCACTTTGCGGAATGAGCACCACCGGTTGTACCGATTGTGAACCCTGATGGGTCGGTTTGCCTTTGTGAGGATTTTAAACCAACAGTAAATGATTTTTCACAGCTGGTCAAATACCCAATCCCTCGCTTGAGGATTTATACACAAAGCTAGCAGGGGGCTGTCTGTAATGAACGTGGACATGAACCCACAGGCACGCCACAAACATGGCGGCACAGCTAGACACTCCGGCCAGAGCTCCATTGCTTGCCAGTTCCTTTTCCTTTCTCTTTCTTTCTTTTTCTCGTCTGCTTTGCAGCAGTGTTTTGTCCTGGAGCGGGGAGCAGAGGAAGCGCAGGCCGAGTCCCGGAGTAGGGAGCAGGGCGAGCATGTGCCGAGTCCCGCAGCGGGGAGTGGGGTGAGTGCGGGCCGAGTCCTGGAGCGGGGAGCAGGGCGAGCGCGGGCCGAGTCCCGGAGCGGGGAGC
>NC_063336.1:105630234-105663378 GCF_021869965.1 Rhincodon typus
GTCCCGGAGCGGGGAGCAGGGCGAGCGCGGGCCGAGTCCCGGAGCGGAAAGCAGGGCTAGCGCGCGCTGAGTCCCGGAACGGGGAGCAGGGTGAGTGCGGACCGAGTCCCGAAGCAGCAGAGCGAGTTGCAGGCCAAGTCCTGGAGTGGGGAGCAAAGCGAGTCGCAGGCTGGATCTGGGAGCAGGAGCAGTGCGAGTCACGGGCTGGATCTGGGAGCAGAGCGAGTCAAGGGCTGGATCCCGGAGCAGAATGAGTCGCGGGCTGGATCCCGGAGCGGGGAGCAGAGCGAGTCGCGGGCTGGATCGGGGAGCAGAGCGAGTCGCGGGCTGGATCTGGGTGCAGAGTGAGTCGTGGGCTGGATCCCGGAGCGGGGAGCTGGGCGAGTCGCGGGCTGGATCCTGGAGCAGGAGCAGAGCGAGTCGCGGGCTGGATCGAGGAGCAGAGCGAATCACGGGCTGGATCCTGGAGCAGGGAGCAGAGCGAGTCGTGGGCTGGATCGGGGAGCAGAGCGAGTCGCGGGCTGGATCGGGGAGCAGGTGTAGAGCGAGTCGCAGGCTGGATCTCGGATCGGGGAGCAGAGCGAGTCGCAGGCTAGATCCCGGAGCAGAGCGAGTTGCGGGCTGGATCTCGGAGCAGGAGCAGACCGAATCCTGGATGGAGGCCAGCACGTGGCAGCAACGTGGCCTTGTGTTCTGAAGCCCAGTGGGCATAGACTCATGTTGGAAAAGGACTATAACTTGACTACTTTAAAGATACTTTTTATTCCCATTGTGAAGTTTTAAACTCTGTGTTCCCATGCTAATCTGTGTTTTTTACTATTTCAATTCTGTGACAACACTTAAAGTATCTGTACCTAGGTACCCTGTACCTAAGGTGGTGCTGAGAGGTGACATTATTAACGTATCACTGCACTCATTTGAGTGCGTGTGAGAATGAGGCTGTTCCATTCTGTGTATTTGCAATTGTGGTGAGGTGAGGATTACCAGAAGTATGCTCATAAGGGTTTGTACCAATATATGAGACTGCCATTTGGATTATCGTCAGCCTGTGCAATTTTTCAGCAGACGATGGAGAACATTTTACAATGTCTACCCCAGGCTGCCATTTATTGAGATGACGTGCTAATAACGGGCAATACTAATGAGGACCACTTGGGCTGATGAATTATTACGGCAAGTTCATACATAACCTGACCTCCATCCTGGCCATTTGCATCAGCTCTTTCAAAAAAGTGCTTAATCTTGGAAGTGTTTGTGTAGCCAAGCCATTGCTTTGAGGGAAGTGAAGAAAATCATCCTCTAAGGTGTTGGTACACTGTGATCCCAAGCAAGATCTAGTGTTGATATGCGGTGCCTCTTCGTACGGCATTGGGCTAGTGTTAGCTCATAGGTGACCCAATGGAGAGGAATGCTCAACAGTGTATGCATCCAGGGCTTTGGTTAATGCAGCACGTAAGTACGCCCAGATAGAGAAGGAAGATTTGGCAGTCATGTGTGAAATTAGGAATTTCCACCAATACCTTTATAGATGTAAATTTGTAATAATGATGGACCACAAACCCCTGCTCAGTCTACTTAAAGAGGACAAAGCATTGCTGTCCATAGCTTCAGGCCAAATTCAGCAGTGGGCTCTAATACTAAGTCAGTATAATCACAAATTGGAACGCTATCGAGAGGTCAAATAGTAAAAGTGGATGAATTGAGCCACCTCCTGCTTGTATTTACACTGCCAATGGTACTGCCACTGGAAGAGTCCGTAATGGTTTTACATTTTCTAGACACACTTCCAGGCACAGCTGACAGTATCAGAATTTGGACGCAGAAAGGATCTGGTCCTGGCAAAACTGAAACAGCTGGTGGTGATGGGGGAAACCAAAGGGCCATCACAACCAGAATTGAAACCATCTTGGACCCAGAGAGACCAGATCACAGTAGAGGATGGTATATTATTATGGGGAGCAAGAGTGATCATCCCGAGCAAAGGTCACTGCCAGATACTGGCTGAACTCCACCAGGGTCATCCCAAGGGTTTCCAAATTGGAGATGTTGGCGAGAAGTTATGTCTGGTGGCCAGGATTGGATGCAGACATAGCTGTATTAGCGGGGCAGCACCAAGACTGCCAACAAAGACAAAAATTATCGCCAGCAGCTCTCCAGAATTGTGGGAATGACTGGGTAAACCCTGGACTCAGTTACACGTTGAGCCCATTGACATGACCTGCGTAGTCAATATTCTTGTTCATTGTGGACACCCAGTGAAAGTGGTTGCATAGAGTTCATTCATCAAACATGGCGATGAGAATAGGAAAACAGCACACGTCCTATACAGCACATGGACTCCTGGACGTGTTGGTCACAGACAGCGGGCCATTGTTTGCCAGGAGGGAATTTGGGTATTTCCTAAAGTCAAATGGTATTGGTCATTTAAGGACAGCTCCATACCATTCATCATCTAATGGTCTGGCAGAAATAGCAGTCCAAACTTTGGAGGCAGGCTTACAGAAACAGCCTACAGCTTCACTAGATACTAAACTGTCCGGATTCCTGTTTGATTATGGGAACACCCCTCATACAACTACAGGGATAGCTTCAGCAGAATTGTTAATGGGGAGAAGACTCTGCACCAGGTTGAATCTGATCTTCCTGGACCCGAGGAGGGGAGAGGGTGAAATGCCATCAGGAACGCCAATGTCGGACGGAAGAGTCCGCTGAGCAAGAGAGACTACTTTAGTTCAGGGGCTGAAGCTTGATGTAGGAACCATGGGAATGGCCCTACATGGGTAAGAGGCAAGGTCGACGTGTGGTCAGGTCCAGTGACGTATAAAGCTCAGGTAGGTGTGATGGTCCTGAACGAGCATGTGGACTATATGAAAGCTGCAAACTCGCAAATGGTGTGGGAGCAAAACATGCCTGGTTCCTCGACTGTGTTTCCGGAACCTGTGGGTTCTTCCTCCTATGTCAAGTGTTGAAGAGACGTCGGAATCTGGCATAAACTCAGTGGGATTCACCGCCTCGATGGCCTTTACTGCCTGAAAAGGTGAATGAATTTCTTCCGAGACTCTCTGGGTGCAAGAGGCGAGGTACTGTGTGTTACATGCAGTCTGTTTCAGAGGCAGAGTCAGAAGATCCTGACCCGGCACTAAACACCCCAGGAGGAGTTACTAAAATAGAACAGGCAAATGTCCTTGGGTTTGGAGGGGGAGGGATGTAGTGATTGTAACGTGGTCAGTGAGGTGGGCCTCACAGAGTATGAGTTCCCTAGTTGGGGCTGTTAGTCTGGTCCAATCAGGGAGCCCTGGCTGACAGATATAAACAGGAGTTATTTGCACACCTGGTGTTTTTACTGCGTCTCACACCTGCACAAGCACAACAAGGGTGCTGAGGGAAGGAAGCACTGATGCTGTTTGGCAGTAGTTAAAAAAAAATATAACCAGGGGATGTAAAATCTCCTCATTTCAGGACTCTGACTCCAAGCTGGCTGGCTACAGCCAGTGTTCTGTGTATGAGTAAATAAAGGGTGACTTGGTAGCGCGAAAGAAAATAAACAGGAGTGTTAGAGGTTCTATTCACTCTGAGAGCTGGCTCTGAGGGAGCTGGATCAGTGTCCCAGACTCTCCACATGTACATGAAGGGTGACTTGGTGATGGGATACTGGCCTTTGTGGAGTTATTTCAGTGCCACATGCTGTGCAGATCCATGTTTGCTGCCCTGAGTAGTTTATGTAATTTTTACAGTGAATTCTTACCTCTGCTCTCAGCCTCAGCCACAGGATTGCCTTCACTACATAAGTAAGAGGATAGCTTTGAGTAATTCAGAAATCTCTGAAGCCATGCTAAATCACGCTTGCAGCCTTTACCATCTTTGCTCCATCCCAAACACTGTAAGAAATCTTGCTGTTGCTTTTTGTGTAAATACATTGTGTTTCATTACTTATTTTCTGGCTGTTTCTTTAGTTGGGGTTTGGATCCATTACTACTTCCTAATGCCAAGTATATAAACATACTTCGAGAAAGCAATGTGTTGAATATCCTCACGATAAAACAGTCACACTTGCGTTCATGCCAAGATTATGAAAAACACTTGTTTTTCTTCTCAACAAAATTTACAGGATCTACTTTTAATCCACTTCTTCGAGATTCAAAGTAGAAAGCAGCAAGTGGTTTTTCCAAAAAGGAAAAGAACAAGATAGTCATAGGGTCACGCTGAACACTAAAACTCCACAAAAGATAATATTAAGCACTGCTTGTTGAATTGAGTATAGGAGTTGGGAGGTCATGTTGTGGCTGTACAGAATGTTGTTTAGGCCACTTTTGGAATACTGTGTATAGTTCTGGTCGCCTTGTTATAGGAAGGATGTTGTTAAACATGAAAGGGTTCAGAAAAGATTTACAACGACGTTGCTGGGATTGGAGGGTTTGTGCTATAGGGAGAGGCTGAATTGGCTGGGGCTATTTTCCCTGGAGCCCAGGGAGGCTGAGGGGTGACCTTATACAGGTTTATAGAATCAGGAGGGGCATGGATAGGGTAAATAGACAGGTCTTTTCCTTGGAGTGGGGGAGTCCAAATCTAGAGGGCATAGGTTTAATGTGAAAGGGGAAGGATATAAAAGGGATCTAGGGAGCAATTTTTTCAAGCAGAGGGTGGTGCACCTATGGAATGAGCTGCCAGAGGAAGTGGTGGAGGCTGGTACAATTACAACATTTAAAAGTCATCTGGATGAGTATATGAATAGGAAGGGTTGAGAGGGATGTGGGCCAAATGCTGGCAAATGGAACTAGATTCATTTAGGATACCTGGTCGACTCTTTTGGTCCACTCATGTAAAACAAAACAATCCGGATAACCTATTGTAACTTTGGAAAAAGATATTTATGGACATCACATTAATGGTGTTCATGCACTATGTGCTATTTCTTTCTGATCTCTTTGGATCTTCCACTAATATTTTTTCAGACTACTTGCAAAAAAATTCAACTTTGATTTAGTTTGGTTTTGACTCGTGAGTTTAAATCCCCTCCTTCCCATCCCGTTTTAGTGAGTGATTCCTACTTTTGATCATTGGGTTTTTAGATACTAGTATCAAAGTGACTGCTGCCTGTTGCGTTTCCTGTGAAACTGCTATTTCTTTTGCATTGACAGTTTGTTACCAGGAACAAAATGACCAGATCTCAAATTAGGATATTATAGTGTGAAAATGTAATTTAGTACAGGCACCATTTCCTGATTCCCTTTCCCCTTTATAGTTTACCTGGCTTCCAAAAGGAGCTTGCCTTTACATCTCCCTTGGAAACACCTCAATGCATTTTCTGTAGTAATTGACAATTGTATAATGTGTAGCTGAATGTGGCAGTGATTCCATTCACAGCAACCTCCCAACTAATGTAGAGTGATGAGAAGAAATGCTGTTCGGAATAACTAGAAATTTGCCTCCTCATCTTTCAGCTGTGCCACAGTATTTTTAAAATCCCCTTCAATGGACAAATGTACCCTCGCCTTAATATTTCATCTTAATGATTCAGCAGCAGGCTTTTGGGTGTTGTGACCATGCACGCAGAAACATTGGGTTGAAGGATTTTACCTCCGACAATGCAGCTTTGTTCATTAAACGTTAGCATCAGTGTTTATGCTGATATCATGAAACAGGGCTTGAAACCACAACCTTTTGACTCCAGTGTCATCAATTGAGTCAAATCTATCCTCCATTACAAAATGATCTATAACATTGCCTTTAGTGCAAACAATTGTAATTGATAAATAAATCATGGGAGGCTTTGGTGTAGTCATAATGTCACTGGACGAAATGTCCAGAATCCCAGATCATTGTTCAAGAGAACATCAGTTCAAATCTTACTTTAGCAGATGATGGAATTTGAATTCAACAAAGCTCTGGAAACAAGACATAGCCTAACGCAACCACTATCGATTGTCATAAAAATCAAATTTGGACTGTGGGAGGAAACCAGAGCACCTGGAGGAAACCCATGCAAACACAGGGAGAATGTGCAAACTTCCCACAGACGGTCGCCCGAGAGTGGAATCGAACCTGGGCCCCTGGGTGCGATGAGTCCAAATATGGTTCATAAGGAAGGAAATCTGCCATCCTTATGTGGTCTAACCTATGTGTAACTCCAGACCCACAGCAACGTTATTGACTCATAACTGCCTTCTGGACAGTAAATGCTGGCCTCGCTACTGACACATACATCATGTGAACAGAATGAAGAGAAACAGACCTTGTCGGATGAAGCCTTTGGTGAGAAATGACCTTCATACAAGAGTCTTCTGTCTGATAGAAACTCTTACATTAAAAAAACACTTAATTTGATATTATTTCTGTTGTATTTGTTCTCAATGATATCCCTAAGATAATAAAGCATGATATTCATTGGACCAAAATTTCGGATTCTGGGCTTTAAAGTCTCCATTTATCCAGAAGGGAATCATTGCATCACATTGCTTCTTGTGGAATGTAATGGAGATTTCACTGTGCGCAAGTAATAATTTTTACCTTGATTGTAGTCAATTGTGTCGTAGATTGGTACATTGGTACAATTGTCTAGTGCACAACAAAGACTTTTCTGTGGCAGATTGTACATTTTGTTTCTTTGAATAGGTTGAAGAGTTGGCCACTTTATTCTGGGCTTTAAACTACACACATCCATGACATGCAGATGAAAAAGCCTGTAAGTCATCTAGCATGACATTTAAATCTTTATTAAAACTACCATTACTATAGACTGATGAGTTAAAGTGGCAAATCACCATTGCTGTGGAAGGAACGTATGAATTACCTTTGAGCCTGTAATCAGGATGTACATGGGGAAAGTATGGTGTATTTTCTTATCTGCTTGTAACTTACATAATTTAGCAGCAGGCTTTTGGGTGTTGTGATCATGCACATAGAAACATTGGATAGAGAATAACAGTATACTTTTTCTTAGACTGGATTCAACACAGCCTTTATTGCACTAACACTGGTTTCCCATGTGGCAGGCTTTCAGTGTTCCATGGTGCATCTGATATTCAAAGCTTCAGTGAGGATTTTACAGAATAAAGAATTCATAGCAAATTGTGAGGTTACTTGCAGGCAAACAACCAGGACATTGATTTTCACATGAACTTGGAAGTAAATTACTTCAGCTGCCTGATAACTTGTGGTTCATTTCTAGCTGATGGCTGAAGGTTGAGATGTTCTCCTTCCCCCTGATCTTTCTGGGGCAAATAAGCTGCGATCCTTGATACCCATTTCTGTGGCTAACATTTCTGTTGCTGACACATTCTAGCTGAAGTGGTGAAGCCATTATCAAATAATAGCAAGAATATAATTGCTAAGTGGCTGTTCTGTTTGACTTGCCACACGTTCAGATTTAATCTTCCGTTTTGTCCTCTGTGAAGCACGGAGACAAGTTCTCTGCAAACCCTATGGTCTGTAGATTTTGGTTCATCCTTATCATTGAAATGTGTGAATTTCACAAGTGGCCGTGCTTATCCATGTTTTAATTCTCAAGGGCAATTAGGGATGGGCAATGAATTATGGCCAGCCAGTGATGCCCATGTTGCACATGTGAATTACAGACATTGATAAGAATTTCAGTTCTGTCTGATATTGTCAAAGTCAAAATTATGTACTGTCAACCATCTTAACAATGGTTGTGTCCATTTAATTGAAAAATGTAGCTTGTGATATAGAGTCATATTTTTTCTACAGCGTGGAAAGGGAGGCCTTTTGGCCCATCATGTCCCTGTTGACCATCAAGCACCAGTCTATCTCATCCCATTCACCAGCATTTAGTTCGTAGCCTTGCATACCGTAGTACTACAACTGATCATTTTAAAAAAGTCTTAAATAGTTCTCGCCTTTATCACCCTTTCAAGCAGTGAGTTCCAGATACTCACCACTCTCTGGGCAAAAATATTATTCCTTAAATACCCTCTAAATCTCATGCCTTTTATCCTAAATTTATGCCATCTTATTATTGATCCCTTGACTAAGGGGAAACAGTTCTTCCTATCTACCCTATCTATACCCTTCAATTTTGAACACCTCAATCACGTCTCTCCTCAGCCTCTCTGCTCCAAACAACCTCAGTCTATCTAGTCTCTCCGTAGCTGAAATGCTCCAGCCCAAGTAACATCTTAGTGAATCTGCTCTGCACCCTCTTTAATGCAATCACATTTTTTACAGTGTCTTTCTGTCGATACTGGACATGACACTATTTATGACAAGAAATGTAGTAAATTTTCCAACATTACAACTGTGTCAATACTTAACATATTTCATTGGCTGTAAAGTATATTGGGATATGCTGAGATTGTGTAAGGTACAAAATGAATGCCTTTATTTCCAGAATACCTAAGAGTTAAAACAAAAAGGCTGTACATCTATTATTCACATCAGATGGCAATGTTGAATTATTGATTCCTTTGTGTCCAACAACAATACCAGTAATGTCATCCCAATTAAATACTGTTATCCTTTTAATGAACAGTTGACATGTAGAAGTTCTTGTGCAGTTCCTTTAATAGTGGAAATTTAAACAGGATGAAGTGCCCAGTTTATAGTAGAAAAGTTCCACTTTTCATGAACTATTTTCAGTTCAAGATTGGGCAACAACAGAACATCTTATCTGCTTGGAGACAATTGCCTCCTTTTATCTTAGTTAATTCTATAGAGCAAAGACAACAATTATCAGAGATCTAAGTTAACCATGTTAACAGTTATTGCAGTCAATGTTATGACCGGTGGAACCAAAAATGGTTCACTACTCTAGGAAACTGCATGATTTTAGTCGAATAATATTGCATCACGGCTATGCCAGCTCATTGATAGAACTATTCAATCAATTCCTCTTCTCATTCTTTCTCGGATGTCTGTAGATCTTTTTCCCTTCAAGAATTTATCTAATTCCCTTTTCAAAATCAGGTATGTAACATCATTTTGTGATGCATCTTGATTTACCTCAAATCAAATTCTCAGCTCTTTTCTGAGCAAAAGTCTTGCTTTTTATAATTTGTGTTCATATTAAACAAAAGCACTTTGTTTACTAGGTCCTTATATCACACATAGGTATGGACATCTGCAGTAATGTGGTGGTTTGTCAGCTAATAGTATTGTGCTTGAACTTTTAACATCTCTGTACTTGGCATAATAGCACGCTACTTGTCATGTGTTTTGCTAATCCCCCAATTATAGAAATGACTTGGATAATGGTTTGTTTTCTGAATGTGGATGTATATTTTAATTGCACTATAGTACAAGGGTTGACATTTCTGTGCTTTTCTTAAACTAAACTACCTACAGGCCACAAAGGAAGATTGTGCAGCCATCCCCTTCGACCTATTGTTCAATTGGCTGCTAAATGTCATGCGACGTTGCCTGGCAACAAGACATCCTCTTATTTTTGTCATACTATCTGAAGTGATACTGCACAGAGGCAAGCCAACTCTTTACTGTGACATGCTGAGATCAGAATAGGCCATCAGAAGATGGTTCCTGTTGAAATTGTGCTTAGTCATATTGAAGCATTGTGCATTGTAACTGGTGATTTGGTTAACTTAAGCAACATTAATTTTTCAACATGTGAATTATTTTTCTATACTAGCTCCACTTATAATACCATAGTGTTACAGATCTTTACTGTCTCCTTAGTAATTGTGTTCAAACTTTAAAGCGAAAATGAAATTCCCAATAAGAGGACAAGAAAATATTTCTCCAGTCTATTCTTAATTCCCTGTTGGTATAGAGAAGTATGCTGGTAAAAGAAGAGAAAAATCTGAGGCTCACTGACTTGCTGCTGAATAGCATTTTCGACTTGACTGACTCATCCTAAAATGTGGCCTTTGTGTTCAATGCATAGGTCATGATACAAGGGTTTAAGATGTCAAAGGTGGTGAGAATTGTGATTGTGATTGCGATGGGCCTTTCAGCAATCTTTTGTCTCCACAGGCTAGTTGTTGAGGATGCTGACTAGAGACATCAAAGAAATGTCCAGACTGTGTTTTACAGCCCTTTTCTTTGACTCCTTCCTGCCTTATCCATTCCTAGGGAATGTCATTCAAAGACCTGCATTAGCTGTGATCAGGTTGGGTGATAAAACTACTGTGTACAACAGGATTGTTTAGCCACACCTAAGATATTCGCCTTCAAATTTACCAACATCTAATCTTGCTGTCTTTAAATTTACTAGCCAGCTACCAGTAGATGCAGTTTTATTTGAAGTAAGCAGATTTGCTCCCTTACTCTTAAAGGAGTTTTGTTTCTTAATGTTGGGATTCCAATTGTACTGTCACAAAATACAAAATGTTTTGAATTTTTTTCCCAGAAGAGAACAATGCTAGAATAGATAAACAAATATCAAAACAGTAAGATTTTAATACACATACTTTTTTAAAATTCTCTGCAACTTGTGCATCACATGATGCAAATTATGCATTACTGAAGCGTTGAAGCACATTTATCGTATACCTTCAACAGCACATTGAAAATATCAAAGATCTTATGGCTTTTTCTACTACGATACAATAGAAGCAATTTTAACAAACGGAGTAAGAAGGTTAATTCTCAAATCTGTTAATTATTTGGGAGAATAAACATTCAGCTTTCACATAATGCAAAAAAACCCCACTTATAATTAGGTTTATTCTTCCTTAAATCCAGGTCAGACAGCCAATTTTACCCTAATTTCTCCCTCTAGCTAAAATCTTTTGATTTTATATGCTTCTAACCTGAGATCCTGCAAGTATTAAGATTATCTTTAGACTGTTATAATTTCTGCTAAGCATGGATTTACATCATATCCTCATTCGACCATCTCACGTGAAAAGACTTTGGGAATAATTTTTACTTTTGCAGAATTCCAATACAAATGTAACTCGCCAGTCTTTCCACTAGCTACAGACTGTGGGATGGAAACATGCCCTTAGCATCCCTTCTACCTTCAACAAGAGAGCTTAATGCCAGTTCCGAATCAACACAAACCACCTGAACAGTGCACAGGTGACTATTTCTTACCTGTAGAAATGGCATGGTTACTGCTGTTCTTTGCTTTCATCATGCCACACATCAGCAGCAAGTTTTCCTTTTACTTTGTTCCACACTCATTATGATTAGAGGCACAAAGTGCAAGGAAACAGTTTTATCTTCCAGAAAAGATGGAAACCCTTGTACTTCTTCAGGAAAAGGATGCCAACATTTCTGAATATACAGAAGATTTTGAATATACTGCTTAATTTGACTTAGCAAATGCCAGCTCAGAGGTTGATGCCACATCTGTTTGACAATTTAATTCACATGGTTGATCACTATACTCTGTGGAGAAGCTTGGATTGAGGTCAGGACTTGATGGGCTTTAGCTCCTTGGGAGGCAAACTCACCAATTAGATCAGCTAAAGATAATGAGGGTTCTGACCTCTAGGGCCCAGGAAGCTGCAAAAGGCTGATGAACATGCACTAAGGGAACTTGCCAATGCAATGTGCAAATACTTAGTGTGGAAGAATCCAGGTGGATCTTGTGTTGGGGCTCCACATAAACTATGGAGACTTGTTATCCAACAACAGTGAGTAGACAGCATCATGAAAAGGATAGTGGTAGCTAACATGATAGAACCTCTAATGACATCTCTGGATAGCTGCCATTATAGTTTAGATGTTTACCACATCTGGAGTCTGGTGCTGTCAGTAATTCTGAAGTGTCACATCACTCTTGCACTCTGGCCTCAGTACAGTGGTGGAAATGATGGTGTACAGGACTGACCTTGGCTCCATGTGTGAGGAATCTGCTCCTTTTCGGATGACAGAATGGCGTACCTCGTCACCTGCTTCGTCAGAGGATGGCAGAAGCAATGCACTACAGCAAAAACTGATGCAACTTGCAAAGAGCTGTACAACAGCCCGAACAGATCACACACGAGGATTGCCTTGATGTTACCAATTAGGATCATCTGCTAACCTCTCAGAAACACATACATGAAGTGATCGATATTCCAGAATCTGATGATGCACACGAAGAGAGACAGAGTAATGAACAGTGTTTGAAATAAGTAAGGACAACAGTGGATATTATCCCAAAAACAACCTGGGAAAATTTAATCATGGGGCAGACCAATCAGATAACTTGTAATACAGCTGGAGCTGCTTCACCAATTGCAGGCTGTTTTGCCCACATAAATGAATAAGGTCAGTGTGCGTTTATCAGCAGCAAACATGGGAGAGAAGCATAGTGTGATTAGAGATACAGGGAGAGAGTACTTGGCAGCAGTGAGCAGAGGCTGGTGGTAATGGAAGGAGCGTGGCTGTAGCCTAGGGTAAGCAGTGCTGCAGTTAGGATGGCCGGAGCAAGTAGGACCAGAGGCCAGAGGAAGTGGGACTCCCAATACATAGCCTGCTGAGGCTGCTGGGAGTGTGGCTCGAGGGTGGGAAGTGAGGGAGGCAGTACCAGTTCCCTGAGAGCAAGGCTGGGAATGAGGTGAATCTGCAAAGTAGAGAGAGGGGAGCAGGAAAAGGGGAAGAGTAATTGGAAAATGAGGGGACAGTTCTATTTCTGTTTGGCCAAATACCCCATAATTCAATACAAATACAGGTGGTAACATTACTCCATGACAGCACCACGTGATAAAAGAAATTAGTGACAATGAAAAAGAGATCTCCGAATCCTGAAAAGTGCTTTCAAAAACCTCAAGTTGACCTCTCAAAAACATTTATTTTGACCACTTGCAGTGAACACATGCTTCACATTGTCAAAGTTCTGGAAAATGTATGCAAAGTGTATCCAAAATTTGAAATTAGATAACTGGTGACTGTTCATTATTGGCAAAGAATAACAGAGTGGCAAGTACCAAAATATTACCCAGGCAAATTCTAAAAAAAAATACTTGTTTCTGCAGACATAGGAAGCCATGATGAAACTTCTGAATATAAAACACGATAAAGCATACAACAGTTCACTAATCTCTTGTACAAGATCAATAGCGCTGGAGTGTTAGAACAATCAAGCGGCCTGGATTTCATAGAGTTATACAGCACAGAAACAGACCCTTCAGCCCAACTTGCTCATGCCGACCAGACATATCAATCTGACCTATTCCCATTTGCCAGCATTTGGCTCATATCACTCTAAACCCTTCCTATCCGTATACCCATGCAGATGCCTTTTAAATGTTGTAATTGTACTCACCTCCACCACTTCCTCTGGCAGCTCATTCTCGCCATGCACCACCCTCTGTGTGAAAATGTTATCCAACAGGTCCTTTTTATATCTTTCCCCTCGCACCTCAAACCTGTGCTCTTGAGTTTTAGTCTCCCCTACCTAGGAAAAAGACCTTGGTTATTCACCCTATCCATGCCCCTCATGATTTTATAAACCTCTGTAATGTCAACTCTCAGCCTCTAACACACCAGGGAAAAATGTCCCAGCCTATTCAGCCTCTCCCTATAGCTCAAATGCTCCAGTCCTGGCAACATCCTTGTAAAAATCTTTTCTGCACCCTCTCAAGTCTAACATCATCCTTCCTATAAAAAGGCGACCAGAATTGTACACAGTATTCTAAAAGCAGAATCACCAACATCCTATAGAGCTTCAATATGATGCACGGCAGCACAGTGGCTCAGTGGTTAGCACTGCTGCCTCACAACGCCAGGGACCGGGGTCTGATTCCAGCTTGTGTCTATGTAGAGTTTACACATTCTCCCCATGTCTGCATGGGTTTCCTCCGGGTGCTCCACTTTCCTCACCGAGTCCAAAGATGTGTAGGTTATGTGTTTTAGCCATGCCACATTCCCCATAGTGGGAAATACACGGATAGGATAGGCAGTCGATCTAGGTGGGATGCTCTTTGGAGGGTCGGTGTGGACTCAATGGGCTGAATGGCCTGCTTCCACACTGTAGGGATTCAATGATGTCCTAACATCCATACTCATTGCACTGACCAATGAAGGCAAGCGTGCCAAATGCCTTCTTCACCACCCTGTCCACCTGCGACTCCACTTTCAAAAAAATTATGCACCTACACCCCTAGGTCCCTTTGTTCAGCAAAACTCTCCAGGGCCCTACCATTAACTGTATAAGTCCTGCTCTGGTTTGCCTTACCAAAATGCAACAGCTCACATTTAGCTAAATTAAACTCCATCTATTACTCGTCGGCCCATTGGTCCATCTGATCGAGGTCCAGTTGTACTCTGAGATAAGCTTCTTCACTATCCACTACACCACCTATCTTGGTGTCATCTGCAATCAAACCTCTTATATTTGCATCCAAATCATTTAGATAAACGACGAAAAGCAGTGGACCTAGCATCTATCCTTGTGGCACACTGCTGGTCACAGGCCCCCAGTCTGAAAACATCCCTCTACCACCACCCTCTGTCTCCTACCCCATGTATCCAATTGACTAATTGCCCTTGGATCCCATGTGATCTAACTTAACTAACCAATCTACCATGTGGAACCTTGTTGAACGCTTTGCTGAAATCCATATGGACAATGCCTACCAATCTGCCTTCATCAATCCTATTTGTCACATCTTCAAAAAACTCAATCAAGTTGGTGAGACACGATTTCCTATGCACAAAGCCATGTTGACTGTCCCTAATCAGTCCTTGCCTTTCCAAATGCATGTAAATCTTGTCCCTTAGAATCCCTCCAACATCTTAACCACCACTGACATAAGGCTCAGTGGTTTGCAGTTTTCTGGCTTTTCCTTACAGCATTTTTAAAATAATGGCACCATATTAGCAATCTCCAGTCTTCTGGCACCTCACCCATGGCTACCAATGATGCAGATATCTCAGCAAGGGGCCAAGCAATCTCATCCCTAGCTTGCCACAGAGTTCTGGGAAACAGCTGATCAGGCTCCAGGGATTTATCTGCCTTTATGCATTTTATGACCTCCAGCACCACCTCTTCTGTAATATGAACTGTTTTCAAGACATCATTATTTATTTCCCCAAGTTCCCTAGCTTCCATGTGGTTCTCCACTGTAAATACCGATGTGAAATATTCATTTAGTATCTCACCCATCTCCTGTGTTTCCACACATAGATGGCCTTGTTGGTCTTTAAGGGCCCTATTCTCTCACTAGTTACTCCTTTGCCCTTCATGTACTTATAGGTTCTCTTTGGAATCTTCTTAACTCTATTTGCAAAAACTATCTTATGTCTCCCTTTTGCCCTCCTTATTTCCCTCTTGAGTATACTCCTACTGCCCTTTTCTTCCTGAAGGGATTCACTCAATCCTTGCTGTCTGTACTTGACACATGCCTTCTTTTTTTTCTTGACGAGAGCCTCAATTTCTCTCATCATCCATAATTCCCTACACCCACCAGCCCTGCCCTTCACACTAACGTGAACATACTGTCTCTGAACTCTCATTATCTCATTTTTAAAGGCTTCTCACCTCCTAACTGTCCCTTTACCTGCAAATAGCTTTTCCCTGTCAACTTTTCAAAGTTCCTGTCTAATATTGTCAATATTGGCCTTACTGCAATTTAGGGCTTTAACTTTTAGGTCTGGCCTATCCTTTTCAATAACCACTTAAAACTAGTAGAATTATGGTCACTGGTTTGAAAGTGCTCCCCCACTTGCCCTGCCTTATTTCCCAACAGAAGTTCAAGCATTGCTCCTTGTCTAGTAGGTACATCCACATATTGAATAAGGACGTTTCCTTGTGCACACTTAACAAATTCCTCCTCATCCAAACCCTTAATACTATGACAGTGCTAGTCTGTGTTTGGGAAGTTAAAATCCCCTGCATTACAGCTCTATTATTTTTACCGAAACCTGAGATCTCCGTACATATTTGCTCCATTGAAATATCCAGGTTATTTTGATGAAATTATCAATTTCAAAGGAGCTGCAACATTGTACTTGAAGGAAGTTGACCGATTACCTCAGTGCGCTGTCCCTTAAAGCAGAAACTGAGGAATGAGCAAAACAAGATGGAGTGAGATGGAATTTTTGAAAGATTACAAAAGCACAAAGATGCAGCTCCATAACACGTCATAAAGAAGGATCGATCTTTGAGAGTATATCTTGAGCCACGACATCCAGCAGCTTTGAAATGGTGCACTTACAAAATACCTCCGAGAGCTAGATCTGAGACAGCCAAGTGTAAGATTTGTCTTGATGCTTGATGCATGGTTCCGCGTCAGTATATGTTGTTGAGAAGTCCCAAGATGTCATTACATTCCATGTAAGGGCACCATTCAGACTATGTTGTTTTTGAAGACTCCCCTTCAATCTATGTGTCAGCCAGGGCTTCCTTCAAGCTCAAGTAGAAGTAGTATATATACATTCTGTATATATACAGAAGTAGATATATATTGTTCCACTGTTTACATTGCTATGGTTGAAAGAATATCCCAAGAACATGACCACAATCTGCAATTATTGATACAAGTGGACACAATGAAGGATGGTACTCAACAGTCAGAAGTGTCACCTCAACATGTCTTGGATCAATTTTTTTTTGGCTCTGTTTATTCCACTGTAAGCACACATCCTGATCCAAGTGAAATAGAGGACATGAAAGCCATGTCAACTCCTAGAGACAAGAAAAATCTTTGAATATGTCTAGGTCTCCTTCATTTCTTGTCACTGTATATTTTTAATTTCTCTCAAAGGTCTGCCTCGCTAAGGGATTTATAGAGAAAGGGTATGCCTTTTGTATGAAACGATGATCACCAGCACCTCTTTGAGGAACAATCAGAAGCACCAAACTTGCAAGTTTACGAAGCAACTACCCTGGAACTCACAAAAAGACCTGAGATCATGTATACCATTAAATGTACCAACCAATTGCATTTGCATCAAAAGTTCTGTTTAGTATAGTCAACGACTCAAACTGCCAATTTTTGTAGATGCATCATAGAAAGCATCCTATCTGGATGCATCACAGCTTGCTATGGCAACTACTCTTCCCAAGAGCATAAGAAACTACAGAGAGTTGTGAACACAGCCCAGTCCATCTTGTAAACCAGCCTTCCATCTATTAATTCCATCTGTACTTCCCGCTGCCTCAGGAAAGCAACCAACAGAATCAAAGACCTCTCCCACCCTGGTTATACTCTCATCCACCCTCTTCCGTCAAACCGAAAATATAAAAGTTTGAATGCATATACGTATAGATTCAAGAACAGCTCTTCCCCACTGCTATCAGACTTTTGAACAGACCTCTCAAATGTTAATGGCAATCTCTCTCTCTGCACGTTCTCTGCAGCTGTAACACTGTATTCTGCACTCTGTTCTACTATCCTGATGTACTTTGTATGGTACAATCTGCCTGTATAGCTCACAAAACAATACTTTTCACTGAATCTTAGTACATGACAACAATAAATCAAACTCAAACTCTTAGAGTGGGAAACATTAACTTCAGTTTCTGGACTCATGTATTTTAGACCTATCTATTTGCCAACAATTTGAGGTAGAGACCGACTACAAACCATTAGAGATGATTTGGTGAAAACCATTGACTAGCGCACCATGAAAATTGCAGTGACTCCTGATAAAGATTCAAAGTTAGGTTTGTGAGATTAGCTACAAACTAGATAACCTGATAGTCACATTGGATACACTTAGCAAGCTACCCATAATGGTCAAACAAAATAGATACCGTTGGATCTGCAAATTGACTGAATTGACATCAGACTTGAAGATGAGCTGGAAACTAAGGCTTGGTTCAATTCAAAATGTCCATGAACATTTGAGATCATATTGGCCTGTTTGAAGTGAGCTGAACATCTCCCAAGGAGTCGTTCTGAAAGGAAGATAAGAAATCTTTGTGATCTGATATTCCCTTTCTCAAACGGGGCAAAAATGCAGTGGCTTGAAATGGGGTGGCGCTTCCACATTTGGGTCCCAAATGCCATGTTTAAATGTTTAATGCGGCCCACAGTCTTTGTGGTCAGAAATGTTGAGAATCTTAGTGCCCTTCTACATTTTGCACAAAGCACCATATGTTGGTTTAATTGAACCTTCTGCATTTCTAATGATAAGTCATCAACCTGAAAGGTTTACTCTTTCCCACTTCACATAGTCCACCTGACCTGCTGAGTGTTTCCATCATTTTCTGTTCTTATTATTCATTCAAGTTTTGTGAATGGAGAATTATTAGTTTGCTGTACTTGATCTTTCTGTGGATCATGGATTCGTTCAGTAAAAGATTTCTATAATTATGAGCTGGTTCTTCAAAATCATTCAACTCTTCTTCTTAGTGCATTAACAATCTTCATTGTGATCTCATGTCCAAATGGGAAAAAAATTCTTCATTTGTAACACTCTTCACCTTAATAAAGACAAAAATCTTCAGAGGAAACTAAAACAAAGCCACTTAATATGACAACTACCTTATGAGTTACGTTCATCTTTTAAGTGAAATTGAACACTTTTAGATTATCATAGCAAAATTACAAAGCTTATCAGTCTTCTGTCATATATTATGCCTGATGCTGCTCCTTTCAGACCGTGCAATTACCCAATACAGCCAATGAACTTACTAGGTCACAGTAACCTTTTTATTTTGTTGCCTGTCAGGAAAAAAATGTTTGCTGTTCTTTTTGTCTTGATCAAATATTTAACAAATCAAGTCTTTTCAAATAAAATCTTTCTTGAACATGATTGCGCTGCTTTATTATATACATGTTAATGATATTCCTCATAGCCCCGTTTACCCAGTCAGAGATAAACGCTACTTTCCTTGAAACAAATAGCTTTTCCCTCGAGTTTGTTTTCAAATCCACGTCAGATTATGTACTAGGAGGCTAACATTTGGGTTCATGTGAGGAAGCATGGGATTGGATGACATTGCAAGTAGTGGGGTTTAATCAGTACCAGGATTATTGCTTATTCCTTCATATAGACTTGTCAAAGTGGATGTTTTACCACATTTCAGTAAAAGATGGTAGTTTTCTAATTTTTATCCTAAAAGTTCTTCTTATACACACATCATGGACTTTAGTTCTTTAAGTAATATCTGGATAATTTTTATATTTTCGATACAACTTCATTCACTTTTGATTCTCTTTTTACATGATGTGGACATTCCCTGAAAGATAACCAACTTTGTTTGGGTACTCACTGTTTTGGCAGACTGCCTATTCAAAAGCAGGGCAGTATCTTGTCATGTGACTTTCTTTTTAATGGTCTACATTTAAATTTTCTTGGCCAACGTCATCTTTATTTATGGTGTCAGCTTGACTTGGTGATGGTGCTCTTGTCTGAATCAGAAAGTCATGGGTTATGTTCATGCCACAGAATTTAGCACATGACCTGGCCTGACATTTTAGTATAACACTGAAAGAGTGCTACATTGTTTGAGGTACTGTCTTCTGGATACAATGTTAAACCCTAGTTCTATCTGTTTCAGTGGATGCAAAAGGTCCCTTTGTGCTATTCAGACTCACGCAGAAGAGATCTCCCTGGGCCTTGGACAACAGTCATTCCTCAACTAACACCATGACAACAATTTAACTGGTGATTTATCTTGGTAATTCCAGGAGCTTTTGCTGTGGACAAATTGGCTGCTCTGTTTGTCTACAAAACGGTGATTATTCTTCACAAGAATTGGTTGTTTGTTGGTCTGTTTGGAATGCCACTCAGTCAATGCAAGTTCTTTTTAATTCCATGGCATTCAACAAGATGATCAAGCATTATAGCAGAAAGCTTTCCAAGCAGATTTTACCAGCCATCTTTTGAAATACAGACTACATAAAACAAAAGTACTATTAATACCTTCACTGGTGAGTTTCATGAGATTTTGTTTGGTCTTTTGGTTATACATTTGAAATTCCACCCACAGTTAGTCCTGCCTGCAAAAATCATATTTCATGCTATTCCTTTCTTCGATTTCTTCTCTCTTTTATTCTTTGTTATCATGCTTTCTCTCTCTCGCTCCATTTCTGTATCCCATTGTATCTCTCTCACTTTTGCTCTTTTTTCTCTTTCTCTCTCTCTCTTCCCTCCCCTTTTTTTACCCTCTTTTCTCACTCTGTTTCTCCTTTCTTACTCTCTCTCACTGTTTTTCCTCACACTCTCTGCTTTGCTGTCTTTTCACTCCCTGCTTTTCTCACTGTCTTTTCTTCCCTCCCTTCCCTTTTTCTCTCTCCCTTCCCTTCTCTCTTTCTGTTGTTCCCACCTCCCAATGCTATGTTTTACTTACTATCTTCAAGACCATTAGTCAAACTGCTTCATCTTGCCTCTACATTCAAAGCTCAATTTTTATATTTATGCAGTGCAGTTGACCATACAACATTAAAGCATTCTACGCCACTTCTTGTCCAAAAATTCCTGTAAGTATGCCATTGAACATTGACCTACTAACAGACATCTTCATCATCAGCTTCAATTTTTACTTCCCATGCCCAATGTGAATCCATTGAAAGGAGGTTTAATGTGCTGACTGTCCCATTTTTGCCTCTTCTACCATTTGAACTCCAGGGTTTTGGGAGGCACCAGAGGTACTTGCATTAGGCTGGATTGGGAGCCACATGCAAGTATGAGTGATATGTTCAAGTTGAGTACTAATGCAACAGTTAGAATCTTGATGTGATTTTAACTATGGATTTTGGAAGTTGAGCACTATGACAAATCTGACACAAAAGAAGCCAGGAAGTCAAATCAAGTTATTTTCCGTCTTGGCTTTATTCTGCTGGGAGCACAGGTGCCCTGCCCTCTTAATGCTCAAACTCAATGATCTCCTTAATCCCTCAATCTTCTGTACAGAAATCTGCCCCAACCGAGTGATTCTCTCTGGGTTTGAGGCCCAATTTGCAGATTAGTATCGGTGTTAAGATGGCTTTGGGCTCCCAATAGTGCCATCATCTGGGGCATACTCCTTGCCCAGCTGCTCATATGCAAGCCAAAGGTAACCCTGGGCTACCATTTTATAATTTTTAATGCTTATACATCTAGGTTAATTTTAAAGGAGCCAGACTAGAGATTGCTTTCCATTGTTACGTTCTTTCTGCTGCAAATATGGATTGACAATGAGATTTTTCTTTCAACAAGATTATACAATAGATTTTCTTTGGCTACAAGCCTTTAAATCCATCAAAGATACTTATGTCTGTTAATGCTCGAATCAAATACATGTAGAAAGACTTGATGGAATAACACATTCCCCTCTCCACCTTTTCTAATTTCTTATCTGATCTAACTCTAATATTACTAAATCAGATCTGTCAAACTGACCTATATTGGCTGAATTGTATTTGTAATTATTTAATGTAAGGGAATATAAATTATCCTCCTTGCAATATACATGTTTAAGATGCTGCAATATTGTGATGTAGAATTGATGAAATCTCAAAAAAAAATTAATCTGGGTTAAAAGGGGCAGTACCTACAGTATATATAGATAAAATGTGATATGCTATCACAATTACAGAAGAAACCAATATGGATAAAAACCGAAAGAACTACGGATGCTGTAAATCAGAGACAAAAATAGAAATTGCTGGAAAAGCTCAGCAGATCTGGCAGCATCTGTGGAGAGAAATCAGAGTTAACTCAGAACTGAGTTCTGAGGAAGGGTCACTTGACCTGAAACGTTAACTCTGATTTCTGTCCACAGATGCTGCCAGACCTGCTCAGCTTTTCCAGCAATTTCTATTTTTGAAACCAATATGGATACTAATTTGTCAAACTAGCACAGGAATGACAGATCCTGTTTGAATTATATTTTTGATTATTGTAATGAAGCCGCAGCTAATTGCCCCTCAGTTTGGAAGTGTGTTGAATGCATTGGGTGGACTTTATAGAGTCTGCAAAAGCAGGAAACATGATGTGTGAGGTGATTAAATTAGACATGATCTGAAATTTCAATTTCCTAATGGTGAGATGAGATACTGAGACTTGGTCTGAGACTTCAGTCAGTCTAGGTCATGTCCTTGGCATGAGCATGAATCCACGACATAGCATGAAAACATTTGTAAATTATGCCTTTAAGATAAAGTCAGCAGCTCACAAGAATCTCATGGGATCGGGTTCATGTTCATTTACAGTTGGCATTATGGACTTGTCTGATGTCAGCTCTTTATTATTGTTGAAATCTGCGGCAGAAGGGAGGGAACAAGGAGAATGGTAGCTACCATGAAGACTCTGGACCAGGATGGAGGAGAGGTGGTGAGGTGGTGTGTGAAGTGGCATCAGGCACATGGTGGATTGGAAAAGGGAAACACCTGGGTGTGATGCTGCAGTCAGTCACAATAAGAAAATGGGGGTCTGAAAGACAATGCCAGAATTGCCCACATGTGGGTACTTCTCAGGACGTTAACTGGCAGAGTCTTTACACTGCTGTGAGCTCATGTACAACATTTTAATTATCCCTACAAGGAGCAAAATCAGATAATGTCCTTTCCAGGGAAGGGAGGGTCAGCTGAGCCTGCAGGTTCAGCCATGGCCCACAGAATAGTCAGTACAACACCGGACACTTAGATGAGCACTCAGTGAAGAGAGAAACAAAAGCACATTGGGAGTAATCTTCCAGCCCTGACTGGAGCTTTTCAAAGAATCCCTGCAGTGTGGAAGCAGGCCATGTGGCCCATCAAGTCCACACTGATCTTTTGAAGAGCATCACACTGAGACCCACCCCCCTACCCTATCCCTGTAACCCTGCATTTTCCATAGCCAGTCCACCTAGCCTGCACATCTTTGGACTGTGGGAGGAAACCCACACAGACATGGGGAAAATGTGCAAACTCCACACAGTCACCCGAGACTGGAATTGAACCTTGGTCCTTGGCGCTGGGAGGCAGCAGTGCTAACCACTGAGTCACCATGCCGCCCCGACTGATTTTTAAAAGTCCGTATAGGGGTGGGTGATGGGGAGGGTGGTTGGTGATGCTCACTTAATTGGGAGGGAAGCAAAATTTTCCTGATAGCGAGTCAAAGTTTTGATGTTAAGTTTTGAATGTTTGCATTCATTAGCATGCCATGTATGCTCATTCACACTCCAGCCTGCTGGAATTTTGTTCTTGGGGGCAATCCTTACCAATTAGATAAAGATGGGGAAGATGCATTCACAAATTTGACCATCTATATGAGGTATTTAGCTGATAGGAAAGACTTCCACCATTAAACTTTGGTGAGTACAATAACTTGGCTCTTTCTGAACCAAGGTTTTTGTTTGCAAAATCACTTATAATGTGGAGGCTGAAGCCTGGCAGGGTGTTGAGACCCTGGTCAGCTCCACTAAATTCCATCCCTATTTAGAACAAAGAACAAAGAAAATTACAGCACAGGTACAGGCCCTTCAGCCCTCCAATCCTGCACCAACATGCTGCCCATCACAACTAAAACCCCCTACCCTTTGGGGGACTATATCCCTCTATTCCCATCCTTTTCATATATTTGCCAAGATGCCCTTTAAAAGTCACTATAGTATCTGCTTCCACTGCCTCCCCTGGCAACGAGTTCCAGGCACCCACCACCCTCTGTGTAAAAAACGTGCCTCGTACATCACCTTTAAACCTTGCCCCTCGCATCTTGAACCTGTCCACCTCAGTAACTGACTCTTCCATCCCGGCAAAAAGCTTCTGACTGTCCATTCTGTCCATTCCTTTCATAATCTTGTAGACCTCTATCAGGTCGCCCCTCAACCTCCGTCGTTCCAGTGAGAACAACCCAAGTTTCTCCAAATTCTCCTCATAGCTAATGCCCTCCGTACCAGGCAACATCCTGTTAAATCTTTTTTGTACCCTCTCCAAAGCCACCACATCCTTCTGGTAGTTTGGAGACCAGAATTGAACACAATATTCCAAATGCGGCCTAACTAAGATTCTATAAAGATGCAAAATTACCTGCCAATTTTTAAACTCAATGCTCCGGCCGATGAAGGCAAGCATGCTTTATGCCTTGTTGACTACCTTTTCCGCCTGCGTTGCTACTTTCAGTGACCTGTGTACCTGTACATCCAGATCCCTCTGCCTATCAGTACTCTTAAGGGTTCTGCCATTTACTGTATATTTTCCATCTGGATTAGACCTTCCAAAATGCATTACCTCACATTTTTCTGGATTAAACTCCATCTGTCACCTCTCTGCCAAAGTCACCAACTGATCTATATCCTGCAGTATCCTCTGACGGTCCTCATCGCTATCCGCAATTCCACCAGCTTTTGTGTCATCCTTAAACTTACTAATCAGACCAATTATACTTTCCTCCAAATCATTTATATATATTACAAATTGCTAAGGTCCCAACACTGGTCCCTGAGGAATGCCACTACTCACAGCCCTTTATTTAGAAACGCACCCTTCCACTGCTACCCTCTGTCTTCTATGACCGAGCCAGTCTTTTTACCCATTTTATAAGCTGACATCTGACCCCGAGTGACTTTACCTTCTATATCAGCCTGCCATGAGGGACCTTGTCAAAGGCCTTACTGAAGTCCATGTAGACAACATCCACTGCCCTACCCTCATCGATTATCTTTGTCACTTCCTCAAAAATCTCAATCAAGTTAGCTAATGCACCCTGTTTAACAATGAGCTTAATCTTAATATTGAAAAAAAATTCTGAAAACATTCACCATTAGCTCTAGCAAAAGAAAATCCACTAAGGATATTAATGCAAAGATTTCTCGGGAAACCATTTATTGATCCTTTTGTCTTTCTTTTTCCCATTCATGTATTTTGTAATCTTTAAAAGCAATCAATTTACTTGTCTAATTTTACTGGCACAGAATTAATATTTAAATCTAGTGATGCATAGAAACAGTAACAGAAGTTGCAACAGAACTGTTTTTAACAATGGCATTTTGCATCAAGTGAATGTTGCTACTCTTAACACTAAAGTTAGTTCTGAAAAGGAGTCATTTTTTTGTTAACTCTAACTCTCTCTTTACAGGTACTGCTAGATCTGCTGAGTCTTTCCAAAACTTCCTGATTTTATTTCAGATTTCCAACTTCCACAGTACTTGCTTTAAATTTGCTGATGTTTCGTAACCCGTTTCTCTGTGCCACAAGGATTATGATGAAAATTACAGTTCTCTGTCAGCACAATCCGATAATGGGCTGCTTCTGCTTTCTAATGTACAAACTGGATGATGTTGGAGAGTGACAATTAATCAATTACTTTAAATGTGGATCGTTATTGGACTTGAAGATCACATGATCTGGTTGCCAAACATATGAGAAGTAAAAGTTCATTTGAAGTCCAGTAGACCAGTCTTCAGGTCATATAAATGGCAACTAAAGAGCTAGCAATATTTAAACTGCATGCAAAGCAATGTAAAACTATTATAGTCTTTCTTGGGAATTAGCTGAGCTTCTGCCTTCTACCAAAGGGTTAGTTAAAGTAAATGTCTGATGTTGCCTTACAGTCATGACACAGAAAGGTAAGTCTATTTCCTTCTAAGCTATTAATATAGGTGACAAAGGTCCAATCTTATAGGTCAAAATGTACCAGTTATAAAGCTTCTGGCACTATTATGTTACAAACGGTTTAAATCAATGTGTTAGTTTTAATCTGTTGGAGCAGCTGAAGAAAAGGATGGTGGGCTTTGGCCTGAAAAATGCTGATCTTTGAAATTGGCAAAGCAGCACTGGTGCCATCTGGGTGTGAGTGCACTGTGACCCTGACCTACCTAGTTATATGACGTGATGACTGACCTTATGTGGTGGGTATTAATACTGTTAACATTGTGAAAAAAAAAGCATTTTCAGACCTTAAACCAAGGTGGACAAAGGTGAATGGTATTTGTGCTGTCCCTCCCTTTGCAAACTTTGTTTCTTATGGAACGAAAACACACAGAAAACATTTGGGCAGTAGCCAGCATGTTAAAAAGCGGTCTGCATTGCTAACTGCTTACCAGTATAAAATGAAGCACAAAGCATTGGTGCATAAAGCAAATTCTGCTCTTATCGAAACTGCCAATATTCACAGAACTGAAGGCCTGATTGATGTGGCATGAAGTTCCTTTTAAGGTAATCTTCTCATGACTTCAAATAACTCATATGCAGTTGCAAAGGAACATACAGAGAGCTGTTAAAAAGTGGAGAGAGATATATAGTGTCAGTTGTTCAGGAAATCATGTATCAAAAGCTACAATTCAACAAATCAGAAAGGTTTGTGGCGATTATGTATTGATACCCAAGGTCCTAAAACTTTTGGGAATCCTAGCATTTTACAGTCTAGAAGAAGGTCATTTGGCTCATTATGTTTGTGCCGGCTCCTTAAAGAGAAACTCACCTTGTACATTATTTAAGTTGCACAGAGAACCTAGCGACAATCTTAAAAATGAAACCAGGTGGCTTGCAGCTGCTTTTTCGTTGCCTCATGTTAATGTCAAGTGTTAAGACTGTCCAAAGAGCTGACAGATTTATCAGTCAGTTCGAAATAGCCCTGCTGTTGCTTTGTGTCAACCTTGGAAATGGATGAGCAGACGTTGGTAGACAAATTATCGTTGATTTGGCCAAAAAGAAAAGATTGCTTTTACTGTTGCTGATGTTCCAGACACAGAACTGTGAAATCTTTGACATTCACCGCAACACCTGTTCACCTTGTTTATTTCCTGTGTCTTAGCTGAAGAAGTTGCCTCAGATAATGAAGCTTAATAATTAAAAATCTGATTTCACATTATTTTCGTGAGTAGATTGGCATGCATTAGGATTAGTTTACATTTTACTGCTTCAAGTAGGACAAATGGAGAGTTTAAAAACTGCAGGAGGTCATAATTAGAGATAATGTTAATTAAATAGGATGCATTCACTGTGCAAATTTAGTGCCATTACAAAGTGATCTATTACTGAAAGGTTGGACATTAAATTCAGATTTGCACTATCCAGAAAAGAAAGTGGAGTCGGAGACTGTGTAGTTTGGGGAGAGGGGTTTTGTCTAGCATAGTTTGACTTTGGATCAAGTGTGAATTCAGGTTGGTGTCAAACCAGGGTTTCAAAGTGGTCAGGTAAATCATCTCATCCTAATTTAGAGGGCTGTTAATTTTCCACCACAACTAGCCAAACATTTTACTTTTAACCTTTCTGAGGTAGCTAAATGTACCAAGTGCAGAGTTCGTTTCTGAACAAGGTCTTGCCCTGGCTGGAACCAGAAATGTAACTATTGGTCTCATATCAGTAACTACGCCCTCAGAAAATCTGAGTTCATGGGGAAGTACCAATTTTAGTTTGTGAAGAGCAGATGATGCCTGCCACGACTGTTGTCGTGAGTGTAGAACAATGTTGACTTGGTCATTACAGTTAAGGAAATGATGTGTGGACTCCCTAAAGTATGCTGCAGATGAGGGGATAAAGCTTGGACATTACTTTTTGGTATTAACGCATGCATGCTTAATTTGTTTATGTGGCATTACTTTTAATGGGGGCATTACCTATTTTTTTTCCATGCTGCTGTGAAAATAGTTAATTTTAAACTAAAGATTAAGAGAGGGTGTTTTAAAAAAACAGAATGCTGCATTCAGGGGAGCAAAAGGATTATTGGGAATTTAACTGGATTATAAGTATTTCTATTTGTGACTGGATAGGTAATAAGCAGATACTTGTCCAGGAATATTGGACTTATAAGTAGGAAAATTGGCAAAGTTTTACTGTATAAATAACAGCTATTAATATTGCACAAACAATATTTTAACATGGTAGATTCCCCACAGTGACTTGCAGCATTGTGAGTTGAAGACAAGAAAGATAGTTTGACTTTTTTCATTTAAGGATTACAAAGCCTTAGATTCTGGTGATTTTGCCAGCAGATCCCAAGAATAAATTAACAGATATATTTGAATCGATTTAAATTTAAAATTCAATAGAAACAGGAACAGTGCTAGAGAATTTGCAGGCAGCAAAACTAATTTCTTTCTTCAAAGTGAGTATTAAAACTATTTCAGGGAACTATAGGCCATTTAGCAATGAAAGAGGTGTTAGAATCATTGGTCAATGATGACATTCAAAGAGAAACATAGGCCCAGACTTTCAAAGTCATGAAGACTCCATCAGGCCTTTACAAGTTGCAGACGGGACCCGGATATGAAAGGTCTTCCCCATTTCCAATAAAGACTATTCCTGTTGGCAGGGGAAATGGGGAAATGCACAGGCATAAAGTGCGAATCTGCTGGGCTGATAAAACTCAGTGTACAGTGAAATTAGATCTCATTCAGATGGCATTGTGCATTCTGTGACTTTAATGTTAAAATCTCTTAAAGGATGGAAGAGGCATGTAAAACTGTGAGGCTATCAAATGATTTTAATTCCTTATCCTCTAAAATGAAAAAAAAACTGTCTGCATGTATCTGTATGAGCAAAAAAGAACTAGTTTGAGCAATTTCAATTACTGTTTGTTGACACAATCTTAAGTGCTATCATTATAGCATTATTGCTGGTGACAGCTTCCACACCTTGTTATTGTCATAGTGGGGAGTGGATTGTAAACTTACAGTTTGAATGACAGGTTTAAAAAAGGAGGTTGCTAAAGGATTAGCTGTCGTGGATGGGGGGTTATGAATGCAAATGTTTGTTTTAATAAGGGATTAAGTATTTAAGAGGATTTAGATGTATTAGATTTAGATGTAATAGGTTTTCATGAATTTGTTTAAAGATAATGAAGTCTGTAATAAAAGAAATTCTCTATCTGATTTCATCAGGGTGTGGATCCTGAGGTCTGTCTGTGGTGGATACTTGGTGAGTTGGTACAGAGGTTAATAAGTGAAAATGTAGAGGGCACCAAGTTGGGCATAAAGACAGTAAGACATGAAGTTCACCACCTTTCGCAATGTTTCACATGCCAGTCTTCCGATGGATATTCTAATTTAGCAGGTCTTATCATATTCTTGGGAAAGAATAATAAATGCTGTCCATTACCCTGGGAATCTAAAAGAAATAAAAAGGCTAGTTTAAAGAGTTTTAGCTGTTGAAAAACTGGCTCTATGGTGAGCAATAGACACTTGTCTATTATTCAGAAGGAAATCCTATACAAGAAACAACCCATAGAATGGATAATCTTTGTTTTTAGGATGATGCTCCTTCAGCAAAGGGTGTTAGAGAGGAAAAAGTTGAGAATTGACCTTGCTTGATCTAAGAATGTTTTGGAAAGAAAAGAGATTTCTAAAATAAAATGGGTCTGATTATTTTACAAAAAGAATGCTTGCACTGGGAAATTATTAGATGTCCTCATAGAAGGACATTTGTGTTAAAAGAACATGGAAAATCAATTGTTTGTTTGGATTGCTTTATAGCTGAACATGTTGTAATATTTTTCATCAAGAAAGAGGAGGCATTTGGAAGGTTGATATGAATTACAATGCAAAATATAGAACACAAACAAATTTTTCATTAATTTTAAGGATTGGTTACACGTTTAAAATATATTTAAAGAGACAAGGGAAATCTGTGAATATAGCAAGTATTAAGGTTAGAATGAAAACTTTTTGGCTGTTAATTAATTGATTTCAGTATGATATGTAAAAGTAGAACAGCTGAGACTGGGAGAGAGAACTATCCGACAGGTATGGTCAATAAACTTTCTGCACAAACCAAGTCTATGAGCTAAATCTTACATTTTTTGGCTAAGGGCAAGTTGAGTTTTTTTGGAGGGATTCTTGCGATTAGACCCAGTAGGAATTCTCACCATATTTTACCAAACATGCCTCATCAACTATCTACCTTGCCTCTGTGGCGTCTCTTGCATCTGATCTCTATCCCTGTCTTAGCATCCACTTACTGGATAACTGCCAAGATCCTAGGATTTTGAATGTTACTGAGGCAAATTGCAGCATTAGTATGAATCCGTATGAGTGGGAGTTTGATATCACTATGGTGACAAGACAGTGGTAGGTTTAGTTTATATGTCCTGTCACAGTCATTTACACTGTTGGAAGAGAAACAATAAATTGTTGTCACTTGTAACAAAGGTAATGTTAAATCTGTGGGGCAGTCCAATCTTCATATAGTCTGAACAAATCAAACTGGAAAATGAATTTCTAACATACCTTCATTACAGTTTCCTGAAACAAGGAACCAACGAAGGCCAAACTATTTTGGGTCTAGTGTTGTGCAATGAGGCAGGCTCCAACTTGCCCAAGGCATTTAGCCAGGGTGCTCAGGCACCACAGTGTCCTATTAAAAACAGCTCAACACTTTGCAGGATTGACTTGGCATTGTGTGCTGTTGTCATTTTCCAATGCCTCAGTAGATGCTCGGCAGTCTCTCTCTAATTTGTTTCCCTTTTGACCTGCCTGCAGTGCTTTGTACAATTAGGTGGCTTGCTCAGCCATTTTGAGGGTAGTTGTGAGTCAACCACATAACTTTGGGTCGGGAGTCAGCTTCAGGCTGAACCAAGTAAGGTTGGCTGAAATCCTTCCCAAAAGGGCAGTCATGAACCAGATGGATTTTTGTGACAATCTGGTTGTTTCATGGTCCACATTACTAGCTTTTAATCACGTATTATTAATTCATCAAATTTAAATTTGACCAACTACTATGGTGGGATTTGAACCTTTCTCATTAGAACATTAGCTTCTGGGACCCCTGTGGGCACAGGAGACATCATGTTCTTTCCACCCAATCCACTGTGACCTCAAGAAGCACCCAATAACTTTGGAGCCTATTCTCTTCCAGTTGTACGATTCTTGTCAGTTTCCAGGGTACATTCAGTTCCTGCATGACAGTCACAATGTACTTTAAGTAGCGTTAACCAGTTAAGATGTGTGTAGCTAACAAATTGTGTGGTGAGGGCTTAGTGCACACACAAATCATTACTATGATGCAGGAAGTATAACATTGGCATGGAGTCAATGGGCACAGGTTAATTGTGCTTTGAGATTACCACGCCCCTGTTCAGCAGCTATTAGATTTAGCACCCAGAGCACTTTGGAGAAAATCCAATGATTTCACCTACATTTTGTAGGCAATTAGAAAGTATAATTACACCTTATTTATAGACCACATTTTCAAGTCAGTGAAGAGTGGGAACATGTGTTACTGACCTTTAAAGATACCCGTATACCATTTAAAACTGGAGCCTTCAGACTGTCCACTCCTGGTTCCAGCATCACTTTGTCGGTGAATGAATTGGGAAGGCCCAGAACTCAGGTGTGTAAATACACAGGAGTTATGCCAGCTTTTACACCATAAACCGAAGACAGCCCGCTGAGGTTTAGTGATTTACAGAGTTTTAATAGGGCTTGTCCATCTCAACAGCTGACCTCTTCCACTTCCCACACGACTCACCCCCTCACTCTGACACTCTGCATTCTCCCCCCACCTCACTCCATCACCCCTCATTCCCCCCTCAATCTGATACACCTCATTCCCCCATTACTCTGACACCTCTCATTGCCCCCCACAACTCTGACTCTCCTCATTCTTCCCCCCCACTACATTCTACAAGTACATTAAGAGGAAAGCAGCAAATAGGGAGAGAATACAGCCCCTTACAGATCAACAAGATCATTTATTTGTGGAACTACAGGAGATGGGAGAGATACTAAATGAATATTTCGTGTCGGTATTTAGTGTATAGAAAGAAATGAAGGATGGAGAACTCAGGGAAATAAATATTGATGACTTGAAATCAGTCCACATTACAGAAGAGGAAATGCTGGAGGTCTTAAAAAACATAAAGGTGGATAAATCTCCAGAACTTGATCAAGTGTATCCCAGGATGTTGTGGGAAGTTAGGGAAGAAATTGCTGGGCCCCTAGCAGAGATGTTTGTATTATCTACAGCCACAGGTGAAGTGCTGGACAACTGGAGGGTGGCTAATATTGTGCCTTTATTCGGGAAAGACTGTAAGGAGAAGCTATAAAGAGCTATAGACCTGCGAGTTTGACATCAGTGGTGGGTAAGTTGTTGGAGGGGATTCTGAGAAGTCAGATTTGTATGCATTTGGACAGGCAAGGAATGATTAGGGATAATCAGCATGGCTTTGTGTGAGGAAAGTCATGTCTCACAAACTTGATTGAATTTTTGATGATGTGGCCAAAAAGATTGATGAGGGCAGAGCAGTAGATGTTGTCTACAAGGACTTTAGCAAAGCTTTTGACAAGGTTCTGCATCGTAGACTATTTAGTAACGTTGGATCACATGGGATTCAGGGTGAACTTGACAATTGGATACAAAATTGGCTTGATGGTAGGAGATGGAGGGTGGTGGTGGATGGTTGTTTTTCAGGCTGGAGTCCTGTGACCTGTGGTGTTCTCTAATGATTGATGTTTGGTCGACTTTTGTTTACCATTTGTTATCAACAATTTGGATGAGAATTTAGGAGGCATGGTTAGTAAGTTTGCGGATAATACCAAAGTTAGTAGTATAGTCGACAATGAAGAAGATTATCTAAGATTACAAAGAGATATTGATCAATTGGGCCAATGAGTGACCGATGGAGTTTAATTTGGATAAATGTGTATTTGTATTTTGTTAAAACAAACAAGGGCAGGACTTATACAGTTAATGGCATGGCCCTGGGTAATGTCGAACAGAGAGACCTAGGGAAAGAAAAACAGAAATTGCTGGAAAAGCTCAGCAGGTCTGGCAGCATTTGTGTAGAAAAAACAGAGTTAACGTTTGAGGTCTGGTGACCCTTCCTCAGAACTGATGGTAGCTGGGTAAACATTGGTTTATATGCAGAAAAAAGGGAGGGGGATGGGGTAAGGAGTAAATGATAGGATAGAGCCCGCAGAGAGAGAAGAGCAATTGGATAGACAAAAGAGTTGATAACGATCTGGCTAGGAGGGTGAATAGTTGTTAATGGGGACTGTTAGTGACTAACAATAGGTAGTGTGTAATGGCAGGCTGCGATAACAAGGCCTGGTGTGTGGGGTAGGGGGCTAGCACATGGGAGAGTTTAGGCCCTCAAATTAGCCCTAAAATATGTGAGAGAGGCCTAGGGTTTCAGGTACATTGGGTTTTGAAAGTCACACAGGATGATTAAGAAGGCAGATAACATGCTTGCCTTCATTGATGAGACCATTGAGTATAGGAGTTGGGGCATCATGTTGAGGTTGTACATTACATTAGTGAAGCCACTTTTGGAGTACTGTGTACAGTTCTGGTCACTCTTCTCTGGGAAGGATATTACTAAACTGGAAAAGGTTCAGAAAAGATTTGCCAGGATGTTGTTGGGACTGGAGGGTTTGAGTTATAAGGATAGGCTGGAGCTTTTCTCACTGTAGTGCAGAATGTTGAGAGGTAACCATAGAGGTTTATA
>NC_063336.1:105663878-105720772 GCF_021869965.1 Rhincodon typus
AAATCGTGAGCGGCATAGATAAGGTAAATTGCAAACGTTTCTTCCTCAGGTGGATGAGTTCAAAACTCGAGGGTGTATTTTTAAGGTGAGAGGAGAAAGATTTAAAAGGGACCTGAGGGGCAACTTTTTCATGCAGAGTGTGGAATGAACTGCCAGAAGAACTGGTAGATGCACGTCAAAAACAGGGCAAGTTATAATTGGGAACAAAGAGAATCCAGATCAATTAAATTCATATTTTGGTTCAATCTGCACAAAGGAAGACGCAAATAACATCCGAAAAATGTTGGGCAATGCAGGCCCTATTGAGAGAGAGGAATTGATGAAAATCAATACTAGCAGGGAAATGGCTGGAATTAAAGGCGAACAAATCCCCAGGGCCTGTTAATCTTCATCTCAGAGTACCTAAAGAATCTTTCAAGATTCTGTAGACTCTGAAAGAGTTCCCACAGATTGGAGGGTACCTAACACAGCGCTATTATTTTAAAAAAAAGGAGGTAGAGACAAAACAAGGAATGATAGACTTGGTTAGTTTGACATTGGTATTGGGGAAAATGCTAGAGTCCATTATAAATGACTCAAAGCAGAGCACTTGGAAAACTGTGACAGGATAGGACAGAGCCAGCATCGATTTATGATGAGGGAGAACCAGTGGATGTGGTTTAGTTGGATTTTCAAAAGGTGTTCGATAAGCTCCCACATGAGAGATTAGCATGTAAAATTAAAGTGCATGGATTGGGGGTAATATACTGGCGTGGATGCAGAACTTGTTGACAGACTGGAAACAAAGAGTAGGAATAAATGGCTCATTTTCTGAGTGGCAGCCTGTGACCAGTGAGGTACTGCAGGGATTAGTGCTTGGACCCCAGCTACTCAGAATATTCAGTAATGATTTAGATGAGAGACTGAATGTAATATCACTGAATTTACAGATGACACAAAGCTGGGTGGGAGGATGAACTGTGAGGAGGATGCAGAGATGCTTTAGTGTGATTTGGACAAGCTAAGTGTGTGCGCAAATATATCGCAGATGAAATATAATGTGAAATAATGTGAGGTTATCCATTTTGGTAGCAAAAATTCAAAAGATAGATTATTATCTGAATGGTGAAAGATTGGGAAAGACGGAGATGCAACACAACCTGGGTGTCCTTGTATACCGATCACTGAAAGCGAGTATACAGGTGCAGCAGGCAGTGAAGCAGGAAAATGGTATGTCGGCCTTCATAGGGAGGAGATTTGAATACAGGAGCAGGGATGTCTTGCTAAAATTGTACAGAGTCTTGGTGAGACCGCACCTGGTTTTGTTTTCCTTACCTGGATGTTCTGGCTATGGAGGGAATACAATGAAAGTTTACCAGACTTGATTCCTGGAATGGCAGGAATGACGTATGAAGAATGATTGGACCAGTTAGGATGATATTCATGCGAGTTTAGAAGAATGGAGTTGGTGGGGTTGGGGAAGAATCGCATAGAAACCTATAAAATGCTAACAGGACTGGACAGTGTAAATGCATGAGGGTTGTTCTCAATGACTGGGGAGTCCAGAAGCAGGGGGTCACAGCCTAAGGATATTACGGAGGACATTTAGGACTGAGATGAGGAAAAATATCTTTACTCTGAGAGTGTGAGCCTATGAAATTCTCTGCCACAGAAAGTGGTTGAGGCGGAACCATTGAATGTTTTCAAGGAGGAGTTAGATCTAGTTTGGGTAGGGGGAGGAAGCGGGTACAGGGTACTGAGTTATGATGATCAGCCATGATCATATTGAATGGTGGAGTAGGCTTGAAGGGCTGAATGGCCTAATCCTGCTCCTATTTTGCCATGGGATAAATTTCTATATATGCGAGGCATCAAGTCCAAGTCTGTGACACTAAAGTCTGTCTCAGAGACGTTGGCATTTCTGCATCAGGCATTTACCATTCTTCAGTTTGAACTTCATGAGTGTGTGGGAAGCAGCTTACCAAGACCCTGCAGATGTGCAGCATCAATGAATAGCCACATTTGTTGCTGTTAAGTTTCTGCTGGTTATGTTTTGAAAGGTGATAATACTGGTGAGATAGAGAGACCATCTTGACAAAGCGAGAAAACATTGTCTGGAATTTGAATTCCATCCCACTCCCACTCCCACCCTCAAACTATCACTTCACCCAGTGAAAGTTTAAACTCATTAGCACCAACCCACCATGGTACGCAGCTGCCATAACTTTTAGGAAGGTGAGATTTGTCATTCGGGCGGCTTGTTCTAAACAGGGCCTTGCTGCATAATATGTGTTCATTCATTCTTGTATATGGTGGGGGTGCACAGTGTAAAGTTTGAGTTTACCATATGTGCTGCTGAGCCTCCCAAAATCCCACCACTATTTCTCTGCTTATAGGGCAGATCAGCTTCTAACCGAAGACTGAAAAGTGCACAGGAGTGGGTATGCTCAAATTCTACCATGCCTTTCAACTGTGACAGCAAAGTGTGAATTGTCACAGCCTCAGCTGTGAGGCTTCCATGGAGCAGAGGTCTGCTCCCATTCTTTTGCTTTTCAATCTATCATGGGAATGTGGGCATCACTGGCAAGACTTTGGATTAGTTCCCAATTGCCCTTGAACTGAGTGTCTTGCTAGAGAAGGTATGAAGAGTCAACCTCATTGTATTGCATCCAGACCAGCTGGACGAGACCAGGTAAGGCTGACAGATTTCCTTTCCTAAACAACATCAGTGAATCAGATGGGTTTTTGGTAGTAATCACTGAAGCTAGTTTTATAATTCTAGATGTTATTAACTTCCACCGACTACTATGGTGGGATTTGATATCATGTCACCTAGACCATTAGCAGGGATCCCTGGATTGCTAGTCCCAATACATTGCCAATATGCCAGCAGCTCCCCTGTTAGTTCTTTACTTCATGCTCACTCACTAGGGTGTCTTTGCATACAATGCTATGGTGCAGAACTCAAAATGCTGACGGGTCAGTAATAAATAGGATGTTAATCGGAGTGTCCAGTATTACAGATCACTTCTGTTTCTATCGCCCTCTCAGCCTGAGGAATGTGTTTCAGCACTATTTCAAAAAAAGCCAGCACCCTTCAGCATTTGTATTATTCAGTACATTTATCATTAGCATCATTACCTTAGGCTGATAGGCCGTCTGAGGCAGCAATAGTTCAACAATAGATCATTGGTAGAAAGGCCAAAATGTTTTACAGTGCAGGGACCCTGCTGATTAGAGAGCTGACTCTTATGAAACATCACAAGTGAAAAGCCTTAATTCTCTGATGTTCCTAACTTGCTGTGCATGGCCCTATGAACAAGAATGTGTGGGTTATGCAGATGCAGGCTATTTAATATCCACGTCAGTACTTTACCTGGCTTACAACCAAAAATAGTTTTTGTTCCATAATTCCTGGACCAAAGCTTTAGTGACAATCACTGTGACCATTCAAATAGAGTCATGGAGATGTCCCATTTGCCAGCATTTGACCTGTATCCCTGTAAACCTTTCCTATCCATATACCCATCCAGATGCCTTTTAAATGTTATAATTGTACCAGCCTCCACCATTTCCTGTGGCAGCTCATTCCATACACGCACCACCGTCTGTGTGAAAAAGTTGCCACTTAGGTCCCTTTTAAATCTTTCCCCTCTCCCTTTAAACCTGTGCCGTCTAGTTTTGGACTCCCCTACCTTGGGGAAAAGACCTTGGCTGTTCACCGTATCTATGCCCCTCATGATTTTATAAATTTCTAACAGGTCACCCCTTAGGCTCCGACACTCCAGTGAAAATAACCCCAACCTATTCAGCTTGTCCCTACAGCTCAAACCCTGCAACCCTGGCAACATCCTTATAAATCTTTTCTGAACCCTTTCAAGTCTCACAACAACCTTCCTACAGCAGGAAGAACAGAATTGCACTCAGTACTCCAAAAGTGGCCTGACCAATATCCTGTACAGCCTCTACATGACCTCCCAACTCCTATACTCAATGCACTGACTAATAAAGGCAAGCACACCAAATGCCTCCTCCACTGTCCTATTTACCTGAGACTCCACTTTCAAGGAACTATGAACTTGCACTCCAAGGTCTCTTTGTTCAGCAACACTCCCCAGGACCTTACCATGAAGTGTATAAGTCCTGCCCTGATTTGCCTTTCCAAAATGCAGCACCTCACATGCAAAGTCACAAAAAAAACATAGTTTTGTGTTTGCCCTTACGTCCAACTGTGATTGCTTATCAAAACTGTGCTGTCATAATTAATCATGGCAAGAAACAGTTGTACTGAATGAATTCTTGCCTGTTTATCTTTGCTATCACATACTCACTCATTATTTGCACAAACACTTGCTCCAATTTGAAAATCTGTCCCAAATTATCATTTTTGTTGTGTGAATGGGTTAATTTGCTCCTTTAGGAGCTAATGAATACTCTCTCTCACTGCCAGGAAATACTGTGACCATGACTATACTGAAAGTACAGGGGGTTATGTGGGCTTGATATGACCAGCTATTGAAGGTCAGAACAACTGTGTGAAAAATGTTGCCTAGCCTCAACATTTAATGTTAGAAATCCACCTCATATTCTGTATTTCTCTTGCATTTTTGTGGCAGGAGATTGATTAACTCCTTGATGTTAAAACATCTTTCCCAGCTTGCAGCGAATGTTTCTACCCCAGCTCATTATCCTGCTGTGTGCTTAATGGAGTTTAACTTCAAAATATTCATGATGGGAATCAGCGAATTGCACTTTCTGTCCCCTGAGAATTTCTAAGTTGTACAACCCCTTAGTGCCCAGTGGTTTTCTTGGAGATATTGTTATGGTTAAGGAATTGACTAGTTTTGTTTTCTGAAAACCAGATTAAAATTTGGCAAATTTGTATTCTCCATTGTTTTCATGTTCATACGAAGTAGCAGAGTTCTTTTTCATGAGGCTGTTGACGTTCATGATCAGAGCTGGAGGGCCTTTGGAAATCCAAATAATATTAGGTTAGATTGCCAGGATATATGAAAAACCCTGTACTGTTTGTTTGTGTACAAGACTTTTATTAGGTCTATTTATAGTATGGTGTCCAGTTGAAATCCTCTTCTTACACGGTCTTAATGCGCTGGATGGTTTTTCCAGAGGAGACGTTTCGACCCATGCTGCGAGTGGAGATTTATAGCAAATGTTCAAAAGAGGGAGAATGATTTCTTTTTCCTGTGCTGCTGACTCAACAACGTAGCTGTTGAATTGTTCTAACCTCCACGGATAACAGTCACATACAAACAATCACAACAAAGAAGAAGAAACCACCGGCAAGATTTAACTTTATCTAAAGTTTAATACTTAAACCAAAATCAGCATAAGTTAAATTGGCAAAATGTATTCCATAGAAAACAAACTAGACCTTTGATACATCTTTGTTGCAGGAAATTTGATGGCAAACTCTTGAGCACATGTGCAATGCTGAATTCTTTCACAGCCTTCTTGTCCTCTATTAGTGTTCAATTCCTTTTCAGTCATGGAGATTTTTTGAAACTGAAAGACATCAGTTCTGTGGAGGCAGTTATCACAAAAGGAACACTTCTGCTGAAAGTTCTCAGCTGTCGGTTATCTGGATGACAGATTTCCCAGAGTCAGCTTCATTCACTGACTCTGTTACATCCCAGTAAAAGAACATTGTAGCTCGCTCTGGATAACGCTGAAGTTAGTGACGGTAACTTTTGTTCACTACTGCTGCCTATGAGGGTTGAGACACCTCACAAAGTTGCCAAGTGGATCCTTGAAAGGCACCAGTTGCATAAGTATGCAGTGTAGCTGTCACCATGACAACCACAACAACATGTCTATCCTCTTCACTGATGACTGCTAATAAACTCGACACTGAGCGCCAAAGTCCCGCTTCGGAGCCCCAGCCGCTGTTATGCTCTGGACCCCAGGGAGAGCTCTCTCCAGAACGTAACTTTTAAAAAAAAACTACAAAACTAAAAAAAACAAAAGAAGAGAAAAAAAGAAATAAAAGAAAAAAACAGATGGAGTGGGCCTACTGCATCGCTGCCAAATTGCTATATGTCATGCAAATTAGATGTGGAGCAGTTACCACTTAAACAATTATTTTCACATCATTAGCAATACAGCCTTCCCCTTTACCTTCCATTAAATGTTGGTCAGTGTTTGCAGCTCATTCATCTCTCCGTGAATTTTACATATGAGTCAAGATGGAGGACAGGAGAAAATTGTGACTGTAAGAGCTGCTCCTTTTCGAGGTATTTTCACTGTTGGAGCTGATTTCCTTGTATGGTTGGAGCAGTAAATTCCTGTTTTATAAGCTGTCGCATTGTTTTAGAACTTTGGGGAGAAAGATGATCAAAACAAAGGTACTTTTAAAATGGGAGGAATTGAGATAACAGGTACCATGTGGGAGGTGAAGGAAGGACCAGTGAACCTACACAACAGACCGACCAGGCAGTGAACTGACTATCTTGTGCTGTTTAGTTTCGAGTATTTTTGGACATCAGAGTTCAGCCTAAGAGAAATAAACAAACAGTGAAATTCACAGTTGACCTTGGAGGGACCTCTGGAGAACAGCTCAGAGCAGGGGAACAGCTAACTGTTTCTTTTAAAGACTAACCTTATTGTTTTTTCTGTTAAAAATTTAAAGTAGTTTCTTGATATGTTAATTGAGATCAGCCTCTTGACTAAACTTTCTTAAAATATAAGCATAGGTTCTGAGTTAATCCTAGAGCAGTGTTTTTACAGCAATAAGTCCGGGTTATTTTCTGGGTCTCAGATTGTTAAGGTGTAAAGATGGCCTCTAGTAGAGTGACGTGCTTTTCCTGCCGGATGTATGAGATTAGGGAGAGTTTTAATATTACTGATTATTATGTCTGCAGGAAGTGTGATTGGTTGCAAATCTTATCAGATTACATGGATCGGTTGGAGTGGCAGTTAGAGGCAATGAGCAATTTACAGGAGCTAGATGGTGTGATGGATGGCATTTTCAGGAAGGTAGAGAAACTGCACATAGAATTGGGTAGATGGGTGACCTCCAGGAATGGTAGATGAGGTAGGCAGGTAGTCCAGGAGTCTCCTGTGGCTATCCCCATCTCAAACAAGAATGCTGTTTTGGAAAGTGTAGGGGGAGACAGACCGTCAGGGGAATGTAGCACTGACGGTGAAATTCCTGGTTCCGAGACTGGCTCAAATGCAACGAAGGGTAGGTCAGGTTCCAAGAGATTGATTGTGATAGTGGTCTGTCTCATCAAAGGCAAAAACAGAGCGTTCTGTGGCTGGCAATGACACATCAGAATGGTGTGTTACATCAAAGGCGCCAGGATCAAGAATGTCTTGGAGAGGGTGCACAATATTCTCAAAGGGGAGAGGGACCAGCAGGAGGTTGTTGTACGCATTGGAACCAATGAGATAGGAAGAGAAAAGGATGAGGCTCTGAGGAAAGAATATAGGAAATTTGGCAGGAGGTTAAAAAGCAGATCCTCGAAGGTGGTAATATATGATTACCCCTGGTGCCAAGTGCTAGTGACGGTAGGAATAGGAAGTTAGAGAAGGTGAATGCATGGCTGAGGAGCTGGTGCAGGGGAGAAGGATTCACATTTCTGGGTCAGTGAAATCTCTTCTGGGGTAGCAGTGACCTGTTTAAGAAGGGCAGATGTCACCGAATTAGAAGAGGATTAACATACTGCCAGGAGGATTTGCTAGAGCTACACAGAATGATTTATACTGGGTGGTGGGCGGGGCTGTGGGGGAGGAATGTGTGGGACCTGGAGCAAGAAAATCAATAGTGACGTATGGAAAAGTATCTATATTACAGAGGCGGAGGTGCTGGATGTCTTATAATGCATAAAGGTGGATAAGTCCCTGGGACCCAATCAAATGTAACCCAGAACATTTATATCAGAGATAGCCACAGGCGAGGTGTTAGAAGACAGGAGGTTGGCTAATGTGGTGCCATATTTAAGAAAGCTGGAAAGGAAAAGCCAGGGAACTATAGACCAGTGAGCCTGTCGTCAGTAGCGGGCAAGTTGTTGGAGGGGATTCTGAGGGACAGGATTTACATGTATTTGGAAAGATAAGGACTGATTAGAGACAGGCACCATGGCTTTGTGCATGGGAAATCATGCCTCACTAACTTAATTGAGTTTTTTGAAGTAGTGGCAAAGAAGTTTGATGAGGACAGAGTGGTGGATGTGGCCTATATGGATTTCAATAAGATTTTTGACAAGGTTCCTCAAGGTAGACTGGTTAACAAGGTTAGATCATATGGAATGCAGGGAGACCTAGCCATTTGGATACAGAACTGGCTCAAAGGTAGGAGACAGAGGGTGGTAGTGGAGGTTTGCTTTTTGGACTCGAGGCCTATGACCAGCAATGTGCCACAAGGACCAGTGCTGGGTCCACTGCTTTTTGTCTTTTATCAATGATTTGGATGTGAAGATAGGAGGGATGGTTATCAAGTGTACAGATGACACCAAAATTGGTGATGTAGTGGACAGTGAAGAAGGTTATCTCAGAGACAAATGGGACCTTGATCAGATGGGCCGATGAGCTGAGGAGTGGCAGACAGAGATTAATTTAGATAAATGTGAGATGCTGCATTTTGGAAAGGCATATCAGGACAAGGCATATACACTAAATGGTAAGGTCCTGGGGAGTGTTGCCGAACAAAGAGATCTTGGAGTGCAGGTGCATTGTTCTTTGGAAGTGGAGTCACCAGCAGACAGGATAGTGAATAAGGGGTGTTTGGTATGCTTGCCTTTATTGGTCAGTGCATTAGGTATAGGAGTTGGGAGGTTATGTTGCGGCATGTTCAGGACATTGGTTAGGCCACTTTTGGAATATTACGTTCAATACTGGTCTCCCAGCTTCCGGAAAGATATTGTGAAACTTGAAACGGTTCAGAAAAGATTTGTAAGGATATTTCCAGGGTTGGAGGGTTTGAACTGTAGAGAGAGGATGATAGCCTGGGACCAGTTTCCCTGGAGTGTCAGAGATTGAGGGGTGACCTTTTAGAAGTTTATAAAAGGTCTTTTCACCAGGGAAGGAGAGTCCAGAAATAGAGGGCATAGGTTTAAGGTGAGAGGGCCAAGAGTTAAAAAGGACCTAAGGGGCAACTTATTCATGCAGAAGGTGGTGCATGTATGGAATGACCTGCCAAAGGATATGGTGGAGGCTGGTACAATTACAATATTTAAAAGGCATCTGGATGGGTATATGAATAGGAATAGTTTAGAGGGATATGGATCAAATGCTGGGAAATGGGGCTAGATTAATTTAAGGTATCTGGTCGACATGGACAAGTTAGACCGAAGCGTCTGTTTCCATGCTATACATCTCTATCACTCTATGACTCTATATATGTGTATATATTTGCTTTAAGTAAAGATAACTAAACAACACGTGAAGGTCTCTTACCACAAGCACTGAGAATGCTGGAGAAACTCAGCAGGTTTGGCAGCATCTGGGAGAGAGAAGCAGATTTCACGTTTCAAGCCTGATCTTACACAGCTTCAGAATCTTCTTCATCAGCTTTCCTTCATGGGACCAATGGTTTTGGTCACCTTCGTGATTCGCCATGTCTAGCCTCATGAGGTCCCTCAGTTCTAACTGAATGGAACAAAGTAATCACCCAAGTAATCCCCATCATGATGTTTTGTCTGCTGTGGACCCTCACTGGTGGATTAATGGGGTGATATTAAAAGTAAAGAGGGAAAGAACTTGCTTTTAATTAGCAACTTCCATAATATCCCAAATCACTTTATCACAGGAGAAATACGGTTGAAATGTTATTGCTGCATAATGTGGGAAACACAGCAGCCAATTTGCATACATTTCGACAAACCATAGTAAAATAAATCATTAAGTTCTTTAATTTTAGATGATGCACATAGCATACATGTTGGCCAGAAAGTGGAGAGTTTTACTGATCTTCTTTAGTGCCACCTTTTGCATCCACCTGAGATGGCAGATAGGACCTTAGTTTAGCACCCCAGCAAAAAGACAACACCTCTTACAGCACGACATTCCCTCAGCACTGAAGTGTTAACCTAGCTGATGTGTTCCAGCCCCTGGATTGGGCCTTGGACTGTTGACCTGTTTTGAAAAAGTGAATCCTTTGTGCCAAGACATACTAGGTATCTAAATACAGCAGCTTTACACAAGCTGTGACTTGAAGAAATTGTGTGTATGGAACAAACTGCCAGAGGAAGTACAATTACAACATTTAAAAGGCATCTGGATGGGTATATGAATAGGAAGGGTTTGGAAGGATATGAGCCAAATGCTGGAAAATAGGACAAGGTCAGATTGGGATGGACTAAAGAGTATGTTTCTGTGCTGTATGACTCTATGAATTGTATATCATAGAATCCCTACAGTGTGGAAACAGGCCCTTTGGCCTAACAAGTCCACACCAACACTTGGAGCATCCCACCCAGATCCATACCGCTATAACCCCCCACCTAAGCTGCACATCCCTGAACACTATGGACAATTTAGCATGGCCAATCCACCTAACCTGCCTATCTTTGGACTGTGGGAGGAAACCTGGGCAGACACAGGCAGAATGCACAAACTCCACACAGACAGTTGCCCAAGGGTAGAATCGAACCTGGGTCCCTGGCACTGTGAGGCAGCAGTGCTAACCACTGAGCCACTGAGTAGAATCCCTACAGTGTGTAGGCAGGCTATTTGGCCCATTGAGTTCACACCACCCCTCTGAAAGTTATCCCACCAAGACACACCCTTGCTGCTACCCTATCCCTGTAACTCTACATTTCCGATGGCTAATCCACCTAGCCTGTGCATCTTTTGACTGTGGGAGGAAATCCACACAGACAGTTGCCCAACACTGGGATTGAACCTGGGTTGCCGGCATTATGAGGCAGTAGTGCTAACCACTAAGCTACCAAGCTGTCCCCTGGAATGGAATGCTTTGTAGTGTATTGAATCTACTCATCTGAACAATAAGACTGAAACAATATATGTAATTGCAAATGAACATGTTAACGGAGAGGAAATAAAGAGTAGGAACAATGAGTCATTCTCACACTGGCACTTTGTGACTAATGGAGTTCCACGAGGATCAGTACTTGGGCAGATTGTATATAATGCGGAAAAATGTGAGATTAACCTCTTTGCTGGACAAACACGAGTGCAGAGTGTTTCTTTACTGGTATGAGGTTGGAGAGTGCAGGTGTGCAAAGAAATTAGGGTGTTCTTGTCAATAAGTCGCTGAAGGCTAATATGCAGGTGTAGCAAGCTAATAGGAAGGCTAATGGACTGTTGGCCTTTATTGCAAGAGGATTGCGAGTCCAGGAGTAATGAGGTCTTGCTTCTAGTGAATAGGAGTTTAGTTGGACTGCACCTGGAGTCATTTCTGCAGGTTTGGTCTCCATATCTCAGGAAAGGCATGTCTAGGTGGCACTGTGGCTCAGTGGTTAGCACTTCTGCCTCACAGCACTAGGGGCCTGGGTTCAATTCCACCCTTGGGTGACTGTCTGAAGTTTGCATATTCTCCCCATGTCTGTGTGGGTTTCCTCCCACAGTCCAAAGATATACAAACTAGGTGGATTGACCATACTAAATTGCCTGTAGTGGTCAGGGATGTGTAGATTAGGGGGTTGGGCCTGGGTGGGATGCTCTGTGGGTTTGTTGGGCTAAAGAGCCTGTTTCCACACTGTAGGGGTTCTATGAAAGATATTATTGCCAAAGAGGAAGGGCACTATTTAAAAATAGGGGTGATGCCATTTAGGTCTGAAACGAGGAGAGTTTTTTCACTCAAGAGTTGTAAAGTTTTCAGTGGAGGCTGTGGCTTTGAGTATATTTAAGGTAAACATTGATAAGTTTGACATTACCAGTGGCATACGCAATAATGGAGATGGTAAAAGGCATTGAAATAGTTTGATCAGCCACTATGGAATTGAATGGTGGGGCAGATTTGATGGGCTGAGTAGCCTACTCCAGTTCCTACCTTCCTATGCTGCGATGATGGGTGAACAAAATTAGCTGCAGGACTGGAAGAATAACTACAATAAGCCCAATTTATATTGTTCTCAATGGTAGAAAATAGCTGCAATGGCAAAAACAGTTTGTGGGGTGCTATACTTGAATAGTATCCAGAAGGGCATCCCTTCACTAAGGCAATCACGTAATTTTGTTAACCTAAAATGAGACTTGAAACTTGTCTTGTTGCTAATGTGTCTCTCCCAAAGCAATTTTCCTAATAATACGCCCTAACCATTTTCCTTTGAGCACCAGAAAATAAATCGCATCCAAAATGACCTGAAAAGCTTCTGAACGAATTAGACAAAATTTGCATTTACCTAAAGAATTGCAGTACTTTGCATTAACATTATAAATTTTGCACTTGTATAATGAGACAAAACAAATAATTTTGCATTTGTGTTAGTTACTTAGCTTTGTACAAAAGCTTATTTTATATCTAATGACAACAAAACCTACCTGAGACAATGAAGTGTTTAAAATTCTGTACACCAGAGTACAAATATTTCAGAAATCGTTTCTGAAGAGTTTGGACTCAAGCACTAGATAACTGAATGAGATTTTACACTGTAACGTTCCATTGTATGTTTAATGAATAATTTCTTCACATATGAAACATCAAATGTAAATTCTGAAAAATGGACAACACAATCTTAAATCAGGTTTAGCTGTGCCTCTAGTTTGTGTTTAGAGCCCTGTAATTTCTTGATGGTGAAATATGATTAATTATCTTGTGAAGAACAGCACAGTCTATAAAGGGTTATTGTAGGTACAAAAACAGTAACTCTAATATTCAAATTTGTACTGCTAGCTTGTCTTTTCTTCCTGCAGGGGCCTGATTCAAATTATTGTTCTAATTAGTTTTATAATTCATGTTTTATTTGGCAGTACACTCAATGAGGTTATTAAAATTTAAGGGAAGAAGCATTTCATCAATCACAATGCTCATATGTACTTGACCATCTTCTAGGGCACATTGTGATGCTGGTTTAAGCAATTCAGGCATCATTGCTCAAAAGTTACAGGTCAGTGGTTAACTGGCACACTTTTATAAGGAACAATAATCCTTGTGTAGTTTTTATTTGTGATGGCATCTGATAAATTATTTACATGGAACAATGAACACTTTCCAGTTTTCTTCTCTGTGCAATTTACAATCAAGTTCAACAATTGATAGAATTTCCATCCACCGCTTGTTGCTGCACTTGCCATTTTTGTTGAATATAATCTTTTCATTTAAATTCATTCAGAGTAATGTAGGTAGGCCAGCATTTGTTGCTCATTCCTAATAGCCCAGAGGGCAGTTCAGCATTAACCATGTTGCTGTGGGTCTGCAGTTACATGTAGGCTGAACCAGGTAAGAATGGCAGTTTCCTTCACGAAAGGACGTGAATGAATTAAATGGTTTGGACCATGGCCAAGGCCATGAAGCCTCTCCAAGCGCCTTTATTTTGAGTTTAATCTTGAGGTGGTTGCCTTCATAAATAATAATCGGAACAAATAGCCAGAAGATTTGCCTCGTTATTTACTGCTTTACAATGCCACAATTCAAGTTCCTGATCTCTGGGAAAAATGCCAAGTGCAAGTTGAATATCATTTTGATTTGATTTGATTTATTGTTGTCACGTCTACCGAGGTACACTGAAAAGTGTTGTCTTATGTGTCTTACAGGCAGACCATACTAGAAAGTGCATTAGGGCATATAACTGTGATTTTGTAATGGCTAGCTTCTCTTGCATGCCAGAAATATCCTTGGAACAAAAACTACTTGTATTTCTATGATTTCATTTGTATAGTATATAGAAGTGCCTTCCAAAAAAGTACAGGAAGACACTGGAAAATAAAAGAATGCAGATCTGGGATACTGTTTTCAAACTGAAATATTTTTCTCCTTGAATCCCAGTACGTCTGGAAGTAATCAGATTTCTGTGTGCTTTCTGTTTTTCTTTGATTTGCTCACACATTATGGGACTGCGTTCAGGTTGTACCTCCCTCATCCATCACCTTTGGGACTGGGCCTTTGCCAGACCACGGGAGGAAGGTCAGCTGGGGTCAGCACAGGAGTTTTTAAAAGACACCAGAAGCAATTTTGTTTCCAGTTGAGGTTGAAGCATTTAATTCTTTACACCTCCCACACCCAGCTGTGAGCAACAACGTAAATCGTTTTTGCAATTATTCCAGAGAAAAGAAATACCACAAAAGTACTTGTTGCTGCATCCTGGCCATGTGCACTCCATAGTCTCATAACCCAAACAGTGACTTTGCACAGACCAGAATTGGAACCACGCTGGGCCAGAGTCTGCTGGATTAGGAAGGTACAACCTGTACTCATATTTCTTAGAATAACCTTGCAATCGTGGCATTTATTCCTTTTGAGTAGCTGACATTAATTTCAGAAGTGGGGAGTTAGACTTTTGATTGGGCAAATATTTATATTGGTATTCATATCCAACACTTGCACTCTCTCAATCTGTGCCTGTTTGTGCCTGATATTTTATCATGTATAGCCCTGTCTTTCCACCCCTCACCTCTGAAATGTACACAGAAGATGGAGTGACGGCTTTGTATGTCAGGTTGCGGTTTCCAATGCACGGATTGCATTGACTGATCAATCACAGAGTCTCTTCCCTCTTGCTTCTGTGGCTGCACGCTGGTCAGATTGTTGTGTTGCTGCATGATGCCCGCTTCTGGAACCTGTGCGGCTCGAGAAAGGTGCCAGTTTCAAACACGCTTTTCCAGTTATTTTTGCTGCACGTTTTGATTTGGTCCAGATGGACGATCACTGCTGGTTAAAGTTAGTTTTGTGATGGGAATGCAAACAAATGAATAAGACATACACTAGGAACTGATGTGAGAAGCCAAGGATATTACCGTAGTAGAAACATAAGGGGGAAATCAGTCCATCATGTCCATTTGGACTCTAAGCAAGAGCAGCTCAACTTGTCCCACTCCTCTGCCCATTCTCTGCAGACCTGCAGTTCTCCTCTTCTCCAGCTGATTGCCTAACAGGTCCGTGTAGGGTGTAGAAATGTAACAGGTAATGCTTCTGGGCCCACATCCTATATCTGAGCAATGCAAACTGACCAGGGGCCCTGGAAACAAATGACGACCACAGTAATGAGCTCCTATGCCTTCACTCTTGAAAGCAGCACCAACTTTCTGGATGTTCCAGAGGCGTGGATCTGAAGGCTGTCCTGCTGTTTAACCAGCGGATGAGTGGCGCTGCAAACAAAAAGGTGAAGCAATAATGAAGAGCGATGACCCTGCACAATCTAAAAAGAAACCAAAAATATACAACTTCCACGTGGAATACGGAAACTAATTTCTGTTCACAACTGTAAAAGGTGAATGTTCGCTCTGTATGTTAGCCAAATAGATCACTGAGTAAAAAGGGGAATATGGAATGACACCGCTCAATATTCAACAGTAGATTCCCGGATAGATTTCCCTGAACAGCATGCTTCGGACAGAGGATGTTGAACTGAATGCCCTTTGAAAGCTCAGCATTCGTTTTTTTTAAACCGACAGCAAAAGGTAAGGCCAATGCTGAAACATTATTTCATATTTGCCATCTTCTGGCAAAATGCCAGAAATCATTCACAGATGGCGAAGTCATTAAAGAAGCATTAAAGAATGAAAGACTTTAAGAATAGAGAAGAAATAATGACAGGAACCCAGAGCATGTTCACGTGGCACTTTCACGGTAGCAAGACAAGTGGAATCTTTGTTCAAAGATGTGTTTCATCAGCTAAAGCAGGACCTGAAGGAGTGTAAATGGTTCTCACTGCACTTTGATAAATCCATTGATATGTTCGCCATAACCCAGCTGATTGTCTTTGTGCGCATGGTTTTCAAAGATAACGTGACTAAAGACGACCTTCACAACTTTTGCCCCTTAAAGAGAGAGCTATGGGTAAGGATCTGTACAATGAATTTAAAAGGTAGGTGCACAAGAAAAATGTTCCAATTACAAAACTGGTTTCCATCACCAACTGATGGTGCCAAGCATGGCTGATGCACAAAAGTGGGCTTGGTTGCATTTTGCAGAAATTATCCCGATTTTGTCAATTACCACTGAATAATCCACCAGCAAGCATCAGAATGAAAAGGTCTGGACTATTTTTCATGTAGTGCAAGTTAAGATTGTAGACTCAGCTTGAGCAAGAGCCTTTCGGCACTGCTTGTTTAAATCCTTTAAGGGCAGCACAGTGGCTCAGTGGGTAGCACTGCTGCCTCACAGTACCAGAGACCCCAGTTTGATTCCAGCCTCAGGTGACTGTCTGTGTGGAGTTTGCACATTCTCCCCGTGTCTGCGTGGGCTCCTTCTGGATGCTCCAGTTTCCTCCCATAGTCCAAAGAAGTACAGGTTAGGTGGATTGGCCATGCTAAACGCAGGATTATGGGTATAGAGTAGGGGTCTGGGTCTGGGTGGAATGCTGTTTGGAGGGCCCATGCAGACTTGTTGGGCTGCGTGGCCTCTTTCCACACTGTAGGGATTCTATGATTCTAAGATCCTTACATGATGAACTCGATGCTGCCTGTGGTGAACTAAACTCCTGTTCTGGTGTGAGGTAGTTACATTGAGGGAAGATCTTGCAAAGATATTTAGCTGTGATGCCTGAAATGATCACTTTTCTCAACTCAAGGAATGAAGTGCCGGCAGGCAACACATTGTTTAACTGAATGAGATAAACAATGAACTTCAGGGAAAGGACTGAGATTTAACATGTATGATCACTGCTGTGGATGTACGCAAATTGGTGCTGGGTCGGTGTCCTCTCAATTGAAACATGAAATTGGAGTCATACCTGCCCTATAGGAAGATGGTTGTGGTTGTTGGAGGCAAATCATCTCAGCTCCAGGACATCTCCACAGGATTTCCTCAGGGTAGTGTCCTAGGCTCAACTATCTTCAGCTGCTTCATCAATGATCTTCCCTCCATCATAAAATCAGAAGTGGGCATATTTGCTGATGATTACACAGTATTCAGCACCATTCATGACTCCTGAGATATTGTTCAAATGCAACAAGATCTGAACAATATCCAGGCTTGGGCTGACAAGTGGCAAGTAATATTTGTGCCACACAAATGCCAAGCAATAACATCTCCAATAAGAGACAAGGTAACCACCGTTCCTTGACATTCAGTGGCGTTACCATCACTGAATCCTCTACTGTCAACGTCCTGGAGGTTACCATTGACCAGAAACTCAACTGGATTTGCCACGTAAATACAGTGGGTCCAAGAGCAGGTCAAAAGCTAAGGTACACTCTGACGAGTAACTCACTTCCTGACTACCCAAAGCCTGGCCACCATCTACAAGGCACAAGTCAGGAGTGTGATAGAATACTCCCCACTTGCCTGGATGAGTGCAGCTCCAACAACACTCAAGAAGCTTGACACCATCCATGACAAAGCAACCTACTTGCTTGGCACCACATTGACAATCATTCACTCCCTCCACCACTGACAATCAGTACACATTGCTGTTACTATCTACAAAATGCACTGCAGAAATTCACCAGAGATCCTTCTGCAGTACGTTCCAAAGCCACGACCACTTCAACCTAAAAGGACAAGGGCAGCCGGTACATGGGGACACCACCACTTCAAGATCCCGTCCAAGCCAGTCTCCATCCCGACTTGGGAATATATTGTTGTTCCTTCACTGTCACTGGGTCAAAATCCTGGAAATCCATGGCAGTGTGGGTCAACCCACAGCAGGTGGACTGCAGCGGTTCAAGAAGGCAGTTCACCACCACCTTCTCAAGGGCAACTAGGGACAGACAATAAAAGCTGGCTAGCCAGCAATGCCCATATCGCACAAAATCAACTTTAAAAATGCTGCAGTGATTCCTGACTCTGGAGAAAGTATGAGTAAACATCAAAAACAAAGAAAAATAGTTCCACTCAAAAAGCTCCTGAGAAAGTTAGCACAGGAATTCAACAGGCGATTTTAGGAATTAGATGTGATGGAACAAATTGTCATGTTTGTCTCCAATTCATTCCTTCAAGTAGACTTTTGTGGGTTAGCTACCAAATTCCACCAGGGGGGTGTTTGATTTACCAAGCAATGATTGATATGAAGCTAACTATATGCAAAATGATATTGAACTGAAGGTCAGATCAAGGAACATTGAGTTGCCAAATATCAATCAGAGAAAAATACCCCTTCCTATCATCCTGTGTTTTTAAAGTGAAAGTTTACTTTGGCTCCACATATCTCTGTTAGACAGTGTTTTTCTACCAAATGGAGATAATCGGCCCAAGTATCACACCCGCCTCACAGATATCTGTTTGAAGCATTGTAGACGATGATTATATTTCAAACTACAACTCAGAGTTCAAGGCACTGACAGATAATGTATAGTCCCTGTTTTCACACTGAGACTTCATGAGTAGAAGACAAAATGAATACTTATATGTGTTTGGCTTTAGAATTAGATAGCAATAAAAATAAACAATTCAGTATTTTTTCCAGATAGATCCTGGATTGGTCTTGCATTCAAAAAGTGATCTTATTCTTAAAAGGGATGGAGACACCTGATATGAAGTATGTCATCAACATCATTGCGTTCTCCCTCTACCTTCCCTAACTGGGAAAGTTCCAGTTTTCAGATATCTGAAATGATAAATGGACAAGGATTGGGCCATGATGAAGGGAGTGGAGAGAGTAAGGGTGAATGGTTCCATTGTTGGCAATCTGTGAGCCAAAAAAGATGAAGAAAGAGAATTAGGTATTCAGTTACCCTCCATGTCAATCTTCCGGTTTCCAAACTTCCAGTGATTCCCTGAGCCAGCACTGTCTCCTGAAGTGATTTTAAACCAGAGAAGCGCACTCATCCTCCTCAAGTCTGCTTTTATGCACCGTTCCCTCTTGCAAGAAAGAGGGACTTATGTTGTAATGTTTGGGCACTCTCTGTTTGGCTTGCAGTATATGTGTGAGTTAGAGCTGAGGCTTGCAATAGTGCTAACGATGAGGGGGAGATAAAGCAAATGAATAGAAGGCATATGCATTGATTGACAGGCATTATTGGATCTAGGCTGAAGGGGCTGAGCCAATGTTGCAACAGATAGGATTTACCATTTGAAGATTAAGTCACTTACCTTGACAACTTGTGCCAGATCATTATTGCCCCTATGTTCTTGGAGCTGCATTCTTAACATGGCCAAGAATATTGCTTCTTTCAAGATGGTCCTGAGTATGTAGTTGGAGGATCATCCGCTCGGCTGCAGATGCAAGGACCCGCTCTCTCAAATACTTGACCCAACTGTCCAGTGCAGTGTCAGTAAACCTTGCTGCACACTCTCTCACATGTTCAGTCACTCCTCAAAATATCAAACACAAATGCATTTTCATCACTCACAGTTAAAACACAGCTCTCCTTTAAGAGGAACAGGATGTTGACAGGTCCAATAGACATTCAAGGTATTGGTATATTTAGCAGCGCTGGCTGCATGCAATAGTCACTTAAAAAAAAGCAGGTATCACAAATTTAACAAGCTGCCTGCAACACAATGAACAGATGCAGATAAATCACATGGCACAAACCCCATACCCTTTTTAGACATTTTGATTTACCCAATTAGCTCCCAAAATGTCATTGTAGAGTCATACAGATGTAAAGCATGCAACAGACCCTTTGGCCCAACTCGTCCCTGCCGACCAGATATCCTGAATTGATCTAGTCTCATTTGCCAGCATTTGGTCCATATCCCTCTAAACCATTCCTATTCATGTACCCATCCAAATGCCTTTTAAATGTTGTAATTGATTCTAACGCCAACTCTGGCAGCTTTTTCTATACATGCACCACCCTCTGCATGAAAAAGTTACCACTCAGGTTCCTTTTAAATCTTTCCCCTCTCACCTTAAGCCCATGCCCCAGTTTTGGACCTCCCCTACCCTAGGGAAAAAGACCATGGCTTTTTACCCTAACCATGCCCCTCATGATTTATAAACAACTATAAGGTCACCCCTCAGCCTCCGACGCTGCAGGGAAGATAGTCCCAGGCTATTCAGCTTCTCCCTACAGCTCGGACCCTCCAACCTTGGCAACATCCTTGTAAATCTTTTCTGAACCCTTTCAAGTTTAACAACATCTCCCACATGGATTCCATGTGTTCTAACCTTGCTATCTAGTCTACCATGCAAAGTCTTATTGAAGGCCTTGCTAAAGTCCATATAGATAATGTCCACTGCTGTGCCTTCATCAGTCTTCCTTGTCACCTCTTCAAAAAAACTAAATCAAGTGAGTGAGATATGATTTCCCACGCATAAAGCCATGTTGACCATCTCTAATCAGTCCTTGCCTTTCCAAATGCATGTAAATCTTGTCCCTCAGAATCCCCTCCAACAACTTACCCATGAGTGATTTCAGGCTCACTGGTCTATAGTTCCCTGGTTTTTCCTTACCAGCTTTCTTAAATAATGGCACCACATTAGCCAACCTCCAGTCTTCCAGCACAGTACACGTGACTGTTGATAATCCAAACATCTCAGCAAGGGGCACAGAAATATCTTCATTAACTTCACAAAGTTCTGGGAAAGACTTGATCAGGTCCTGAGGATTTATCCACCTTTATGTGTTTTAAGATCTCCAGCATCACCTCTTCTGTAATACTTTTCAAGACATCACTATTTCCCCAAGTTCCCTAGCTTCCATGGCTTTCTCCAAAGTAAAATACTGTTTAACACAGAAGTGCCAATTTATCAATTTTGTCAATTAGCACAATCTGTCTCTTGGTGGCCTTCATTATACCCTTGTGATACAGCCCAACATCCCTTTAATCTACAATGTACATGACTTCATGGGCTTCAGCCCTATATCCTTAACTTTCATATACTGAGGCCTGTGAATGATCCTTCAAGCCTGAATGCTGAATAACTAAACCAACATCACCAGTATTGCTAGTGATTCTTGGGTGCCCTTCTCGTAAAATGCTCATGAATGACAGGGCGTGGTTGGGATATTGGTGTTTGGAGTTGTGAGAGATTATTCTCCTTCATTCTGCAGGGAGTGCTTCCCTTCAGATCAAAGTGCTCAGGTATGCGTTCCCTCCAAAATGGTAGATGCTCTTCCCCTTTCCCTGGTGTCCCTGCTATCGTTTTCAATCTCCTCCATGACTTTTGTCCTTTTCACTATCTCCTTGAATATTCCTTCTCTGTCCCCAATCCCACTCTTATCCAGATCCCTCAAGCTTGCCTTAGTCTTGTGCCACACCTTATTCAATTCAGCAGCTCATCATCCATCACTAGAACATCCAGTTGCCACTCTTTGTTCTCCTTCCCTTCCATCCGGCCCACCTTTCTGTGCCTTTTCAGTTGAGCCTCAGTTGCTTTCCCTGGTCAGGTTTGCTGCAACAGCCAGTTTGGCTGGTGGGACCAGAAAGCCTAAACCCGTTAACTGTAAATGTTCAACGACTACAGCAAACTGGATCAGATATGACTGAGACAGCTCACAAGCTGCTTAACCTGGTTAGGCTTCACACCTTACACTGTAAGTGTTTGCACAAAGATCTTGGTTATGATGGAGCCACGTTAGTAACTGGGGCTTGAAGGAAGAAATTTAATCCACCATCGACTTTTCAAGTTTGTGAATGCTTGGGAGGTGATGGCCCAGTGGTATTATCACTGGACTGTTAATCCAGAGACCCAGGTAAGCGTCTGGGGACCCACATTTGAATTCCACCAACCCAGATGGTGGAAGTTGAATTCAATAAAAAAATTGGGAATGAAGAATCTAGTGACAACCATGAATCCATTGTTGATTGTTGGAAAAACCCATCTGATTCACTAATGTCTTTTAGGGAAGGAAATCTGCTATCCTTACCTGATCTGGTCAATGTGATTCACTCTTCGCTGCCCTCTGGGCAATTAGGGGTGGGCAGCAAATGCTGGCCTACCTGGTGATGCCCTCGTCCTGTTGCTCTTAGTAACTGGACATCTGAGCCAAACAGATCTGCAGTACTCTCAGGTACTGTTTATCATTAATTCGACAAACTGACTGGTCAATCAAAAAAATTCTTGATTTTATCTAATAAGATTGTACTTGTGAACATAATTCCAGTGGGCTAGGGAGCTCCTGAGTATTCCTGGCATCCTAATGAATAAAAGAAGGGATTTCTGACCATGACTTTCTAACCTGCTTGAAAGGTTTTGAGAAATTAATAGTAAAAATGGTCCCCCCTTTGGGAAATTGAATTTTTGCCTTGCATCCAAACTTGTTCCCCCCTCTGCATCTTCAAAGCTCCCCATTGTCTGGAAGACTCTGTTTTGCTCATCTGCTTTCAAAGATCCTTTTTCTTTAGCATGTTTTTGAAGGGAATAGATTATCCAATTTAATCAAGCACAATGTTCTTCAACAGAACTCACCCCTCTCTAAAATATTTAATGTTGAAAAGAATGGATATTGTTTACACTTCTTGCAATCATCCTGACCTCAGTGTATTGAAAGGAAGCAAATATACCACTCCTCAGGAAAGGACAGAGACGGAAACTGGGAAACTAACAGCCATTTACCTGATATTAATTGTGACAAAATGCTGGAAACCATTATTAAGGAAATAGTGAAAGGACACTGAAAGCATAATATAATCTGGTAGAGTCACTGTAGCAGTGCAAGTTGATAAGGCAATTAAGAACAGCTGGCTTTGTAAAGATGGGCATTGAATACAAAAACAGTGAGGTCATGTTAAACTTCTTCAAGTTTCTGGTTAGGCCCCAACTGGAATATTGTGTCCAACCTGGGCGTTATGTTTTAGCAAGGATGTCAAGACCTTGGAAAGTGTAGAGGGATTTATTAGAATGAACCCAGAGACGAGTTATGTGGAGAGATTTGAAAATGTTCTACTTAGGTCAGGGAGATCTACCATTTAAAATTATGGGGTTTTGAGAAAGCGTGTAGGGAGGAAGTGTTTGCAGTGGTGTGTGAGACAATCTGCAAAAGACAGATTTACAATGGTTGGCAAAAGAGCTCGAGGGGAAATGAGAACATAGGGTTTCACAGAGTCTGAATGGTCTCCTTTTGTAATTCACCATTCTGTGATTATATCCCCTACTAAGTAGAGAGTTTCAACTCAGCTCAGCAAAAGCCAAGGTTTGGAACACCCCCACCGCCCAAGTGTGCACAGAGGTACGTCTGGAATTTTATCCAACAGAACTACAGTTCACCAGCACTGGTAACAATTCTGCTGTTTGTCCAACCTGGACTGCTTACCCATGAGGGCATTGGCTTCCCAAGTTATCTGGGGCTGACTGGGAAGAAATCCAATCCTCAGTGCCTGGTCTAGCTTTCCAGATCCCATTGATCAGTCAGTTAATCGAATTAATGATAAACAGTACCTGGGAGTACTGTAGATCTGCTGGGCTCACATGTCTGGTTACTAAGAACGACAGAGGCTTGATTTGAATTCCAAACTTGCAACTTTTAGGCATGACGTGTTTGAACCAACTAACTTTACACAGACTGGAGTGTAAACAAATCTGAGAGCTAAATGCACAACAATATGCTAGTACTAACTTTAAAACTCCTATTTTTTTTCTAGTTAGCTGAAGAGACTTGTACTTTGAGTATAGGAATTGGGACATCATGTTGATGTTGTAGAGGGCATTGCTGAGGCCTCTTCTGGAGTACTGTGTGCATTTATGGTCGCCCTGTTATAAGAAGGATATTATTAAACTGGAGAGGGTTCAGAAAAGATTTACCAGGATGTTGCCAGGAATGAAGGTTTGAGATTTAAAACTAGACTGAAAAGACTGGGACATTTTTCACTGGAATGTAGGAGGTTGAAGGGTGACCTTATTGAGGTTTATAAAATCATGAGGGGCATAGATAAAGGGTCTTTTCACTAGGGTGGGGGAGTTCAAAATGAGGGTGCATATTTTTAAGGTGAGAGGAGAAAAATTGAAAAGGAACCTGAGGGGCAACTTTTTCACACAGAGAGTGGTTCATATGTGGAATGAAATGCCAGAAGAAGCGGTGGGTGCAGGTACAGTTACAATGTTTAAGAGGCATTTGGATAAGCTCATAAATAGGCAAAGTTTGGAGGGATATGGGCCAAGTGCAGGCAGATGGGACTAGTTTAGTTTGAGAACATGGTGAGCGTAGCTGGTTGAACTGAAGGGTCTGTTCCATGATGATGCTAGATGGTGAATGAGCGACATTGCAAGAGTTCATTTAATTTAGTAGCACTTTGAGTAAAGGAGTTGGGACATCCTGTTGAGGTTGTACAGGACATTGATGAGTAAGTAGTAAGTAGAAATGGCTGTAAAGGATCATTCAGGTTTACTTGTAAAATGGCCAAAATACCTCCTGGTTGAAAGAAATTAAATAAAATTAAGTATTTTCCTTTATTTCATATTTGAGAGAGGAAAGTACTGTGTTTTCTAGTAGCTTTACCTCCTTTGAATGCCTTAAGAGACATTAACCGCCTCACTAGAATGCCATTAACTACTGGCTTACAATTTTTGCGCAATTTGCCGGCAGTTATTATAAACAACCCAGACAGCTGATGATAGTACTCCATGTATTTCAGTCTTTGGAACAATGTCATTCTTGTATCAGAATATATTTAGAATTTAGATGAAAAAAAAGACAAGTATGCCAATGAACAGGAGCAGTACAGGATTAAATTTCTAGCTAAGTGTGGGTGGCACAGTGGCTCAGTGATTAGCACTGTTGCCTCACAGTGCCAGGGACTTGGGTTTGATTCCACCCTTGGGCGACTGTGTGGAGTTTGCACATTCTCCCTGTGTCTGTGTGGGTTTTCTCTGGATGCTGCAGTTTTCTCCCACAGTCCAAAGATGTGTGGGTTAGGTAGATTGGCCATGCTAAATTGCCCCATAGCGTCCAGGAATGTGCAGGGTACATGGATTAGCTGTGGGAAATGCAGGGATAGGGGAGTGGGGTGGGGTGGGGGTGGATCTGGGTGGGATGGTCCTCAGTGAGGCAGTGTGGACTCGATGGGCTTAATGGCCTGCTTTCGCACAGTCGGGATTCAATGTATATGTCATGATGTTCTCCAAATGGTTAGAATAGTGGGTCAAGAGAGCAGAATCTAACACAAGTGGAGAGTTCCATGTAGGCTAATTTGATATCAGTTCTTTAGCTGTGATGTTAAACTGAGGTCCTGTACACTTATCCAGCAGAATGTGAAAGATTTTCAGTGATGTTTAGATGGGGTGGTGCAGTGTGAGTTCCTGGGCTAGGAAGTGGGGAGACCAGGCTCCTCCCTACTTTTGTAACCTCATGTAAGCCTCTTCTCAAATTCTCCTTAATATCCAGCTGTTTGAGCTAATTTTCAGTTACTACTTTGAGTATCTCTTTGACTCCTGCTTCCGATGCCCCTCCCCAGAACTTTCCCCTACTCTAAATGACATTTCCAAATGGATATTGATATCTCTGTTACATTTGTGGACAGGCTGTTACATGTGGACTGAAAGGTTGTACTGGACCCATTTACTTTTTTGAATACACAAACAAAGATAAACTGAATTTCCTGTGACTTGAAGTTGGAGAGGTAGTCAGCAGGATATGAAGCAGCAATATCAGAGCTGGGACTGGTGGGAAAAATAAAATATCACTGAGCATCATTGGCAAATGTCAAAGGCAACTCTGTCCATGCAAATCATGTTTGAGGCACGGGGTCTGATATTTATTCAAAGTCGGGACAGAAAGGGAGTGGTTTTGGAGGATTTTCAGAGAGAAATCAGAAAGTATGGGCTTCCCTTGCTCCCTGCCAAGCTTAATGTAGCATATCCATAGAAGATTTTGAGCAGATTTCCAGCCAGACTGACAGTCTACTGGTTGGAAAGCAACCAAAGAAAGGGACAGTACGTGAAGTGGGGGCTCAGACATTGTGGGCTGAATCAGATCATCAAGGAATGGGGGTACAATTTGTACATTGTGGAGTCAGCGAGTTACACCAAATTAAGCTTGTTGGGCCTAGAGGCATCATTCCCACTGCTCATGGATCGCATGATTCAGGTGTTCATTCGGCCCTTCGTGCCTCCTTTCTCCGGCCTGGATTCACAAGATCAGGAAAAGCTGGCCCAGAGGCATTAAGATAAAAATTGGGTAAAAGAAAATAAAAGCAAGCAGCCTCTTAAGGATTTTAGTGAATAACCAGAGTCCTAAGGTTGGTCACCTGCACCTGCGCAGTCTGTCCACAAATAACACAAATCCGTTTGTATATGTCATTTAGAACCGGGCTTTAGAATCCGTGGACATTGGAAGCATCAAAGGGGAGGTGATGGCCCAGTGGTATTATCACTGGACTATTAATCCAGTGACCCAGGTCATGCCCTGGGGGACCTGGGTCTGAATCCTGCCATGGCAGCTGGTGGAATTTGAATTAGTAACAAAGCAGGAGTCTCCTGATGGCCGTGAAGCCATTCATGCTTGCAAAATCCATCTGTTGTCACTGATGCCCTTGAGGAAAGAGCATTACCCAGTCTGGCCGACATGTGACTCCAGATCCACAGCAATGTGGTTTTGTTTTTTTCTTTATTCATTTATGGGATGAGGGTGGTGCTTTTAGGCAGCATTTACTGCCCAACACTAATTGCCCAGAGGGCAGTTGAGAGTCAATCATGTTGCTGTGGGTCTGGAGTCACATGTAGGCCAGATCAGGTAAGGATGGCAGTTTCTTTCCCTAAAGGGCGTTAGTGAACCAGATGGGTTTTTCCCGACAATCGGCAATGAATTCATCGTCATCACCAGACTCCTAATTCCGGATAAATTTTTATTGAATTCAAATTCCACCATCTGCCGTGACAGGATTTGAACCCAGAATATTATCTTGGTCTCTGGATTAACAGTCCAGCGATAATACCACTAGGCCATTGCCTCCCAAGCTGCCCTGTGGGCAATTAGGGATGGTCAATGAACACTGGTCTGGTGATGCCCCCAAACCATGAATGAATAAAATAAAACCTGACTCACTGCTCATTGATAGAAACTGCTGCACATTCTGCTGAGTCCGAGAAAAAGCAGAAGCACTTTGAATAGAAAATGGAGAGATTATTAAAGCTCAAAATATAACATAGGTACTGAAGATGAGGAAGTATAGTTTCAGAGATAGTAGGAGCTGCCGACGCTGGAGAGTCTTGAGATAACAAGGTGTGGAGCTGGATGAACACAGCAGGCCAGGCAGCATCAGAGGAGCAGGAAGGCTGACGTTTCGGGTCTGGACCCTTAATAGTTTGTTGCTTTCTATGTGACTTTATCAGAACATTACACTACATTGTTTTGATCATTATAGTCTTGCTGTGATTATCTGGGGATGCAATTGGAATGAATATAGCTGGTTAGATTCCTTCTGGGATAGATGGAGTGTTTTTTCCCCAATAAATGTAGGAGTGTATTGGCTCTTGCACTTCTCTTTAAAACTGAACAATAGGTTTGTGTTCAGAAATAAATAAAGCTGATATGTGGCAACAGCAATCACAATTACAGCTGCAAAAGATAGAACACTGAAAATTTCTGGAGAAAACTTCGATCTTTGCAGTTTAGAGGTGGATCCTGTCATTTTGCTCCTTAAATAAAGTTCTCTTGGTTGGAAGTGATGCATTTGTAATTCTGATAATCTGTCCGGTAGAACTCAATCTTGTCTTTGTACATAAAGGAATGCGAGTAAAAGCTGCTCTTTTGCGAAGAGGTCAAAAAGCCGAGGGTGAAATAGGCGCAGCCCATTGATGATGGTGGAGGAATTTTCTGATTTACTGCTGGGAGGTTTTCTAGCTGGAGCCGAAAGTAGAGATTTGAGTATGTATCGGGCTTGATTCTTAAATATTTTGTTTACCTGCAATAAACTGGGTTTTCTCACTTGAAAGTCTATTACTTGGTTGTCAAGGGTAGCCCTTCTTTCAGGAACTCACAGTGAATGCAATAGTTAATATGTTTGTCTCAAGCACTTCCAGAATGTAGTGAGAGAAAACTACATTGCAAATATGGGTACAATTTCACAAGACCTGAACTTTAACAAATTGTAATCTGAGCATCTAAAAGAGATTTCCTTTTTCTCTTCAATTCAGGCATACAATAGAAGGCAACACCTATATGTGTCTGTGTGAAGGAGATCTTCCAATCAAAGAATGAGGATTACAAGGTAAAAAAAATCTACTTCTCCACTTTTTTGCACCATGCATTGCACGTTCACATTTCTCTTTTGCTTACAATCGATCTATATCAATCTTAGAACTGTCTAATTTTCAAAGGAAAAATGTCGATGAAGTCAAATTTATTTCTTTAGTTATAAATCCATCCTCAGCTTATACTCAGTTTCTGTCAATAATCCAGTCCAGGGCACAGAAAGTCTATCATTTACACAATGATTTGAGATTGGAGGACTCTGGACTGTTGGAAATGTTAGCAATTGTGCAATAGAGAACATATAATTAATAATTGTAAATAGTTTGAAATATTCCCAGATAAAGGTTATAGGATACTGGTGTTTGACATTGTTTTCATTGTATAACATGGTTTGGCAAAATTCTAATTAAAAGCAAAATACTGTTAATGCTGCAGATCTGAAAGAAAAACAAAACGTTCTGGAGAAACTCAGCAGGTATGGAAGGATCTGTGCTGAGAGAACAGAGTTATTGTTTCGAGTACAAAATGACTCTTTGCAACATTAATTGAGCTCATTAACTTAGTGTGTTGATCCTTGTAAATGAAGATGGTTTACACTTTTATTCCAAGATCATTGTCATTCCTGGTTCATCAAAATGGTTCACTGCCTATGTGAATCCCTTCCCCGAATGTTTTGTTACATTTTTTATTTAAAACGTTTTGAAATCTTGCCCAGATTACTGACTCATCCGTAGATTTGAAAGAATCTTCTCTCTTGGTCAAAATAAAAATGACCCAAGATTTAAAGGGAATGTACAAGAAAAATAAATGTATCCTTCCTGTTACCAAATTCCCTGACCTTTCTAAACAGAAAATTAACTTGGAGTTTGCACATTCTCCCTGTGTCTGCGTGGTTTTCCTCCGGGTGCTCCGGTTTCCTCCCACAGTCCAAAGATGTGCAGGTTAGGTGGATTGCCTATGCTAAATTGCCCATAGTATTGAGGGATGTATAGATTAGGTGGGGGATGGGTCTGGCTGGGATGCTCTGATGGTCGGCGTGGACCTGTTGAGCCGAAGGGCCTGTTTCCACACTGTAGGGATTCCCACCACAGATCAGACCTGCTCATACATCATTTTGACTTAATAAAGAAAATATTGGTTTGTTGGTAAATGTAATCATTCTGTCTCTTATACCAAGATTTATTTTTAAAGAACCTGGCTCTATCTAAATCCATGTTAAGGAATTGGTCAAGTTCTAGGCACTTAAGGTTTAGTTGAATATAATTGACTCACATTGGTACCAAACAAGCAGGCAGTTTCAAAATTTCCAGCAGTTCTTTAACAATTTGAGGTGCAAAGTTGGCTGGACATTTTCTTAAAAATTCCTTTTAATGTACATTTAATCCTTCTTGGAAAGCAAGTCAACAGTACTTGGGAACATATCAGGATTTTGGGAGCATGCTCCTCATGATTCCCCATTCAGTGTACAACAAATCATGGGGCCTATCCCTCTGCCTGACCAAATTGCATTCATTGTGGACAAGGTGAGAGTTTGAAAGAAACAACATGTAAAATGACCCTGGTGAAGATTCTAGTTCTTCACACGGTAATATTTTAGAAGTACTTCGAAATACACTTTTTTTTACTAAACTGATAATTTTGTTGCATGGCCTGCGTAGAATGCAACAGTGTAACTCATTGAAAAAGTACATTAATCCGACTGTTAATGTCAGTTTTGTTTCAAAGTAATGTCCAAAGTAGTAAAGAACTTTACAACAAGCTCATGTTGATTATCATTCTTTTTGTTAGAAAATGATAACAAACACAGGTTTAAGGTGTTGCTAAGCGATGGGGGTGGTATGAGGTCAAATTTATGCAGAGACCACGAATTACTGTGAATCCAATCTGTCCATTAAGGAATTGGAAGAGATCAATAATTTTAAATGGAAATTTTTGGATATTTGAGGGAAATGAGTTGTGGAATTAGGAGAATAGAGTAAAGGAATGGGATTAGTTTGCTGTAATGAGAGCTAGTATGGCCTTGTTGAGCCATAATGTCTCTATGGACTGAATATTTTTATTTTGCCTAGGTGCGAGACACGGCAAATCTAGAGTCGTAGACTCACCAAGCATAGAAACAGACAATTCAGTCCTCCATGCCCATGTCGTCTAACAAACACCAAACTACACTAACCCCATTTACCTGCATTTGGTCCATAGCTTACTATGCCCTGGCACTTTAAGTGTCACCCTGATGCGTCTTAAATGTTGTGAGAGTACCTGCCTCTACAACGCTCTCAAGCAGCACATTCCATATTTCTACCACCCTCTGTGAAAATAGATCTCCTCTAAACCACTTATTCTTCACCTTAGACATATGCCCTCTGTTCTTAGACATGTCTGCCATGGGGAAAATATTCCCACACTCTACCCTATCTGTGCCTGTCATAGTTTTGTATGCTTCAATCAGGTCTCCCCTCAGCTTCCACTGCTGCAGGGAAAACAAATGAAGCCGATCCAGTCTGTCCTCATAACTGAAATTTGCCATCTCAGGCAACATGGGGAGATGATGGCCTAATGGTATTATTGCTGGACTGTTAATCTGGAGACCCATCTAATGTTCTGGGGACCTGGGTTTGAATCCTGCCATGACAAATGGTGAAATTTGATTTCAATAAAAATCTGGGATTGAGAGTCTAATGATGACCATGAAACCGTTGTTGATTGTCAGGGAAAACTCATCTGGTTCACTGATCCCTTTTAGGGAAGGAAACTGCCATCCTTACCTGGTCTGGCCTACATGTGACTCCAGATCCACAGCAATATGGTTGACTCTTAACTGCCCTCTGGGTAATTGGGGATGGGCAATAAATGCTAGCAATGCCCTCATCCTATGAGTGAATTAAAACAAAATGTGCTTCCACCTTAAGGCCAAACAAATTTTCTCATTGTATTTTACCAAACGTGCCTCATCGATATCTGTTTCTTCCCTTACGGCAAGGATTACATCTGAATTTGTGCCATCTTACTGTGTGCTTTTCCCAGACCAACACCCCACTCAGCAGGGATTCAGGAACTGATCAGCATCCCTGGTAATGACACCATCTTTAAAAACATATTGTGCACCCTGATAAACACTGTCAGTCCAGAGCTATCATGCATAGTTCCTGGCATTTGCCCTTGGTGTGGCAGATGGAGAAAGTGCCAGACTGAAAATTTGGCACGCTGCTTTGTGGGCAGGGCAGCTGATGGGTGGGGTGGTGCCAACATTGGAAGTCTTTTTCCCCCAGAGCTAACTGAGGAAACCATGAGAATACAAGATGTAGGGCTGGATGAACACAGCAGGCCAAGCAGCATCAGAGGAGCAGGAAGGCTGACGTTTCGGGCTTAGACCCTTCTTCAGAAATGGGGGAGGGGAAGGGAGTTCTGAATTAAATAGGGAGAGGGGGGAGGCGGATAGAAGATGGATAGAGGAGAAGATAGGTGGAGTGGAGACAGACAGGTGGAGAGGAGACAGACAGGTCAAAGAGGCGGGGATGGAGCCAGTAAAGGTAAGTGTAGGTGGGGAGTTAGGGAGGAGATAGGTCAAGGGGGCAGGATGATATTAGTAGGTAGGAGATGGGGGTGGGGCTTGAGGTGGGAGGAGGGGATAGGTGGGAGGAATGACAGGTTAGGGAGGCGGGGACAAGCTGGGCTGGTTTTGGGATGCAGTAGGGGGAGGGGAGATTTTGAAGCTTGTGAAGTCCACATTGATACCATTGGGCTGCAGGGTTCCCAAGCAGAATATGAGGTGCTGTTCCTGCAACCTTCGGGTGGCATCGTTGTGGCACTGCAGGAGGCCTAGGATGGACATGTCGTCTAAGGAATGGGAGGGGCAGTTGAAATGGTTCGCGACTGGGAGGTGCAGTTGTTTAGTGCGAACCGAGCGTAGGTGTTCTGCAAAGCGGTCCCCAAGCCTCCGCTTGGTTTCCCCGATGTAGCGTAGGCCACAACGGGAACAGCAGATGCAGTATACCACATTAGCAGATGTGCAGGTGAACATCTGCTTGATGTGGAAAGTCTTCTTGGAGCCTGGGATGGGGGTGAGGGGGGAGGTGTAGGGGCAGGTGTAGCACTTCCTGCGGTTGCAGGGAAAAGTGCCGGGTGTGGTGGGGCTGGAGGGGAGTGTGGAGCAGACAAGGGAGTCCCGGAGAGAGTTGTCCCTCCGGAAAGATAAGGGTGGGGGGGAAAATGTCTTTGGTGGTGGGGTCGGATTGCATGACATCAGACCATGCCAGGCTGAGGTTGCCATCCAGGTCAGTGCAGTCTCAGCTGTCTGGAGGAATGCCCAGCACTGTAGGAAGAAGAACAATGCCCTTCTGCACTCTGCCAGAGTAATCCCACCACCCTCCCTTCATTACCTTGCACTCAGCACCTGCCATCAAGCCTCAAGCTCTACCACTCTCATTATTGCCTGCAACATCTTCCCCTCTCATTCACCCCAATCCCCAACACTACTGACCCCTGCATACCCTTGATGTTGCCTACTCACTTGCTTGGGAGACCTCTCTGCTTCGCCAACAGTGACAACTGTGCCAGGTACTTTCATTTTCCATAGTACCTGCATCTCTCTCATTCCAGGAACAAAACAACACACAAAAGGACAGAAAGACTTGAGATGGGAGGGCGGGGGAGGAGGGTGGGTGGTTGGGGGAAGGGTGTGGTAGTAGAAACTGCCCCTGGCGTGCTGTGCAAGAACCCCGTAAGTGAAGGCTATCCGCTTGACTGGACTGAGCATTGCTGACAATGTGGCAAAACATAAGTCATAAGATAAGAGCCTATGGTGTTGGAAGTAGTATATTGGTGTAGATAGAGAATTGCTAACGGGCAGGAAACAGCGAATGGTGATAAGGGGTTCTTTTTCAGATTGGCGACCTATGACCAGTGGCGTTCCACAGCGATCAGTACTGCAACCACAACTGTTTGCAATATATATCAATGACTTGGGGGGAGGAAGCAAATGTATTGTGGCTAAAATTTCAGATGACACAAAAATAGGACAAAAGGCAAGTTGCAAGAGGCATACAAAGTTTACTAAGAGATTAAGTGAGTGGACAAAAAAAAATGGTTAATAGGACATAACGTGTAATAACTTCTCTGAACAGGTTAATTAGGAAATATCTAAAACGTGATCTGAAAGCATCCCGGTAGTCTCCCTAACTCTGAGTCAGGAAGTCTGGGTTCAAATCCCACCTATCCCAAACATTTATCATAACATACCTTCTTAAAATTACTTCTGAGTGCAGAAGCAGATGGGACAGTTGTCCATTTTGGAAGGGAGATCAAAAGAACTGTATTACTTCAATGGACAAAAACCGCAGAAAGCTGCGATGCAATGTGACTTCGGGATACTTGTGCATGAAGCACAGAAAACTAGCACATGGGTGCTGCAGGTAATCAGGAAGGCCAATGGAATGTTGGTCCTTATTTCAAGGGGGTTGGAGTATAAGAGCAGGGAAGTCTTACAATGTACAAGGTGTTAGTCAGACCACATCTGGAGTACTGTGAGCTGTTTTGGTTCCCTTATTTAAGGAAAAATATCATTTCATTGGAGGTAGTTGTCTCATTTTCCGATACTACAACCTCCAGCTGCATGTTGCATTTAGGTCTGAGTACTTTGATGCCACCAATCCTCTTTTTTTTCTACAAAGGAACAGAAATTGCTGGAGAAACACAACATCTGTGAAGAAACAGCAAAATTAAGATTTCAAGTCCAGTGGCCCGTCTTCAGAAACTTTTTTCTCTTTTTTAAACTCTTCTTCCAGCACCAAGTCTAGTGCCTGTAAAATATTTAGTGGCAGAGGGTAGAACATCAGTAACTCTATTCAGAACAGGCATTTGTCTTAAATAAAAAGGTAGCCCATAGAATGACAGCAATTGGCAGAAGTCATTTACTAGTCATTCATAATTCTAAAGGACTCTTGGGAGGTATGCAGAATGTATCAGTTCCCTTTGCATACTCATGCTCATACTCATACTCATACTCATACTCAACCACCTCCAGCAGAGATTGGAGATTGCATGGAGCTCAATATAACATGGGACATGAACTCCTTCTGAACTATTATCTCATACAATATTAATGCCAGAAAATCTGGGATAGGTACCTCTGCTAATAGAGCTTTAATACTTACAACATTTATCATTGATGGTGAAGGGGCTTCACAGAAACAGTCAGAAAATCAGAAAACAAATTACCTCAATTGGGCAATTTAATGATATTTGCTATTTAGTATTATTTTATTAAGAGGATCAAGCCATAATAGAATTTAAATATTGTATTAAGATCACAGATTGAGTTTATTTGAAGCATGATCTTAAATTGACTCAGATACACTATTATTGCGCAGTCATTGGAAAAGTTCTGAATGTTGGGAAGATTTCTTATAAATGTAGGCATGCAATACCCTCTTTACTTAATGTGCATCTATAAATATTGTGGAGTATTTACGAAATTCAAAGATGCACTCTAGTTGTAAACTGATGGCCTCCTGATGATTTTCTCAAATGATCCTGCCTCATCAGTGCACCCCTCTGACTATACTCTGCCTTGAATGGTGTATGAACTTGAACTGTAGATATTGAAATGCTTTAAGGAACAACGTCCAGACATTTCCTCAAAACAGCAGCTGCACTGATGCCATAACTTCAGTCAAAGTGGCACAGTAACAAAGCATATATGCATAAATATGGTTTCCATTGCACTTTGAGTCAAGATGATGTATAAACAACTCTGAGGAATCTCCTTACAATATCTTTAGAAATAAATAATGTTGTTGGACAAAAATAAATAGGAAGAAAATCTTTTACAACTGGCTGATAATTTCATCTGAGTCACTTGTTTCGAAATATTTTCTGCTGATAATTGTTGAGAAACATAAAGACAGAACTTTGAGCAAAATTGTTACAGCTCCCTTGTGCTGTGAAATCAGTTAATTAAAAATAAATAGAGTTTCAAAATTGTCTCACTGCAATAGTGGGAGAAATACGTTTTACACAGTTGCACACGGATTCATAAAGATGTGGAAGAGTTAAAATTCAATCCCAGATCTATGCTGAGTTGGTTCATCTCTGTCAAGTTGAGGAAGAGGAGATACTGCATTTGGCTTTAGCATTCTCAGAAAGAAGAGGAGAAAAGACAATCGGGTTTTGAGTTCAGAGATCTTGGTTGGGAAGTGTATGCAAGTAGATTTTAGACAAAGACTAGAACAGGTTCATCATGCAATGATAGTGTTTAGTCAGGTAACCTGCTGCAGTAACTGGTGTACATTACCAGAAGGCTTGTAGCACCTGTGGAATGGTGTAAGTCACCTCCTTTAAGACAGAATTAAATTGGAAGCAAAACATCAAAGCTGTTGAAAGTACTGTTTAACATTTTTACATTGTTTTCCACTTTCAGAGTTCCCATAATCTCAGGTTTAGACTTAGTTAGTAGTCCTACTTATTCTGTTTAAAGTAACTGAAACTGTCCCATCTGCTTCTGCACTGAGAAGTAATTTTAAACAACCAGTTCAGGTATGTTATGATAAATGTTTGGGATAGGTGGGATTTGAACCCAGACCTCCTGACTCAGAGTTAGGGAGACTACCGGGATGCTTTCAGATCACGTTTTAGATATTTCCTAATTAACCTGTTCAGAGAAGTTATTACACACTACCACTGTGCCACATGAGCTCTCATGACCGTATTTTTAAAAAATGAGCACACAAACTGTTCAACTCATTTCTGAATATCATCTGACTTGTCATTTGAACTGTAGCCAGTAGAGTCTGCAACTAAAACCTGATAACCTCATAATTACTTGTGAAATTAAAGCTTTGTTTAAGTTGGACCATCAACAGAAACAGCTATAACATACCAACTGACTTATTGTTCATTTCATGATGGAGATAGACATAAAAACCCAATGGCTGTTACACAAAAGTGAAATGGATCCATTGACCCGACAATGTAATGTGAAGATTCCTCATTTAAACACAAAAGACCTTAACTCTCTTGAGCACTCAAGATGTGCAAAGCCACAACTTCAGATCTTATTAACCAAGTACATCATCTTATTCAGAAAAGGAATCTGAACTTGTAAGAACATTACACTGGTGAGAAGCAGCTTTGCAGTCAGAGAGACCAGCAGAAAGCCATTGAATAATCTGCACTCAATTAAGTGAAAGTGAAAAAAAAACCCTCAGTCCAATCTGTTCTTACTTAAAGTTCACCTGAGAACCAAGTTCCTAGCATTTTACCTACCAGAAGCCTCTCAGATTACTAAGAATCTTCTGTTTTTAAGATCTTCACTCCAACCAAGCCATCAACTTATCTAAGAAACTACATGCCTGCTGCAAAAGAGACTAATATAATCCTAAATTGTAATTGTGTTTTTTCTTCATCTGCTTCTAAGTTTTCTAGTGGTAATGTGTGAGAGTTGACTAAGTGAGATGTCGCATCTTTAAACCACCAAGGCAAACATGGGATTAAAAAGTCTTTCTTTATTTTCAAATTATTAAAAAAAAACTGTGCTGTTGGAATTATTTCAAATGGGATGGACACTCTCTGCATAAGAAAATAAATGGACGTTACAAATAAATATACTTTGATCATGGGGGACAGTAAAACAAAAACACCCAATCTGTCTTTGACCTCCCCAACCCATCATCATGACCATCCCCTTCATGTTGCCATCTCATTGGCATTACAGAATAGTGAGACCCAATCACAAATAGGGCCACATCTGATTACATCTCTGCATCACTTTCCAGCCGTATTCAGTTGCCCCCTTCGAGCCCTACTTTTTTTGTCTACCCCTCCTGGGGAAAAGAATTCACCCCACTGGAACTTTCACCCTATTTTCTTTTTTGAATGCACAGATGATGTGTTTAAAGATGCGGCTTCTGTAAGTTACTTGTGCATGCTACGGGTTTGCAGTAATTGGCAAAATAAAATGACTGGTGTGTGACCTCCCCTGGGATTTTGGGATGCAGTGCAGCCAAGCCACTTAGAAAATAAGCAGACATTCCTATATGTAAATAAAAAATAAACACACAAATTAGGAGCAGGAGTAGGCCATTTGGCCCCACAAGCCTGCTCTGCCATTCAGTACAAACATGTTTGGTCTGATTGTGGCCGTGATTCCACTTTTCTGCTTCCTCCCCATAACTCTTGAATCCCTTGTTAATCAAAAACCTATCTGACTCAGCCTTGAATACGTTCAATGATCAAACCTCCAATGCTCTCCGGGGAAGAGAGTTCCATAGACTGTGAGATAAAAGAAATATCTATCTCAAGTGGGAGTCTCTTAATTTGTAAGTTGTGTTCTCTAGTTCTAGATTGTCCCACAAGGGGAAATGTCCTCTCAGCATCCACCCTGTCAAGACCTGACAGGATTTTGTACGCTTCGAAAAGTTTACATTTAATTCTTCTAAACTCCAATTCGCCCAATTTCTGCAACTTGTTTCTCATACAACAGCTCCTTTATCCCAGAAATCAGATGTGTGAACTTCCTTTGAATCGCTTCTAATGCAACTATATCCTTTTGCATTTTCCCATTCCCTTACAACTGCAGTGTTTGTGAAAAGTGTCATGTAAATGCAAACTTCTCCTTCTTCCCTAACTTTTGAGGCCATCAATACATCTCAGCAATTCTGAAGCTAATGATCTGCTCAACCATCCTCTCACCTCCACCTTCAATGCCCTTGTTCCTATAAAAGCATTGCTGTGTCTTACTCTGACTGTTCTCCATGGTACCTTCCCAAGGGATGCAGTTTGAGTGGGTATGGTGGACAACCAATTAATCCATTCTCTGCCAGGCCTGGCTGATTCGCTTATGATTTCAGGGAATCCACACAAATCACTTGTTCATTGATGAGGTCTTGGAAGTTTATATCCTGCTGGACCATTGCATGTCAGAAAGAAAATGGCAGAACTGATGCAAAGGTGGACGAGCTACCAGAGGAGAAGCCCTGTAGATCTACTTGTCTGCGGGGAGCAAGTCTCATAGCTGAACCTCTCAGGACCTATGTTTCATTCAGTAAGAAGCTCATCAATGAAATGTCTTGCCTGCTGTAGTTACAACTGCAGGCTCCAAGCAGGGCATTTCCAATGGTTATAAATGAGCTTCCTACATATCTCTGTCCTTCCAGGCCCGAATAAACGACATCTACATTGTTTTCCAGTTTCCTATGTACTGTCACACTGTATTCCAAGAGAGCTGAATACATTTCATTCTCCCCTACCAGAATGATATTGTGCAGCTTTTCTCAGATTGCAGGCCACTCCCATGCCATGGGCCAGCATTGAAATGGCTGCTCATTGCTTTGTGAGCCATGTGTCAATTCCACCATGTGACACAATTGAAAGAGAGACCATCCCCTTAACCATCCAGTTGGTTTGCAGTCCACAGTGACAATGCAGGTTGATGCATGGTGTCCTGGCAGAAATCACAATGTCTCTGTTGTGTGGCAGATTATCACCTTGGCAAGCTGGCTGGCTAAGCAGCAACTGTTGAAGCAACAGATACAGGAGAATGATTGCAGTTATCCCGAGAGGAGACAGCAAGGTTATGCTCCCCTGCGCCATTACTGCTTCCCCTTCCTAGCAATATACTGGAGGAAAGAGAAATTGCTGTCCTGTAAGCCTCTTTAAACAATGGTATCTGCAGGCAGAATGAATGCAGTCTGAGCCTGAAAAATATGTCTTGATTTGAGATGATTACTTGCACACAGGTTTTTTTTAAGAAAACAAATGTTCAATGTACCTGCTTGTATGGTTGGAAGAGCATTTCAGATTTGGTGTGAAGTATTTAGTTAGCTTTGTTGCTGATAAAACAGATCATGCAGTCAATTCAAAACCATCAATGTCCCTGTTTATATTTCAGACCTCTGGAGATTAGAGTTCTGGTCAGAATGACCCAAAGTGAAAATGATTTTTCCAGAGTTTATGCAGAGAAACAATCTGCAAGTTGCTTTTCTGTAGGAGGAATGCATTCTGATATCCCTTTGCTGTTCCGGTTTTAGAAAAATTGTGTTTCAGTTCAGATTTTCAGCCATTTAATCTAATTTTCATAAAACTATGTACAGACATATCTATGACAATTATATTTTTCCTGATATCCAATCAGATTGACAGATTTGGTGCAATTATTATGATTATGCTGCAAGTTCTTTGCAAATGAATACCCAGAATAAGAATATACTGAGCGACAAGGTTCAAGAAATACTTGGGGTAAGTCTTCATGAATAATATTGCCTTGTATTCTTGAAATTGCACAATGTTCTGCCTCCTCTGTTTTAATCAAGCTGTCGGTCAACTGGTTACTTACAAACTGTAATTATGCCCCCTTGTCCACTTGTCCCCTGAATTTGCTGTCCTGGTTTATAATGCTTGAACCTGTTGATAAATTTACTGATGTCACTGTTTCAAGGTATCCATTATTCATGTGCACTTAGAAGAATACAGCTGAGGTGAGAATTGGAGCTTTTCGAGTGATTTGATTTCAGTTGATTACTGATATCTGAATTAAATAATGATTTGAAAACACAGAAATTCAATAAAACGTGAAGCTAGTTGTTGTGGTGTTTCATGTGAACAACAAAAATCTTCGAGAATTCTGAGTGCTATTTGTGGGAGTTTGCTATAAATTGGCTGCTGTGTTTCTGATATTACATCTGTGGCCAAGCTTCAGTAGATTTTTCATTGGCATTGTGAACTATTCCTTGGTCAAAAAGGATGCTATATGAATGCAAGTTTTATTTTCCTTGGGAATATTTAGAGGACTCCGACTCAATCAAATGGATCATGTAAAAAGCAATGCTTTCTTAAAAAAAATTGAAGATGGAAAAGGATTTTGTAAAAGAGAACACTGTAGAAAGTTAGAAAAATAACCTCTATTTCTGCAGCCTTGTCATTGAGTGAAATGATGGGGGTGGCATGGTGACTCACTAGTGGGCACTTCTGCCCCACAGCGCCAGGAACCCGGGTTTGATTTCACCCTTGGGTGAGTGTGTAGAGTTTGCACATTCACCCCGTGTCTGTGTGGGCTTCCTCTGGGTGCTCTGGTTTCCTCCCACAGTCCAAAGATGTGTAGGTTAGGTGGATGAGCCATGCTAAATTGTCCCATAGTGTCTGGGGATGTGCAGGCCAGGTGGGTTAGCCATGGGAAATGCAGGGTGACAGGAATGGGGTGGATCTGGGTAGGATGCCATTTGGAGGGTCAGTGTGGACTTGATGGGCTGAATGGCCTGCTTCCACACTGTAGGGATTCTATGATTCTACATCGTTAAATGTATTCTAAAATGATATTTCCAATGCTCTTCATGTTCTTGCATCAGAATAGGGAGGTGATTGTGGAATGTCACAGTGAGCCTGTTCAGTGCTTCATCTTGGAAGCTTTGCATCATTGTTATTTTACGCATAACATTTCAGCATTGACACAACGAGCTGTTCTTTATCGAATTTTATCGAGCTGATTGTGGCACTTGGGAAACATGATACACATTGCTGGGTGTATTTTCTTAGGCCTGCTGACCAGCCAAGCCCAAGAGATGGTGTCATGTAGCAGACGGATAGAAGGGGAGCAAACACATGGGCTGAATTTTATGCATGTGGGTGGAGTGGAAGATGGGTTGTGGTGGGGTCAATAAATTAGTGCAATGCCATAGACACTGGTTCTAATGGCAACCTATTTGCCCTGGCTGCACATTTACAAGTGTCAGAGAAGGGATTAGGGGCCCCTGGATAAATGGCTACTGAACAACTGCTTCCTGCCTTTCTGATACCAAGGCAGAAGCTCAGCATTTCTCACCACTTTGGGAAGAAAGGGGGAGTAATCACATCCTTTATGGGCAGCTTAGGCCCATCAAAAGGCCCTTTCCCAAGGTTTTGTTCCTCCCTTGGATTAGCCCAAATGCTCTCACTGTTCTAGTGCTGGTAGTATGGAATATAAGTTTTAACTTTGGCTAATTGAAATTTATTAGTTATAGAATCATAGAGTCATACAGCATGGAGATGGACCTCGCGGTCCAATTCATCCATGCTGATCAACATCCCCTGACCTTGTCCCATTTGTCAGCATACCCCTTTAAACCCTTCCTTTTCATGTGCTCATCCAGATGCCATTTAAATGTTGTATTTGTACCAACCTCTGCCACTTCCTCTGGCAGGTTGTTCCATATACACACCACCCTCACCTTGAAAAAAGTTATCCCTCAGGTGCTGCCAGACCTGCTGAGTTTCTCCAGAAATTTCTTTTTTTGTTAAAAATCTGTCTGTCTCAGCCTTGAATATATTTAGCAGCCCAGCCTTGACAGCCCTCTGCGGTAAAGAATACCAGAGAGTCACTACCCTCTGGGAAAAGAAATGCCTCCTCATTTCTGGCTTAACTGGGCGACCTCTTATTCTGAGATTATGCTGTCCGATCCCAGACTCTCCCACAATAGGAAACAACCTCACCATATCTATCCTGTCAAGCCCCCTAAGAATCCTTTATCTTTCAATGGAATCTCCTCCCGTTCTCTAAACTCCACTGCTTGCAAGCCCAACCTACCCAAACTCTCTTCACAAAATAAACCCTCCATACCCATGCCTTCTCTAGGATTGCCTTATTACCAGGATATCTTCTTTTTGATAAGGGGACCAAGATTGTTCACAGTACTCCAGCTGTGGTGCGACTAATACCTTGTATCCTTTATTTATAGTTATGAATACAGTTATTAAACCTGCCTCATTGCACGTTATCAGATCCAAAGTAACATGATCCTTGGTTGGATCCCCGACATACTGTTGGAGGAAATTTCCCTGAATACACACTATAAGTACTTCCTCATGGTTACCTTTGCTAATTTGATTTTCCCAATCTAGAAGCTTCAAGGTCAAATGTTGCCCGCCACAAATAGCCCCTTTTACAGTGCGCATAGTATGAAGGAAACAAAAAGAACAAGTTTCTGAGGTCACATAGGTGCCATGAGTGTTTCTTCTTTGCAAATAGAAACCCACATTTGTACAGGTATTGCTAATTTACATTATCAGCTGTCTGGTCGAGTGCCAGAAGATTGAAGCTACAGAGGTGAACAATCTTTCGCAACATGTCCAGTGCAGCATAACATCAGCATCTTCTCATTGTTCAATTGAGGACATCATCACATATTTGAAACAGATAAAAATATTAACTGTTATTAAACAACAGGAAAAATGAAGGAAAAGCAGAACAAAAAACCACAATTGCTTCTGGAAATAAACAGAGGATGGTTGCCTTTCAAACAAGAGCTAATTTACAGACAATGAGTGATCACTTCACTCAACTCAGATCTACCGGATCAGGTGTCGATTAAGTCTTGACTGCCTCATTGTGCCTGAGATTACTGTGCTGTATCATGGTGAAGTTGATGATCCTCCTGCTCAATGTTCAATCTTCCTTCTTGGAAGATGCTGCTGCTGCTGCCCCAGCTCTCAAAGATTATGTCTGGAGTGTACTGTGAACCTCCACCCTCACAGAACACTGATCCAGACATCAGAACCTCACCTTCAGGAGGCCTATTGTCTGCTCCACAATGTCCTTGGTGGAAGAATGGGTTGCATTGTGTCCATGCTTACTTTCTGTGGGTTTTGTAACATTGCCATCAGCCATGGTTACATAGCATTGCCTTCATCTTCTAGTAACCCATCCTTCCAAGCATTATGCTCCTGAAATAAAGCAGGAACCTGCGAGTTCTCAAGGATCTAGGCATCATGGCAGCTCCCAGGGGTACTTGGCAGACTTCTAAGGCTTAGTACTGAAGATCACAGATGGACTTGTACATTGATGGAATGGGACTTTGCCTTACCAATAAGTCAGCTGCTTTATGAAATGTTGCCCTCAGTGTCATGCGTATATAGTCTATTCCCCAGCATGTTCCTGGGGGAAGCCAGCTTTGTTGGAAAAGTCAACTCCCTGGGCTTCGTCACTGTGAAATAAGCTGAAGCAGTGTGATCTGTATCCATCAGTAATGGCCTTGATACAATTGTTGGATGAGTATTGAGAGACCCCACATGGATCCCCAGTGGATCTTGGAAGTAACCAGTTGCATAAAATTTAGGAGAGCTGTCTTGATGGCCACTGGGATAGGATGATCTTCATGTCGCAGGTCCTGGTCCAGCAGATGACACAGTTCTGTGCAGTGTCCCAGGACATCCTCAATCTACAGCTGTAATGTGCCTCAGACATCTGGAAGAAATAGCCTCGAAAATGCTAGATTCTGTGCCTTCTTCACCAGTGCTGCGTCCCCTGAGGATCTTCAGCTGCATTTTCTTTATATGGAATTGTTCTACAGTCGGTGGAAGTTGCTGCTGGTCTTAGGGTTGTGGCTCAATTTCTCTGCTGCTTTCTTAGAGCCCAGCCCCAGCAATAATCACCTCACTGCAGCTGCCTCAAATCGATCACAGTTCCAAACAATCAATGTGGAGAACACTAGAAACAGAACAAGTCCTCAGTTACATGAGCACTCAGCATTCATATCATTCTCAAATCGTGGTTTAGCATAGCCCTTTATACAGAAGGACATCAAGGCAGACCATGGGATGCATGCACCTTGACCTTTGACATAGTGGACCTTCTACTGATGTATGCAGTACAAGCCCTTCTGTACAAATACAGTGGGAATTTGTAAGTGTCAATGATTCCTGATACCTTGGCCCCCACTTCACCCATGAACAGCAGCATCGAATGTGGGAGTATGTTGGCAAATATTTACAGTTCAAGGTAAGAGGAAACCATCTCCTTCTATAGCTTGAGATCTTGGATTGTCTTCGTGTATGGTGATGTGCAAGTGTGGCTTCTAAGGTCACTGGGGATTCCTTCTGTTTCATAGAGATGGCTATGGTCAATCTGTAATTATCAATGACATGGTTAAGTTTGTTTGTGGGCAGGGTTTGTATTTGACATTATTGGTCACTGCCTGCATTTTGTTTGCAGTATTCCTTGGTTACTGATGTCTTAAAAACTGTCCTGTGTGCTTTTGACTCAGTTTCCTGAGCGTATCAGACTAACCTGCCTACTGCTCCTGCACCTCTTCACGCCTTTGATTGAAATCATTAAACGCCAAATCCAATGGATCCTTTCCTGCCTGGGGCTGAGAAGGTGCCTGGTTTCTAACCGTTCTGCGTTCCAGCAACCTCAGTTGGCTGCAAAGACATGCCAGTGAGGTGTTCACCAGCGTGTGCCTCTGTGTGAGCAAGGTGTCAGGATCTGAGCTGGGAAAGGGTGCAGGAGACAGTCTTACTAGTGCTTCTTGAGGGTTCTGTGGCCCCTTCTTCTGAGGTGGTGGGGGAGATAATATCCTGAAGGGCTGATCTCTCTGTTGTGGATGCAACTGGTTCCTGCAGGAGAAGAGAGAGGGTGACTGGATTGCAAAATAGGGTTTGAAGTTTGGACATGTTGCATTCACCGTGGGAGGAATGGGAGAACAGCACAGCAGTGGACAATGAATCTTACTTGGTTGCTGGGATACGGAGATATTGGCAACACCACATGAGTAGTCACGGCCCTCTCCTGCTGAGGCAAGGCTGCTGTTCTCATAAGGAGTGTCAGGCACCCAATCATCTTGGCCCTCCATGTCCTATTTTGGGCTGTGATCTCCTGGAATGAGACAAAGAGAGGATTGATTGAGATGAAAGTGGCTCAGCTTTTGGTTCTGCTGTATGTAGAGGATAGTTGACGAGGTGTCCCAAGTCAGTGAGTGGGAAGTGCAGAGTGCATGGAGGGTTAGTAGTTGGTGCATATGGTGGGTGAGTGCAGCTGAGAGAAGATACTGCAAACTGTAGTTAGAGTGATGTGGTTTCCTCTGGTGATCTTGAGGCCAAACGTCCTCTCCCTCACCCCGTCCATCAGGACTTCAAGGGCCCTGAGGAGCCAGCTTGCCTCTACCTGTTTATCTCTGGGCCAATTTTACCCACAGTGCAACTGTGAAGGGCAGGCCCTGGCTTGCAGCAATGTGCCTAGTGCACAACTGGCCTTTCAATATGGTAGCAGTGAGAAGTCCCCGAAGGTAGCAGCAGTGGGGAGCATTTCTTCCACCTGATAGTGCGAGTGTGGTGCCATAGAGACACATAATGAGGAGAGCAGCAGACAGTTGCATGAGAAGACTTGCTAGAACTCATGGAGAGAAACTCTCCATAAATCATCTCCTTGCATCCTTGAAACTAAATGAAATACTTAAATTGAACTCAAAAATCTATATTTATTATAGACACATTTTCAAGTGGATTCATTGAAATTTGTAATTGATCTTCATAGATCATTGAACCCCTACAGTGTGGAAACAGGCCCTTCGGCCCATCAAGTCCACACCAACGCTGGCAGCATCCCACCCAGACCCATTCCTCTATAACCCACCTAATCTACACATCCCTGAAATCTACGGGCAATTTAGCATGGCCAGTCAACCTAACCTGCACATCTTTGGACTGGGGGAGGAAACTGGTGCACCTGGAGGAAACCCATGCAGACACAGGGAGAATTTGCAAACTCCACACAGACAGTCACCCAAGAGTGGGATTGAACCTGGGTCCCTGGTGCTCTGAGGCAGCAGTGCTAATCACTGAGTCACTGTGCCGCCCCTGTCTGTTTACTGCTGTCATCATTGCCTGTCTTGTCATTTGCCATGTGAAAGAGAAACGGAAGGAATGGCAACACTATATCCAGGTCAATGGTTATCATAGGAATAAATGGCATGAAGACAATTATTTTACTGTCATTCAACCTTGAAATCTACTGCACTAAAAATGCAAATTCCCTTTTAATATTTCTCTAAAGTGGCAGAAATCAAGGGTGTCTATTTTTTGGTTATATCTTCTTTCAGGTTACAGTAGGAGAGGGAAGTTGTTGGTGCAGGGGAGATTATCTCTGCAGTTTTACCTCTGGTCTGACACTACATCCAATTCAAACATTTGCTAAAAATACTCCTTCTTAGGACTTAATTAATGAGACCAGATCTTGCACAACTGCTTACCATAGCAGTTAGTGGGAGTTGCTATTATGTTTCCCTAAACTAGCTGATAAAGGCTAATCTCACATTGAAAACGCAGAGAAAGAGCAGGGAGTGCAGATTGGGAAATCATTGACCTGCAGCCAGTCAGCTCCTGATCTACTTTCCCGGCAAACCCTGCTGTTTATGGAAATATCTGACCGCAATTGGCTGAAAAGTGGCACATTTCCCCTGACAAAAGGCTGCACATTTTAGTGAACAATTCAAAACTGGAATTCATGGCAGAAATAGGAAGATATATCAATAGTAGGCAGTCTTGACGTTTATTTTTTGTTTATTACAGTGAAGGCAGTCTTGTATTGCAATGATGGTACTTGTCTAGGTTCATAAGCTGTTGTGTTTTGCTTCTTGCAAGCGAAATATTCATGAAAGGTAACTTTGCCTGGTTTGAGAAATCTTTTAACTGTCTTCTGAAGCAGTCTAATGTGTGGTCACTTCATCAATTGACTTTTAACTCCTGAATTTTCACAGATTTGGCAGCTGCATGAAGCTGTTGGGGAAAAGAATTGTTAATAATGTTAAAAGATATTTAGTCTTCTATTAAATGTGGTTATTGAACAGTAGATTTACAGTGAGATATTACACATTTTTACATTTTGAATTTCTCAGTGTTATCTGATTCTATTTTTCCTGAATTAGGCTACCAGTACAGCTATCTGCTGGTTAGGGCAACATGACCCAGAAAATATTTCTGTTATCGTAACTGAGCGACTGGCATTTGAAAACAAGGGCTTGCAGTCTGGTTTCTTCTCTGGGTCAAACGGGTATAGGTTGTGAGCTGCTGACTGCAATTATATGGAGTTTGTGGAACATTTAGAAACGAGAGTACATATTACTTCAGCTGCACAGTTACATTTTAAACTTGTTTTCGACACTTTTTTAAGCTCAGCACGTACAGGTCAACGTGACCAGATTCAATTATTTTCTCATCCTATTGATCAGTACTGTAGACCAAAAGGAGTTACTAATTTCTTTAGCGTGGCAAAGGAACAGGGCAAACAAAACCAAAAAAAAAGAAATGAAGAGCTAACCAACAACTTTATCAGTAAAATCATGTCGAGTGATTTGGAGCTGTGTACTTTGCCAGCTCCATTTAAAAGACTGATGGCCCTGGAGAGAACTTGAGCCTTCAAATATTTGCTTTCAATAGCTTTACAGGCCACTCTTCTAACTCTGCTCCTGTTTCATAAACAAGTGAAATTAATAAAATAGAAACAAGTATAATAAAACCAAAATGTGCTGAAGAAACTCAACAGGTCTGGCAGCGTCTGTGGAAAGAGAAACAGAGTTAAAGTTTTGAGTCCAGTAAGACTCTTCTTCAGAAGTGAACCTCTGTCCCATTGAGTGAAGTGATAAGGGTGGCATGGTGACTCAGTGGTTGGCACTGCTGCCCCACAGCGCCAGGGACCCAGGTTTGATTTCACCCTCGGGTGACTGTTTGTGTGGAGTTTGCACATTCTCCCTGTGTCTGTGTGGGTTTCTTCCGGGTGCTCTGGTTTCCTCCCACAGTCCAAAGATGCGCAGGTTAGGCGGATTGGCCATGGGAAATGCAGGGTTACAGGGATAGAGTAAGGGGGTGAGTCTGAGTAAGATGCTCTTTGAAGGGTTGGTGTGGACTTGATGGGCTGAATGGCCTGCTTCCACACTGTAGGGATTCTATAACTGAGCAATTGCCTACCTATTCACACGTACATACAATAAGAACAGGACAATGTTCCTGCTGTTTGGGTAACATGTCTCAATCAATGCCACCTAACAAATGAACATTGTTGTTTATCATTCCAGAAAAACAATCTGTGCCAAAATCTTCATGGTTTAAAAAAAATTGGAAATACATGGTCATGGTAAATGTCCAGAAAGTTGTTAGATCATATCTAATGTTAGAGCAATTTGAACATATTTTGGTGCAATCAGATCTTTGTATTAAAAAAAATCATCTTTCATTGAAAAAGAGGTGGTAGAGATAAGAAAATGACCGAAATAATGAAATTGATTGAGTGAACCCTGATTGAGGAGGCTATTTGATGATTGAAGTCATGTTCTTGGAGTAAATTGAGTCTTGGCATTCAGCAAAAGCCATTTTCTTTACCCCAGAATCAATCTATCAGAACGAGGTCACAGATTGTTCAATATTAAAAATGTCTTCGACAATCACAGTCAACAATTGTTGTGATCAAATGGGGCTGGATTTTTGCTACTGATATGGATTACTTGAGTTGGGAAATTTCACATTTTGCTGCATCCACCTCAGTAGTGAAGCCCCCAAACCTCTGATACTCTCTTCGGAGCCTCCAACCCCAGCAGCTGAGTGCTGAGGCGGGTTGCTTAGGTGATTTAACTTGGTCCTCTGGACTACATCTCAGTTGTATTAAGGGCAGTTAAGTACTCTCATCTCTTGGCCCCATAGACTCCCATTTCCCCCTAAAGCCTTCATGCCCCTATCTGTGCCAAATGGCCACTCATAGACTCCACACCAACTTACTGCTGAGGTAATATGAGACTGGGCTTTCGCAAAGCATGTATAATGAAGCCATCCAGTTCTAATTGAAAGTAGTTTTATTCCTGCCCTCATAATGCGTGCTTGACTGAGGCATCAGCAGGTTAGAGCACTGGAGAGCAAGGTTCATTTTGTTTGATTAATGTTTTAAATGGTTATAACGGATTGGTTTGCTGTGATCTATTTTCTCAATGTCTTAGTTTTGTTTTTTTAAAATTCACTCACTGGATGGGGGCAGTGCTGGCTAGGCCAAAATTTATTGCCCACCTCTAAGGGCAATTAAGAGTCAAACACATTGCTACAGGTCTGGAGTTATATGTCAGCCAGACCAGGTAAGGATGGCAGTATCCTTCCCTAAAGGACATTAGTGGACCAGATGGAGTTTTCCAACAATCAACAATGGATTTGTGGTCATCATTGGACTCTTAATTTGTGATTTTTAATGAACTTAAATTCCACTATCTGCTATGGCAGGATTTGAACCTGGCTCAGCAGCCCAGTCTCTAGACTGTCACCTTCCTGAAACAAGTCTTTGTACAAGACTAAGAGGTGCAAAGTATTTGAAGTCTCTGCTAGTCATTAGTTCATGGCTTTCTGATTGACATATTATAGGATTGTAGGAAAAGTTTTTTAAAGAAGAATAATGAATGGATGTTACTTTTGGAATTGGTCTACATATGTCATTGTTATTATATGGTCCGTTGATTCAATACATGATATGCATGCCATATGTATGGCAATTATCTTTGTTTATAGGCCAGAAGAAATCAGGATTTTGTTAAATCCAGTTCAGAAGCAAATTTTCAATTCAGTTGGGAAGCTATAACTGTTGAGTTCAGAAGCAAATTTAGTTTTTCTCTTAGAAGAAGAATTCAGTGGAGTTCAAGGAATAAGTTATCTCAGTCGAAGATTATAGATGGTGAAACTTAAAAACCAGGAGAGTTTGGTTAGAAATCTACAAATTATTAGAATTGAAATGGTTCACCTTTCATGGTGACTAGACATAGAATGGACATGAGATGGCATAGGGTAGATGAAGGGCCAAGGGAGTTGGGGTGGGGTGTGTTAGCATGAGTTGAGACGAAAACTATGAGTGGTCATCAGTATAGATGGGGTACATGGCTTGGCACTGTGTTACCATGGGTGCCACCTTCTTGACTTACATTACAAAATGTTCCTGAATCCAAACTGTGTTTCATGATGACTCAGAGGGGCTGTGAACCATGTGTCATTCAGTAACTGGCCTGATTCCACTGAAATTGAGAAGGTCTACGAGAAGCAACTTTATTGCTAGCAAATTGGAGTGTAAGGTATGGCCCCACCACCTTCAACTGTACCCAGTGAAAATTGACAATACCAGAAATGGATGCGGAAATACTGCAATTGGGCTCACCAACCATTTTTAAATGGTCCTGAGTCATTCTGACTCTGCAGAAATCTTGGCCAAGTTGTCAAAACAGCCATTGAATGTTCAGATACTTTCAGTATTGTTATTTGGATGTTGTGGGAATCTTGCCAAAATAACGAAAGGCATAGGTGAAGTGTGAAGATTTTCTATCAATGGTATGTTTTGAATCACTGAAAACTTTCTAAATGTATCTGAATTGAACTGTAAACTCAGTGGAGGTAACTCATTTTGAGGAATTGTAGGGTACCTTTAGGGGAGATTTATGTATACTAACATTAGTTTTGGAACTTGGATTTCAAAATAGTTGCGTGGGTGTTGATAACTTTCATGAAAGAGTTTCCTTCTCAAAAAAAGACTAGAGATTCTTCTGGAACATTGATCTAGAATGTATCAGAGAGCAGATTACTGCAAATCCCTGTGTTTTTAATGGAAAGATGTTTATACTTTATCACAAGAAAAGTAAATATGTATGGCAATTATCTTTGTTTATAGGTCAGAAGAAAGCAGGATTTTGTTAAATCCAGTTCAGAAGCAAGTTTTCAATTCAGTTGGGAAGCTATCACTGTTGAGTTCAGAAGCAAGTTCAGTTGTTCTCTTAGGAGAAGAATTCAGTGGAGTTCAAGGAATAAGTTATCTCAGTCGAAGAGTATAGTTTGTGAAATTTCCGAACCAGGAGAATTTGGTTAGAAATCCACAAATTATTAGAATTGAAATGGTTCACCTTTCAAATTTGTGAAAAAAAATCATGTCAGTAGATGTGAAAAGTGCAAATTGATTTGTCTTCAGAGTGTATAGCAAGGAAACCATCAGGAGTTATATAAATAGGCAACCCCTTAAGTGTTGAGAAAAAGAATTAAGTTCTTTGGACTTGTCTCCATAATGGAGAATATTGGGGAACAGGTTGAAAGTTTGTTTCACTTGTGGTTTGAGATCATCCTTAATTGTTTATTTTTAGGTAAGTTGATTTATTTATTTTAATTTCTTCTTTTGTGTAGTAAATTTTGTTTTGTTGTGAAAGAAAATCTGCACCCACATGTGAATATGTGACTAACTACCTCATTAACTAACTAAGCAAAAAATAAACATAAGATCAAGCCAGATTTCATTCTGGGATCTCACTTCTTTTGTTGTACCATCATCTGATATCATAACAGATTTAATAATGCTGATATGGAATAAAAATGAATCTGTTGGACACAGTGCAAGAAGTATCCAAACTGGATTTGGTAAATTGATTTACCATCTTAAGACATATAAGCACTGTTTTTAGTTGTCGCTGTTTACTCTGCACTGCAGATGTGTTTTTGTGTTTTACTTTAGTAGTGTTTCACTAGTGGTAGAATTGTTAAAATGCTATACAATCATAGAACCCCTACAGTGTCCAAACAAGCCATTCGGCCCAACAACTCTACACTGCCCCTCTGAAGAGCATCCCACTCAGACTCATTCCCCTATCCCTGCATTTCCCATGTCTAACCCACATAGCCCTGGGCACTATAGGCAATTTAGCACGGCCAATCCACCTACCCTGCACATCTTTGGACTGTGGGAGGAAACCGGAGCACCTGGAGGAAACCCACGCAGACACGAGGGGAATGTGCGAATTCCACACAGTCGCCTGAAGCTGGAATTGAGCCCAGGTCCCTGGCACTGTGAGGCAGCAGTGCCAGCCACTAAGCCACTGTGCCACCCTATAATTAGGCAAACAACAGTTAAAGATTGTAGATTATGTTTGGACTGTATCTGAGAATTATGATAAGCCAGTAGCCAAATGCATGGCATTTTTTCTTGATGTGGAATCTCAGCTGACAAAGTCATGACTGGATTCAAGATGTCTGAGCCATTTATTCCCCTTTCATCTGCAGGTTGCAGGATGGAACTAGTAATCCAAGACATCAGGTTCAGAAATTTTTGTTGCTACGAATCATGCAATCAACTTTATTGACCTCAAATTGTCACTAAAAAGCCAGCAGTTGATCTGAAGTTTTTCTGATGAAGGGTCTAGGCCCGAAACGTCAGCCTCTCTGCTCCTATGATGCTGCTTGGCCTGCTGTGTTCATCCAGCCCTGCACCTTGTTGTCTCGGATTCTCCAGCATCTGCAGTTCCTACTATCGTTGATCTGAAGTGTTGCCCTTAAGTTTGGGCATGATAGTAGATTGAGCTTTTATCTATGTTAAGGTGGCATGTTCATGGTTAGCACATTTGTGTCAAATATCATGATATTGTAACGTACACAGGAATTGGCGCAAAATAATAATTTACTTGCATGTTTTGTGGACAAACAGAAATCAAGGGATGAACTTCTTTGCCAAAAAAAAAAGTTTTTAGAAGTGAGATGCATGATGCCCAATCCAACCCCGGCCCATGTCAGTATTTCTCATGCATTCATCAGCTCTCTGTCTCATTCATGGTGAAAGTGGCCTCTTCAGCACTCCTCTTGTGGCAGGAGGTGCAGATGTGCTTGCTGCTGCTGGGACTTTGTGGAGTTCATGCTGCTGATGCCATATTTAAATCGTGGCTCCTCAGCACTGAGGTACTGCAAGCCATGAGCTGAGCTTCAGACTGTGGAGTTCCAAAGTTTTCCTCCAGGGAATGGCCCAAAAATGCAAGATGATGGCTCGCTTCGCTGACAGACCGCTGGAGGCCCGCTGTTGGCCATTCGAGTGCTGGAAAGGAGGTCAGTGCTTTCTGCCTCTGCTCAGCAAAGGATGCCACACCACTGGACCTGGCCAAGGTAATGGCACATGTCAGCAATGTGTGCTGGGAGAAAGAGAAAGCAGAGATTGTCTGCACTCTGTAAGGATAAGGCTATAATTCTGCTCCTGTACAGACCTCTGACCGAGGCATATTGACTGCGGCTAGCACAACTGCGAGTAGCATGTCCGTTCAACAGCACTCCCCCTCCTCATCTTTCAAAACTACTAACCCTGCCTGTGTTCTGCCCTTCCTACTCACTCACCAATGGCCACTGAGCCCCTCTCCTGCTCCTGCATCTTACATCTGCTGTCGTCAGTCTCAGTCCTTCTCTTTGCCTCCTGCTAGCAAAGATTGGCCCAGCCCTCAGACCGATGCCCCCCCACCCCAGTATCCCTACTGTTCTACCTATAGTTCTCAGACTAGTTGCCCCTGACCCACAGAAATGACTGTAGGCTGGAATCAGAGGAGCCTTTTGACTGATTGTAGTAGTACCCCTTGACTGACTGTAGCCCTACTTGACCCCAGAGGACAGCTTTGATATCCATGGATGGCCCTTTAGTTGAAGCGAATACAGTGCCTACACTTGCTGTGGGTGGTGACACTGAGGTAGCACTGGGCCCTGCAGCAACATTTGCAGCAAACCCCTTGACTATTCAGTACTCCATGCCATGATAAGTTGCCTGCACTCCCTCTGCATGAAAAAGCAATGCAAACCACAGAGGCTGGCAGCCTCCACCTAAGTGTGAGCGAATACAAAGCTAAGAATCATTAAATGCAACCAGTGTAGATAATAAGATTCACGTATCTCCCTACGTGCAGTGAGACTTGATGGAAGCTTGCAAGTGTAAGTGTCTCTGAGAATAAGGTATTAGCCATCTGAAGGATGAATGAATCCTCTGGGATCAGCTGTATGTGCTCTTGTTAGGTAACAAAACGATTTCTGTTGGGATAATGATTACAGCCACCTTTATAACCATAGATTAGTCATGCAGTCCTTTTAACAGCATATCTTGTCAAATGATTTCATGGTTAAGGTTTTTGCTTTCACCTGTCCAATTCTTCAGGAGGTAAATACAGTCACGGTGATAACAAAGTACGTAGAGTGAAGGGTCATTGATTTGATTTATGCTTTGCGGTCTCAATCAGGCAGGGATTTGGAATGCTATCTGCAACTGCAGTGTGGTTGCCTAGAGAGGGCAAGAATTGCATTTGTAATCCTACATGAAAGGAGTGTGTGTGTGCGTGTGTGAGTGTGTGTGTGTATGTGTGTGTGTGTGTGTGCGCGCGCATGTGTGTGCGTGTGTGTGTGAGTGAGTGTGTGTGTGAGAGAGTCAGTGAGTGTGAGTGTGTGTGTGTGTGCGCGCGTGTGTGCGTGTGTGTGTGCGCGCGCGTGTGCGTGTGTGTGAGAGTGTGTGTGTGTGAGTCAGTGAGTGTGAGTGTGTGTGTGTGCGTGCGCGTGTGTGTGTGTGTGAGTCAGTGAGTGTGTGTGTATGTGTGTGTGTGTGAGTGAGTGTGTGTGTGTCAGTGAGTGTGAGTGTGTGTGTGTGAGAGTCAGTGAGTGTGTGTGTGAGTCAGTGAGTGTGAGTGTGTGTGTGCGCATGTGTGAGTGTGTGTGTGTGACAGTCAGTGAGTGTGAGTGTGTGTGTGTGTGTTGTGTGAGAGAGAGATAGAGAGAGGTGCACTTGAAGATTTAGATGAAGCATATGAGATTGACTGACACTTCAGAATATTTTGACATTTTGAGCCTCAAAGGCATAGAGACTGAGGGTGAGAAACATTCACTCCGCATCAAAAATTGAGAATAAACCTAGTTGGAGCAAAATCTGTTCAAAGTTTGGGATGCAGGAAAACTTTTCATAATCATGGAACTCCTTGTATCTTAAATGACCTGATGATGGAAAACTACCTTTTGGGTTGGGTTGGTTTGCACACTTGGGCGACACAGCGTAGGTCCTTGGCAACATTAGTAAGCAAGTTAGCACAATAACAGAAGAATTGTAAAAGGTATAACTACTACTAAAATAGTTGCAGGTTTTACTTCAAGAGAAGTCAACCATTGACCAAAGCAACAATAGCACTGGGAGTATTGTACGATGGTGACCTAATATAAAACTAAACAATTTAAACGAGAACAATTTATTTTTAACACTCATTCTGACATGTTTATCTTTATAGAACTAAAGTATTGATGTGTACACACTGTTGTCAATTGATTGATTTAATTAACAAATTAACATTAAAGTATAATACTGGCTACTTGTAAGGAAAATGAGGCGAAGCCCATTTTTCTGATACCAGTAGTTATGTACAATTAAACAAGCAGAAATTGAGCACAATGATTAGTAGCCTTTCATTTCTCCCTCATTTGAATTTGATTTGAGTTTAATTTAGGACTGGTTCAACCTTTGAAGGCTAACCATGGTGGATTGTTTTCGGGACTGGATGACTTTGACAGTGCCATTTCAATACAACTGTTTTAACAAAAGTGATGTGAATAAGTAATGATTGCAGATACTTTAAACTGCAACGGCAAACTGTATCCAAGAAGCTACCTTGCCTTACTGTATATTTTTATGCTTCCAAATCAGTTTTTAATTATTAATTGTTAATAGCTACAGTGAACTAATTACCCCTTGTATTAATTTTACAGTCTTCTTATGTGCTTGCAATAGGAAATCAATTCAAAGTCACTGAACTTACAAGAATTTCCCTGTTTAAAAGTGTAACATTGCTGGAAAATTCTCTGTGAATTTAATGCCTTGTTATGCGGTCTAATGGCATCTCTGTGCTGGAAAATTAATTTTAATTTGTGTAATGTTATTATTTTATATGAAAATAATTTTATACTTTGTTGATACTTTTAAAAATTGCTTGATATTTCAGTTGTTAATGTCCCAATCTCTTCTCATTTTCTGTAAAATTTATAAAAACTGAAGGATAATTCGCATTTTACTCTCTGACTTGCTATCTGTGAGAATTATTCGATGTGAGTGGCTGTTTACCTTACAGAGACATAGCCATAGAGTCATATACCATTAAAAAAGTCCCTTTGGTCCAAGTCGTCCATGCTAACCAAGTTTCCCAAATTAATCTAGTCCCACTTGCCTGCGTTTGGTCCATATGCCTCTAACCCTTTCCTATTCATGTACCTGTCCAAATGTCTTTTTAATATTGTAACTGTACCTGCATTCACCACTTCCTCTGGCATTTCATTCCATATGCGAACCATCATCTGTGTGAAAACATTGCCCTCAAGTCCCTTTTAAATCTTTCTTGTCTCACTGTAAAAATATGTCCTCTCGTTTTAAACTCCCCAAACCTAGGGAAAAGACCTTTGCTATTCACCTTATCTATACCCCTTATCTATACCCCTCATGATCTTATAAACCTCTATAAGGTGACTCCTCAATCTCCTACGCTCCAGTGAAAAACATCTCAGCCACCCCTTGTAACTCAAACCCTCGTAAATCTTTTCTGCACCCTCTCCAATTTAATAATGTCCTTCCTATTGCTTAATGCCTCTGCAAATCCCTTTGGCATGGTGTCAGATTCAAATTATTATTGGGAAAAGTGAAAACTACACTGCTAGCGTTTTGTACACAACTTCTTCAGGGTCAGTAGTGAGCACCATTGCTTTGCCACTGAACACAAAATTGTTTGGGTCATTAAGTGACAGCATAGGTTATTCACATCAGTAAATGCTAATGGTCGAGGTTGTTCACCTATAATTCTTGTCTTTTCCCACCCCCATCTCTGACTGGAACAACACCCTCTTGTGGCCATATATGTATACATCAGAATAACCCATTTAGTTAGGTAAAGGCAAAATACTATGAATGTTGAAAATCTGTAACACAGAGAATGCTGGAGAATCTCAGCTGGTCTAGCAGCATCTGTGGAGAGAGAAACAGAGTTAATGTCTCAAGTCCAGTATGACTCTTTTTTGGTTCTGAAGAAAAGTCATACCAGATCTGAAATGTTAATGCCCTCCATAGACCTATTCAGTTACATGTTGACTTTCCATATGCTGCGCATTCTGTAGTCTGTCTGTAAAGACAGAGCTTCTATCATAGTCAACAAGGTGCAGGGCTGGATGAACACAGCAGGCCAAGCAGCATCATAGGAGCAGAAAGGCTGACGTTTCGGGCCTAGACCCTTCATCAGAAAAGCTTTTCTGATGAAGGGTCT
>NC_063336.1:105721172-105755092 GCF_021869965.1 Rhincodon typus
AGACCCTTCATCAGAAAAGCTTTTCTGATGAAGGGTCTAGGCCCGAAACGTCAGCCTTTCTGCTCCTATGATGCTGCTTGGCCTGCTGTGTTCATCCAGCCCTGCACCTTGTTGTCTCGGATTCTCCAGCATCTGCAGTTCCTACTATCTCTGCTCCTATCATAGTATCCACATTTATTGAATTACTTCAGTAATCACTCTGTCACTTGCTTTGTATCTCCTTGCTCTGTAACAGCACATGGTAAAATAGCACAACATGAAATAGTACAAAGGATCAACCTTTTCTATTTGGTTAGCATACTTCTAAGATTCTCTGTAATGTGCCTCCTTTCAAAGTTGAAGTGTTCTTCAGGGCTCTAACTTGCCCTGATAATACAATCTTCAGAATATAAAGGGGGAACTGTAACTCCCTCTCCCAATGGAGTTAGGTGGTGACAGAGATAAAACTCTGTGGGATCTTTCATTGCTCCTCTCCCATTTGATTCCAATCCACTGCCGTATTAAATGTGTAGTTGCTTTCAGTGTCAGATGTGCCTCAGTAATCCATGCTATGAAGAAACCACAAACCCAACTCAATTTCTTGACACAAAACAGAAGTCCTGTCAGGATTTGCTGAGTAAAGCCTGGCAAGATTGCTGACCCTGACTGTTGGAAGCAATATGTAAAGGGTCACAACAGCAAGCAGATGAGATTCCAATATCTGTTTATTAGGATTTCCACAAGCCTCTGAGGTAGAATTTTTATAGTGTGGAAGCAGGTCATTCAACCCATCAAGTCCACACTGACCCTCTGAAGAGCATCCCACCCAGACCTACATTTCCCATGGCTAATTCATTTAGCCTACACATCCCTGGACAATATGGGCAATTTAGCACGGCCAATCCACCTACCCTGCATATCTTTTGACTGTGGGAGGAAACCAAAGCACCCAGAGGAAACCCACACAGACACGAGTGAATGTGTAAACTCCACACAGGCAGTCACCTGAGAGTGGAATCTAACCTGGGTCCCTGGCGCTGTGAGGCAGCAGTGCTAACCACTGAGCCACCGTGCTGCCCCTGTTGAGATGCTGTTCTTCAGATAAGACTTGAAACTGAGAACCAGTGTGACTCCTTGGGGGATCATAAAGGACCCTTGCTACAATCAAAAGTATGGGCATTCTATGTAGTGTCTTGATGAACATTCATCCCTCAATCAACACCACTTAAGCAGATTATTTGATTCTAAAGTCATGAAGAGATGCGATCCAAATGTCTTGTTGAGTGAGATTCATGGTGCCTGATCAGCCAAGGCTTGTAGCGATTTTTCTCAGGTACTCCTCCACTCTTCACCTCGGTAATTATGTAAACGGGCTGTTGGATAGTTTCTTGGGGAATTGTGCAGCTAGAGAGGTGCAAGTGTTCACTTCCATCAGGAACCTTATGCTTTTAAGCTGCTGACACCATGTTTAAAGCCCACCTGCAAACCATTTGAGACCTTGCAAATGAGGAACTAGCCTCATATTGCGGTGCTTGACCATTATCACTGAACACATGGTCCAGAAGAAAGGAAATCTGGCTGTCTGCTTCCTCGGAGATATTGGTTGATGGGTTGGAGAGAAATGCACAGTCCTTTTTCGTGTGGACTGTTACAGAAGGCCATGCTACCAGTCACAGCCAGCCTGGACACAGATAGTCGTAGAATCCCTACAACATGGAAGCTGGCCATTCGGCCCATCAAGTCCACACCGACCCTCTGAAGAACATTCCACCCAAAGCCACCCTCCCACTCTATCCCTGTAACCCTGCATTTCGCATGGCTAACCCACCTAAGCTGCACATCTTTGGACTGTTGGAGGAAACAGGAGCACCCCGAAGAAACCTGCGCAGACACAGGAAGGATGTGCAAACTCCACACAGGCAGCCATTCAAAGCGAGACTCGATTCTCTGTGCTAACCATTGAGCCACCGTGCTGCCTTTACCAGTTCACTCAATGTGGTGGGGGTCCCATGCCATAGCAGTCTAAGTCGGTGCAGCTCAGCAAGAAGGGCAATGATTGGCACCTTGCGAGTGCTACCATTTTCTTTCTGCTCTCTCACCCTATCAGGGCCTGCCCTCACGCTATCTCTACATACCTCTTGGCAAAGTGCATGGGCCACAGTTCTCAATATTGTGTGCATCGTGTCCACTCAATGGCTCTCACCTGCCTCATCTCCCCAGTTACTCATCCTTTGTGCCCTTTGTGCTTCTTACTCACTCACCACCTCTCCTGTCCCTGCACCATTAACTGCTCTTCCATCAGACTCAATCCCTCCCTTTGTCTTATCGCAGGAAAATTTCCCTGCCCCTTCAGGACTGATGTATCCACAGCAACCCAACATACTCACTTGTAGGCTCCTGAATGGGTCGCACCTGTTCTGCAGGGCTAACCATGTTCCAGACTCTGGAATCTTTAGGATCAAGTGCCTGCCTGATCCCTCTGAACTGGAGTAGGATTAATTCCTTGAATGACTGGAGCTGTGCTCCTGCCTGACTGTAATCCCTTTCATCTGCTAAGGACTGGTCCCTTTGACTTTCACAGATAGACATATGCTTCAAGCACATGCAGTGTATTTACAGTGGGGGTTGGTTAGCTCAGTTGGTGGGATGGCTATTTTGCAATGCAGAATGACCTCTGACCTGAGGCATGGTGACCCTCAGGCTAAACATATCACTTATGGAACTATGGCAGCTTCATCTTACCTACTTGCAGTGTAAACTGCTGGTGCATGCAGTAGGTCTGATGTGCCATCCCTCCTGAACTGTTCAGTGTTCCCCACCATCACAATCTGCCTGCCTGTCCCTCTGCATCAAAAAATAGTGCAAGTCACAGAGCCTGGAACTGAGCACTAAAGAAACGTGCAATATTCACTTAGGCCCTGTATGACTACAATAAGACCCCTACTACTGAACTGAAATGCTATTGCAATGAAGGCCAATATACCTTTAGCCTTCCTAATTGCACCTGTCTGTCTCCTTTCATTGACTGATGTATAAGGACAGATGGACACGCAGCTCCCTGTGCACGTCCACTTCTTTTCTGTTGTAAGCAAACCTGACGCATGTGTTTACCTGTTGCACAACCCCAGAATCCAAAGAGCTTTGCAAGTGGGGCAGGGACTCTCAATGCTTAAAGACAAAAGTTGGGTAGTGAGGGAGCAGGTGAAATAGCAGGGAGCTATTAGTACAAAACGCCTTACAGCCAGAAATACCAGGGATGACTCAACTTTTCAGAGCTTTTGTTTGACTTGCTCGTTCTCCTGAACTATTATGGAATCCCCTTTACATTAACAGTCCTTGTTACCTCCTTTATCAGTAAAGAACATTTGAATCATTCAATCAACTATCATGTGTCTGTTTTCCCGACAATGCCAGCTTGTAACCTGCTATTTAATGACCGGAGATAAAAGAGCCTCATTTGAGAAGGAAGGTTATTTAATGGAAAGCAGTGGTCCAGATTTTTACAGCGTGGGAGTTCTTTTCTTTTGCGAAACACTGTACGTAGGGCCTGAGATTACAAGAGAAAAAACAGTGACTCATTCAAACGATTGTTATGGTTAATGGTGTCAGCTAATTTGTACCCACAGTTACAGGATTGAAATGGTTACAGAAAAATTAAGTTGGTTACAGAAGAAAATTTTTGGTTTACAGTTTGAGAAAGGAAAGCAAAAAAATTAAAATAAAACTATGACTGCTTTGTTTTTTTACTTCCAGCAAGTCAATATTGATATCTAGTTTAGTTATGCTGCTGATCCTGGCCATATAGGTACTCCAATTGCCTGGCTGCTGTGGTCAGAGACTTGTCTCTTTGAAGTGTGGAGTCTAATTTCTATAGATTTTAATAGTTCTGAGAGACCTAAGAAATTTTTGCTTTACTTTTTCCCACATACTTCTATCTGTCTTCCTGGATCTGTTGAGCTTTTTGAGATCTCTCCCTACCAATTTGTGGGAACTTCTTTCTTTGACTTCGGAGCAAGTTTCCAGTATGCTAACCCTTTCTGTGTTTTTTTTTGTGAAGGAATGGGGTATTTTCCCCATTGTAAAGGCATAGTATCCCATGAAGTTTCTGTAAAAATAGAAAACAGATTATATTCTGTGGCCATTGTTTAAACCAAGATTTGAATCGCACAGAAAGTTGTTCATCATTCTTTGCTTCCTCCAGTAATTTTTAATTCTGTGAAGCCTGATTTGGTCACTTTTCCAAGGACAGATGTTCACATTTTTCTGGATTACTGTGCTTCAGCTTAATCCAAGGTCAAGTCTTCAGAACTAAAACACCGTTTAGTTGTTGGACTTTATTCTCTCTGTAGTTTCCCTTGACTGTATTTGTTTTGGTCTGTCAGCTTGGTAAGTTCTGTAATTTCAGAAGTATGATGAACAAGCGTCTCTTAATCAGTACTTTCGTAATTTCCCAAGGCATGCTTGTGGAACATCCAGTTTAAAATTTTGTCTAAAGGCGTGTTTTTGGTCCAGATCCCACTGTGAATGTTCTTGAAAATAATGGTGAGGCTATCGGTCATCACTCCTATGAAAGTATAAATTCGACAGCTTCTGACAACTGCACATGTGTAGTTAAATGTGCTAGTCTGAAGCTTGCTCTTTAACTTGCATGTCTCTTTACAAGCTTCCCTATAATGGTATCTGAGTGAATAGCTTGCCCTTACAGAACGTGGACCAATGTGAAGTTGCAGTACCCACATATTAAATACACACTAAACATGATTGAGTTGAGGTTGGTCTAGTCTGGTGTAGAGGTGTTTTGTTATGGCATAGCAAGTCATAATTACTTCTAAGTAACCTCTCTGGCATGGAGATTTAACCTTTTGAAGTGTGGAGTCTAATTTCTGTAGATTTTAATAGTTTTGAGAGACCTAAGAAATTTTTGCTTTACTTTTTCTCTCATACTTCTATCACTTTATTTCACTTTATGTTCATGATTTGACCTTGAATTACCAATTTAAATAGAACTTCCTGGTTGAGACTCTGCTCTGCTCAACAGGAATTCATTGATCTGATCCATTATGGAGAGAAACAACTATTTACTGTACTCTCACAATTCCCAGATCCCTACGAAGGACATTATGTTGTTTGGCTCTAGTCATCCTGAAATCATTTTTCTCAAGATCTGGAACTCTTTCTCCAAATCTCTCCACTGCGTTTTCCTCATTTAAGAGACTTCTCAAAATGTGTCTCTAACTAACCTGCCCTAATAGCCCTTCCTTGGACCTGGTGTAGTTTTATTTTGTTTGATTCAGCTCTGAAGAAGCACTTTAGCATGTTTTAGGATAGTAGTGTGTCATTGCAAATTGCTGTCTTACTGGATGGAGTTTTTCAGAGAGGATGATTCATTAGTACTATTTTTGAAAGATAAAGTTGTCATTGTCCTACTGGACCAGAGGGCTGTTCACTCTGTAGAGAAAGAGTGCACTGGTAGTGGTTTAACCTTAGGATCACCGCAGCTTGCCTCAGGCAAGGGGAGAAGTTGAGAAGGAGACTACTTCTTGGTGAGCTCAGCTAGTGTAGGAATTGAACCCACAATTTGGCATCACTCTGTATTGTGGACCAGCCGTCTAGCCAACTGAGCTAACCGACCCCTTATTTTTAAACAGATCAATGGTTGATTGATTAATGATCCTGGCATATTCGTGAGCAAGAGCAGCTTGATAGAGCATGTCTGCAGTAACCTCTGTTGGAAGTATAAAACACCGATGTTGATTCCTTATGCAATATCTATTTTCCCGAATTTACTTTGCAAATTTGCAGTAAACTGTGAAGCATACCAAAATAAAAGCATGTTGAAACAGGTTAATATATTTCATTCACAATCTTGTATTAGCACTAAAAACTGTAAAACTCGCAGATATTTTAGGAATGGGAAAATGCAAAGAAAACAAAAACAGACATTTCAATGAGAGCAGAAATAAGTGGGTAGAATAAACTGCTTAATAGAAGACTGTTACATAATATTAAAACATAAGTGAGGTTAAACAATGAAAAAAAAAATCAAAAGACCACATTGAAAGTTATGGTGGTGAAAGGCCGTAAGTATGTCAAGTATAAATGATCTTAGTTATTTGCCAGCGCCTTGTAAAAAGGACAATCTATAATCTGGATTCTCCCCAGCATATTTAGTCTCCTGAGGGGAGACCAAATCTCCCAAGAATTTAGGATAATAAAATTTATTCCCAATTCTTAGGAGGATTTAAGAGGAAACTCTATGGTTATTAATCTAACTTAATAATCTACATCATTCACCTCACATCAGTTGCATTCCACAAATAACCCTCATGTAGTCTTAAAAGGATTTCAGCCATAGTATTCCATAATTCATCAACTAGGGAATTTCTTTAATTTACTAATTCCAATTTTACAAAATTGTTTTCCAACAGTTTTGCAGAATTTAGATAAAATGTGTTGGTTGGAAGCACGTTACACAAACTTGACTACTTTGTAGGAACAAAAATAACTTTTCTATACTAAAAATCTAAAAGAACTGAGGTTGGTGGAAATCAGAAACAAAAACAGAAATTGCTGGAAAAACTCAGCAGGTCTAGCAGCATCTGTAGAGAGAATTCAGAGTTAACGTTTTGGGTCCAATGACCCTTCTACAGAACTGCAGAACAGGCTGTATTTTCAAGATTTCTGCAGCAATCTGTGCTTGTGCAAAATTGTGAGATAGCAGTCAGCATCGGAGGAGTGATAATGGTAAATGATATTATAGTAGGACTAAGTTAAGTTTAAGAGTAAAAATGGCAGGAGATCCCAGACCCATGTTATGCTCCTCTTGCTCAATGTGGGAGCTCAGGGACGCAGCTGATGTCCCTGACTCCTACACGTGCAGGGAGTGTGTCCAGCTGCAGCTCTTGTTAAACCGCATGACGGCTCTGGAGCTGCGGATGGACTGCAGATGCTGAGGAAGTCGTGGATAGCACGTTCAGCAAATTGGTCATACGGCAGATTAGGATTGCTGAGGGAGAAAGGGAGTGGGTGACCAAAAGGCAGGGAAAAAGCAGGAAGGCGGTGCAGGTGTCCCCTGCGGTCATCTCCGTCCAAAACAGGTATACCGTTTTGGATACTGTTGGGGGAGATGGCTCACCAGGGGAAGGCAGCTGTAGCCAGGTTCATGGCACCATGGCTGGCTCTGCTCTACAGAAGGGTGGGAAAAAGAGTGGAAGGGCTGTTGTCATAGGGGATTCAATTGTAAGGGGAGTAGATAGGCGGTTCTGTGGTCAAAAACAAGACTCCCGAGTAGTATGTTACCTCCCAGGTGCACGGGTCAGGGATGTCTCAGATCGACTGCAGGATATTCTGACGGGGGAGGGTGAACAGGCAGCTGTCGTGGTGCATATAGGCACCAATGATATAGGTAATAAACGGGATGAGGTCCTACACGCAGAATTTAGGGAGTTAGTAGCCAAGTTAAAAAGTAGAACCTCAGAGGTCGTAATCTCAAGATTGCTACCAGTGCCACATGCTAGTCAGAGTAGAAATGAAAGACTAGGCAGGTTAAATGAGTGGCTTGAGAGATGGTGCAGGAGGGAGGAGTTCAGATTTTTGGGACATTGGGACCAGTTCTAGGGGAGGTGGGACTATTGCAAATTGGACGGTCTACACCTGGGCAGGACTGGAACCAATGTCCTAGGGGGTGCTTTTGCTAATGCTGTTGGGGAGGGTTTAAACTAATGTGGCAGGGGGATGGGAACCAAATGAGGAGGTTAGTGGACAGTAAGGAGGTAGTAACTAAAGCCTGTAAGGAACTAGATAATGAAGTCAGTGTGACTAAGGGGAAGAGTAGGCAGAGAGCAGATGATGAACGCAGAGGGACAGGTGGTCTGAGGTGCATTTGTTTTAATGCGAGAAATGTAGTAGGTAAGGCAGATGAATTTAGGGCTTGGATTAGTACCTGGGAGTATGATGTTATTGCTATTACTGAGACTTGGTTGAGGCAAGGGCCAGATTGGCAACTAAATATCCCAGGATATAGATGCTTCAGGCGGGATAGAGAGGGAGGTAAAAGGGGTGGAGGAGTTGCATTACTGGTCAAAGAGGATATCACAGCTGTGCTGAAGGAGGGCACTATGGAGGACTCGAGCAGTGAGGCAATATGGGCAGAGCTCAGAAATAGGAAGGGTGCGGTAACAATGTTGGGGCTGTACTACAGGCCTCCCAACAGCGAGCATGAGATAGAGGTACAAATATGTAGACAGATTATGGAAAGATGTAGGAGCAACAGGGTGGTGGTGATGGGAGATTTTAATTTTCCCAACATTGACTGGGATTCACTTAGTGTTAGGGGTTTAGATGGAGCAGAATTTGTAAGGAGCATCCAGGAGGGATTTCTAGAGCAGTATGTAAATAGTCCAACTCGGGAAGGGGCCATGCTGGACCTGGTGCTGGGGAATGAGCCCGGCCAGGTGGTTGAAGTTTCAGTAGGGGATTACTTTGGGAATAGTGATACAATTCCTTAAGTTTCAGAATACTGATGGACAAAGATGAGAGTGGCCCTAAAGGAAGAGTGCTAAACTGGGGGAAGGCCAACTATAGCAAAATTCAGCAGGAGATGGGGAATGTGGATTGGGAGCAGCTGTTTGAGGGTAAATCCACATTTGATATGTGGGAGGCTTTTAAAGAGAGGTTGATTAGAGTGCAGGACAGAAATGTCCCTGTGAAAATGAGGGATAGAAAGGGCAAGATTAGGGAATCGTGGATGACAGGTGAAATTGTGAGACTAGCAAAGAGGAAAAAGGAAGCATACATAAGGCCTAGGCGACTGAAAACAGACGAAGCTTTGGAATATCGGGAAAGTAGGACCAATCTGAAACGAGGAATTAAGAGGGCTAAAAGGGTCATGAAATATCTTTAGCAAACAGGGTTAAGGAAAATCCCAAAGCCTTTTATTCCTACATAAGGAGCAAGAGGGTAACTAGAGAAAGGGTTGGCCCACTCAAGGACAAAGGAGGGAAGTTAGGCGAGGAGTCAGAGAAAATGAGTGAGATTCTTAATGAGTACTTTGCGTCGGTATTCACCGAGGAGAGGGACATGACAGATGTTGAGGTTAGGGATAGATGTTTGATTACTCTGGGTCAAATTGGCATAAGGAGGGGGGATAGTGTTGGGTATTCTAAAAGGTATTAGGGTGGACAAGTCCCCAGGTCTGGATGGGATCTATCCCAGGTTACTGAGGGAAGCGAGAGAGGAAATAGCTGGGACCTTAACAGATATCTTTGCAGCATCCTTGAGCTCAGGTGAGGTCCCGGAGGATTGGAGAATTGCTAATGTTGTCCTCTTGTTTAAGAAGGGTAGCAAGGATAATCCAGGTAATTATAGACCGGTGAGCCTGACGTCAGTGGTGGGGAAGCTGCTGGAGAAAATACTGAGGGATAGAATCTATTTACATTTGGACGAAAATGGGCTTATTAGTGAAACGCAGCATGGTTTTGTGCAGGGGTGGTCATGTCTTACAACTTGATAGAATTTTTTGAGGAAGTGACAAAGTTGATAGATGAGGGAAGGTCTGTGGATGTCATATACATGGACTTCAGTAAGGCATTTGATAAGGTTCCCCATGGTAGGCTGATGGAGAAAGTGAAGTCGCATGGGGTCCAGGGTGTACTAGCTAGATGGATAGAGAACTGGCTGGGCAACAGGAGACAGAGAGTTATAGTGGAAGGGAGTTTCTGAAAATGGAGAACTGTGACCAGTGGTGTTCCACAGGGATCCATGTTAGGACTACCGTTGTTTGTGATATACATAAATGATCAGCAGGAAGGTATAGATGGTCTGATTAGCAAATTTGCAGATGACACTAAGATTGGTGGGGTAGCAGATAGTGAAGGGGACTGTCAGAGAATGCAGCAGAATATAGATAGATTGGAGAGTTGGGTGGAGAAATGGCAGATGGAGTTCAATCCAGGCAAATGCGAGGTGATGCATTTTGGAAGATCCAATTCAAGAGCGAACTATATGGTAAATGGAAAAGCCCTGGAGAAAATTGATGCACAGAGAGATCTGGGTGTTCAGGTCCATTGTACCCTGAAGGTGGCAATGCAGGTCGATAGAGTGGTCAAGAAGGCATACGGCATACTTTCATTCATCGGACGGGGCATTGAGTACAAGAGTTGGCAGGTCATGTTACAGTTGTATAGGACTTTGGTTCGACCACATTTGGAATACTGTGTACAGTTCTGGTCGCCACATTACCAAAAGGATGTGGATGCTTTGGAGAGGGTGCAGAGGAGGTTCACCAGGATGTTGCCTGGTATGGCGGGCGCTAGCTATGAAGAGAGGTTGAGTAGATTAGGATTATTTACATTAGAAAGATGGAGGTTGAGGCGGGACCTGATTGAGGTCTACAAAATCATGAGAGATATAGACAGGGTGGATAGCAAGAAGATTTTTCCCAGAGTCGGGGACTCAATTATTAGGGGTCACGATTTCAAGGTGAGAGGGAAAAAGTTTAAGGGAGATATGCGTGGAAAGTTCTTTACACAGAGGGTGGTGGGTACCTGGAACGCGTTGCCAGCAGAGGTGGTAGAGGCGGGCACGATAGCATCATTTAAGATATATCTAGACAGATACATGAATGGGCAGGGAGCAGAGGGATACAGATCCTTGGAAAATAGGCGACAGGTTTAAATAGAGGATCCGAGTCAGCACAGGCTTGGAGGACCGAAGGGCCTGTTCCTGCGCTGTAATTTTCTTTGTTCTTTGTTCTTTGTAAACACTGACATTTTGCTGACAAAGAAGTTACTTTCATCAGGAAAGCTAATGGAATGCTATATTTTATTGTGAAGGGAACTGAATGCAAGAGTAGAGAAGTTATACTTCAGTTATACAGGGTATCAGTGAGACCGCATCTGGATACCGTATACAGTACTAATCACCATACTTCTGGAAGGTCGAAAGCAGCTAAGGGAAGGTGCAGCAGACTAATACCCGGAATGAGTGGATTGCCTTTGATGGGAAGGCTAGATAGGCTAGGCCAGTATCCTCTGGAGTTTCGAAGAATGGGAAGCACAGTGGCTCACAGCATCAGGGACCCAGGTTCAATTCTGGCCTCGGGTGACTGTCTATGTGGAATTTGCACGTTCTCAACATGTCTGTGTGGGATCCCTCAGGGTGCTCCAACATGTACAGGATAGGTGGATTGGCCATGGGGGGTTTGGGTGGGATCCTGTTGGAGGGTTAGCATAGACTGAATGGCCTGCTTCCACACTGTAGGGATTCCATCAGTCAGAGGTGACCTAACTCAAAGATATAAGATCCTGAATGAACTTGATCTGGTGGATGTGGAAAGGACGTTTCCTTTTCTGGGAGAATGTACGTGTGGAGGTCATAGGGTGAAAAATAGAGGGTCACCAAATTAAGACAGAGATGAAGAAGATAATTTCCTTCAGGGGGTTGAGAGGCTTTTGAATTCCCTTCCCTAAAAGGCACTCCTTTCATCAAAATGCATAGTCTCTAAATGTTTTTAAGACAGAAGTAGATAAATCGTTGATTACCGATGGGATGAAAGATCATCAGGGGTATTCATGATTTTTAAACACTTCAACTAAATTATCTGACAATCTCATCATTCAATCAGACAAAGACTCGTACCCTGTATTTACAATTCAAAGAAGAGAATCAACAGCAGACAATTTTTGGGAGAAGACAAAAGTCAACATTTAAAATAAGAAGCTATATGTGGACTAACACATTTGGAACGTGACAAAGATACAAACAGATACAAACTAGACATATGTTTATGAAGTTTTAATAAAAGTTGTGAGGTAATGGCCATCTCCAAGATGGAAATTAACTGCTGCCCCTTGACATTCAATGGCATTACCATCACTGAAACATCCTAGGGCTTACCAATGATCAGAAACTGAGCTGTACCAGCCATATAAATACAGTAGTTACAAGAGCAGGGTAATAAGGCAGGAGTCTTGCATTGAGTAAACCACCACCTCACTCTTCAAAGAAGCTCGAGAAGCTTGACACTATCCAGGACAAAATAGCTCATTTTATTGTCACGACAAATACTGATCCTCTCCAACACTGATGCTCAGTAACAGCAGTGTGTGCCACCTACAAGAAACACTGCAGAAATTTACCAAGCCTTCTTAGACAGCACCCTCCAAATTCATGTCCACTGCTATCTCGAAAGACAATAACAGAAGATACATCGGAACACCACCACAGAAAGTTAACCTCCAAGTCATTCACCATCCTGATTTGAACATATATCAGTATTCTTTCAATGTCACTGGGTCAAAATCCTGAAGCTCCATTAGAGTGTTGTGGTTGTACCTACACTAAATGGTTGGCAGCAGTTCAAGAAGGCAGCTCACCACCATCTTCTCAAGGGCAACAAGGGATGGGCAATAACTGCTGGCCTGACCAGCTACGCCCACATCCTGTCACCCAATTTCAAAAAAAAGTTACAAAAACAGAAATTGCTGGAAAAACTCAGCAGTTCTGGCAGCATTCGTAGAGAGAAATCAGAGTTAATGTTTCAGGTCCAGTGACCCTTCCTCAGAACATCAGAAATCTTGAAGATGCAGCCTGTTCTTCACTGCTGTGCCATAGGCTCTGTTGTAGAGCTCACCCCTCACAACTAGCAGTCAGCAACATCAATTGATTGGATAAGAGTTCCTTTTCCTCTGCTCTCATGTTGTGTTGGAAATCCCATGAAAAGTTGACCCTTGTTCAGAAGTGTAACTGGGTTTTTAACAGTGAATAGCCGACTGAACAGTGGATATGCCCCTGAAACAGAGTGGAACATTGATAACTTTCTGCATGAGGTATGATTGCTGGAATTTAAAAATTAGATTTTAAAAATAATTAATTTATTTAAAGTTTGCTCAGCTCCTCCTTTAACTCTATGTCCCAAATTTAATTTGCACCCTATTTGTTTTAACTGCATTAATTGTTAGTGTATGCTGCACATCCATACGGACAATGCTAAACTCCAGCACAATACTATTCCTCTTGACTTCACTGTGCTAAATTATCAGGCTACTTATCCAACGCCCAATACTTAACAATCACAATTTTCCTCCAAATTTATTGGGAAGACCACAGCCATTGTCTTATGTTACTGTTATGAATCCTGTCCTTCTCTCTGCTAACTGCCTAAAGTTGAGTTTGCAACCTCTGAGGCATGTTTTATTCCAGAGAAGAGATTTTGGCTACACACCTGCACTATGAGGTAGACCACCTATTCTGACCTCCATGTCATCCTCAAACCTTTTCCCTATCTTAGCTTATCCAGGGATACAGCCCTCCTCCAAGCCTTTTATACCACTAGGTTTGACTTTTCCAGTGCTCTCCTGGCTATTTCCCACTGTTTACCACCTATAAACTTGATGTCATCTAAAGCTTTTCTGGCTGTGACCTTACACTAAGTCCTGATTACTTATCACCCTTGTGCTTGCAATGCCTTGAACTTTAAAATTCTCACGGTTGTTTTCAAAGTTTTCTATGGCCTCAAGCCTCTCTATCTCTGTAACTTTCTCCAACCTTACCTCCCTCCCAAATCTCTGCATTCCTCTTATAATGACCTCTTGAGCATCTTCTTTAATTGCTGCTCTGCTGATGGCCAAATCCTTCAGCTGCTTGGACCCTACAGTCTTGGATTCCTTGCCTAAACACTTCCACCTTCCTACCTCTCCCTGTTTACAGCAGTCTTCTCAAAACCTTCCTTATTTACCAAAGCTTTGGCCATCGACCCGACATTGCCTTCTATGGGGTAATGCCCCATGAAGTGTCTTGGGACATTTAATTGCATTACAGTGCTACATAGATACGAGTATTTGTTGTGCTTATCATTTCCTACCTTGCTGTGCATGCAAATCCTTTAGACAGCCTGGCTAGATCCACTCAGAGACAGTAAGAACTGCAGATGCTGGACTCAGAGATAACACAGTGTGGAGCTGGAGGAACACAGCGGGCCAGGCAGCATCAGAGAAGCAGGAAAGTTGAAGTTTCGGGCTGGGTCCCTTCTTCAGAAATGGGGAGGGGGAAGGGAGCTCCAACAACACCTTCCGGTTGCCAACCATTTTAACTCCCCCTCCCACTCCCTGGGTGACATGTCCATCCTGGGCCTCATCCAGTATCACAACGACACCACCCAGAAACTGGAGGAGCAGCACCTCATATTGAGCATACAGCCCAATGGCCTAACGTGGATTTTGTCAGTTATAAAAAATGGACGTCCAATCCCTATACACTTGCATTCCCCATGCAGATGGCCTAAAGGCCCTCCGCTTCTTCCTCTCCCGTAGGCCCAACCAGTCCCCCTCCACCCACTCCCTCACCTACTTAACCAAACTCATCTTTACCCTTAAGAACTTCTCCTTCATCTCCTCTCACTTCCGACAGACTAAGGGGGTGGCCATGGGAACCCGCATGGGCCCAAGCTATGCCTGCCTCTTGGTAGGATACGTGGAACAGTCCCTCTTTCACAGCTACACTGGCACTATCCCCCACCTCTTCATCCGTTACATCGATGACTGTATCAGCGCTGCCTCGTGCTCCCACAAGGAACTCAAACAGTTCATCCACTTTACTAACACCTTCCACCCCAACCTCAAGTTCACCTGGACCATCTCTGATAGCTCCCTCTCCTTCCTGGACCTCTCTGTCTCCATCTCTGCTGACCGCCTCGATTTCAAGCCCAACTGACTCCCACAGCTACCGAGACTACACCACCTCTCACCCACCTTCCTGCAAGAATGCGATCCCCTACTCCCAATTCCTCTGCCTGCATCACATCTGCTCCCAAGATGAGGTGTTCCACTCCCGAACATCCCAAATGTCCTGTTATTTTAAGGATAGCAACTTCCCCCATTCGGTGGTTGAAAATGCTCTTGACCGTATCTCTTGCGTTTCCCCACACCTCTGCCTGCACATCTCCTTCCCGCAACAAAAACAAAGACAGAATCCCCCTTGTCCTAATGTATCATCCCACTAACCTCCGGATTCAACATATCATTCTCCGCCACCTGTAATCTGACCCCACAACCAAAGATATATTTCCCTCCCCATCCCTATATGACTTCCATAGGGACTTCTCTCTCCGCGACTCCCTCGCCGGCTCTACACTCCCCACTAACCCTACCATCCCCGGCATCTTTCCCTGCAACCGCAGGAAGTGCTACACCTGCCCCTACACCTCCCCCCTCACCTCCATTCAAGGCACAAAAAAAACCTTCCATATCAGACAGGGGTTCACCTGCACATCCGCCAATGTGGTCTATTGTATCCATTGCTCCTGATGTGGCCTCCTCTACATTGGTGAGACCAAGCGGAGGCTCGGAGACCATTTTGTAGAGCACTTGCGCTCTGTTCATGACAAACCACAACACCTTCCAGTTACGAACCATTTCAACTCCCCCTCCCACCCCCATGTGACATGACCATCCTGGGCCTCCTCCAGTGCCACAATGACGCCATCCGCAAACTGGAGGAGCAGCACCTCATATTCCGCTTCGGGAGCCTACAGCCCAATGGCCTAAACGTGGACTTTACCAGTTTCAAAATCTCCCCATCCCTGGCCTCATCCATGACCAACCTTCCCTCTCATCCCGGCCCCTTTGACCTAACACAACTTGTCCATCTTCTCTCCCACCTATCTATCCTCCCACCTCACTGTCCAATTCCCACCACTGCATACCTGCACTCACCTATCACCTTCCCCAGCCCTAGCTCTCCTCTCTATTTATTTCTGAGCTCCCTTCCCCTTCCCCCATTTCTGAAGAAGGGTCCTGACCCGAAACACCAACTTTCCTGCTCCTGTGATGCTGCCTGGCCTGCTGTGCTCCTCCATTCCACACTGTGTTATCTTTGGCTAGATCCACATTGGGAACATGACACTGGGAATCTCTGTTAAATCAGGCTATAATTAATTCATGGCAAGAGAAATTAAGCATCTTACCACAGCCTTCACCAGATTACTCAGCACAGCTTTTTCAAGTTGTTGATGATCACCTTGCTTTGCCATTAAACGTACATTACCGGCCAACATGTACAGCGTTTAAGTATAATTTAGTGTCTACATTATTGTATTAGCGAAGTGACAAGCAAGGAAATCTAATGTGCTAAGGGCATTTACATCAGTTGGTGCTGAAAACAATTTAAGACTTCAGTATGTTCAGTACTTTTCATAGGGGAGTAATTATTGTGAGAATTGGTGTGTTCTCTGACGTGTGGAGCATTTTGTGTTTATTTGTCCATGAATGTAACATTTAAACAAGTGTAGAGAGTTGAAGATTGTAACAAAAACAGAAATTACTGGAAAAGCTCAGCTGGTCTGGCAGCACCTTTGGAGAGAAATCAGAGTTCATGTTTCGGGTCCTGTGACCCTTTCGCAGGTTCTGAGGAAGGGCCACTGGAACTGAAATGTTAAGTCTTGATTTCTCATCCACAGATGCTGCCAGACCTGCTGAGCTTTTCCAGCAATTTCTGTTTTTGTTTCCGATTTCCAGCATCCGCAGTTCTTTCAGTTTTTATTGAGTTTGAGACTGTGTTAGTGTGATTTAGAGAGTTAGAAATTGGACTGGAATCTGAATCGAGAAAACTGAGAATCACCAGGAATTGGTTCCTTAGCCACTTCTATATATTTGCTGGTTTTGTTGGTGTAAGTGGAGATTAGCCATTTCTCTTCCTCCTAGCTTCCCAAGCATTTTAAAAACTTAGAAAAAAAACTCACTTTGTGGTTGGAGGCTGCAGGAAAAGTAGACCTTGACAAGTGCCCCGCTCATCTTGTAAGTAATCTTGTGGAAATTTTCTTTGGGTATGAACATATCTCAATCTCTAATAACTGTTTTCTGAAGCTCTGTTTTCGTTCTGCAATTTCTTGGCTAACTTTAAAATGTATTACCACTGCAGGGAATGCCCCACAGCCAGTCAAAATTGTTGCTACTTTCGGAATAGTTTCTATGCTGGAGTATCCCTGGGTCAGGTGCATCCCATTGCTGCTAAAAGAGCTGGTGCTGTCTCCCAGTCTGCTCTGGGATCTCTATCCAGGCTGATTGTTGTTTGACACAAATTCACTTTTATGGCTGTAATTTCATTACAATAGAGATTGTTGGGAAAGGAAAATGCCTCAGGAAAATCTCACTCAAAGTTGATATTTCTTATCTGCATCAGTTGATGGATAAGATGTTCTGTGAAACACAGAAATCCCTTTTACATCTCTGACCAATGTCATCACAAGTTGTATTATTTATTGGACTTCACTCCTCCAAAGGCTTTTAAATATTTCTCCCAGTTTTATTGAAAATTCTGAATAGTCATCCATTTTCTTCCTGTTATCTACATTTGTGGCTGAATTAATGATCGGGGAAAAAAACGGACAATACTATAACCTGTTAGTAATAGTCCACTAATTTAATACCAGTCCTACAAGCAGTACATGATAACCCTGAATTAGCATGTCTGTGATTGCTTGCAAGGGTGGTGTGCTTTTAATCTTATGATTTTATGGGACACTAGAAAGAACAGTCACTGAGGGAAAAGAGGAAGGCAGATAGTCATCTGGGAACGCTCAAATTGTGTCTTTCAGTAAAGCTATTTTGTGCCACTGTTTTATGATATCACCTCTTCACAAAGTCTGTCCTTACGAGATATCACTTCTGACACCATTTTTTGCAGTATTTGTTAAAGGATTGCAACTATGAATCAATGGTTAATCAAGCTGTAAATATTTCATTAAGATTTTTAAATGCCAACCAATTAACACCTTCCATCTTCGACATAAATTGGTTACAGCGAAACAGCTGGTCTGAGAATAAGTAACACAAGTAATCTGCCATAGGCCGCAAACTATATGTAAAGTTTCCAGTCCCAGTCTAGACTAACCATGTGACAAAACAAACATACTGTCAGCTTCACAGATAGTTATATTTGAATAGTTGTTGCTGCCTCTTACATGGGGCTATAAGGTTGTATTGTAGACAGGCTTTATTGCTACTTTAAATGCGAGCACTCTATTTCAGCACGCCTCATTAAGCTGTAACATTAGATGTCAATAACTTCCATAAAAAGGGTGTTAACTTCTGCAGTCCCTTTGCTCTGGGCTGTGAGCACATGGTTTCCTGTAATTTACTGGCAGGGAGCTCTTGGTGTCCTGCTTTACTGACCATGTTTCAGAAAATGCGGAAGGAAAATTTTAATGTCTCTGCGAATAGCTCAAGTTAGTTTAGAGACACGTACTCCTGCCTGTGTTCAGTTCGTTTCGTAAGATGCTTCTGAGTTTTTAGTTGATTCTGTTTTTATAAAGATGGGAAACTCATATGCTGGGCAACTGAAGACGACACGTTTTGAAGAGGTCCTGCATAACTCGATTGAAGCCTCCCTGCGATCAAACAACTTGGTTCCCAGGCCTGTGTTTTCACAATTATATCTAGAGGCTGAGCACCAATTGATTTCAAACTTAGAAGGTAAGGCTATCTTCCATTTTTTTGTTCAGCTTTACCAAAATATTTTTTAAGTTGAAATACAATCATACATGTAGTGCATGTTCTATATTCAAAAACAAAGGATAATTGGTTTCCATTTCTCAGGGGATAGTGTGCATACTGGTGCCTCCAAATTAACTTTACAATGCCCTACATTGTTTCAAATTTTATAAGTGTGAAAGTTTCTTCAGCCAAGTACTCAATTTTCTGACCAGTTTGGTTGTCATTGCTGGTGCTTGTCTAACATCATAATTGATAGTTGGCTTTGTTCAGTATGTTCTTAGATGGTGTATATGACGACTTCTAAAATCTTTTAGCTTTACTATCTTGAGCAAAGATTGCTAGATTTCTCCCCTCTTTGTCAAGCTAGGTTTAAAAGGCAAGAAATTTGTTGTCAAATAAGGGACAGAGCATTCAGTATGGTAAGTGGCATGTATGTGTGTGTGCATATTCTGTGCCAGATGCATGTCATATTGGTAAAGACTTTTCTTCATAGGCTCTGTACTGGAAGGAGGTGTTTGGTCTTGGCATATACAACCAGGGTTGTCTAACAGCTTCTTGAGTAAACTTCCCAAGTTGAACTGCTGCAAATGCAGTTGGCAGATGGCCTACTGTGCTCAGGATAACAGTGTTGTTTATCTGCAGCCATGCCAGCACTCCTTAGATGACCAGCTAGAGGCTGCCATTGCAAAGTATATAAGCATATTAAAAAAATTCAAGGATGTAGAGCTGATGTCCACAGGAGTCCTGAAGGCTTTTCTCAGCCCCCTTTGAATCTCAGGTGTAGTGAGGTAAATTCAGTTTTCAGTCATGTAACAAGGATACATGGCAGACTGGTACAGAAGGTGAGGTCACACGGTATCAGGGATGTGCTGGCAAGAGGGATACAAAACTGGCTTAGTCATAAAAGACAGATAGTGATGGTGGAAGGATACTTTTTGGAATGGAGGGCTGTGATTAGTGGTGTTCCACAGGGATCAGTGCTGGGACCTGTGCTGTTTGTGATCTACATAAATGATTTGAAGGAAAATGTAGCTGGTCTAATTAGTAAGCTTGTGGATGATACAAAGATTGGTGGAGATGCGGACAGTGAGGAGGATTGTCAGAGGAGACAGCAGGATATAGATCAGTTGGAAGAATGGGCAGAAAAAATGGCGGATGGAGTTTAATCCGGACAAATGTGAGGTGATGCATTTTGGAAGGTCAAGTACAGTTGGAAATTATACAGTGAATGGCAGAGCCCTTAGGAGTATTGATATGCAGAGGGAGCTGGGTGTGCAGGTCTATAGATCACTGAAGGTGGCAGCGCAGGTAGATAAGGTAGTAAAAAAGGCTTCTGGCATGCTTGCCTTCATTGGAAAGAGCATTGAGTAGAAGGGTAGACAAGTTATGCTGCAGCTTTATAGAACTTCAGTTAGGCCACAATTGGAATATTGCATACAGTTCTGGTCACCGCACGACCAGAAGGAAGTGGATGCTTTGGAGAGGGTACTGAAAAGATTTACCAGAATATTGCCTGATATGGGGGATTTTAGATATGAAGAAAGGCTGGATAGACTGGGTTTGTTTTCACTGGAATGCAGGAGGTTGAGAGGTGACCTGATAGAAATTTGTAAGAATGTGAATGGTATGGATAGAGTGGAAAGTATGAAGCTTTTTCCCAGGGTGGAGGGTCAATTACTCGGGGACACAGGTTCAAGGTGCGAGGGGGGAAGTTTAAAAGAGATGTGTGAGGCAAGTTTTTCACACAAAGGGTGGTGAGTGCCTGGAACACACTGCCAGAGGGGGTGGTGGAAGCAGACACAATAGCAGCGTTCAAGAAACACCTGGATGAACACATGAATAGGAAGGGAAAAGAGGGATACGGATCCTGTAAATGAAGACAGTTTTAGTATGGAAGGGCAAAATGTGTCGGTGCAGGCTTGGAGGGCCGAAGGGCCTGTTCCTGTGCTGTATTGTTCCTTGTTGTTTGATGCGATTGCACATGAGGATATCTGCTTTAAATTTCTGGTATGCTTGGATTGTGCTTTGCGAGTTGGTGTCTTTGCAAATACAGATAACTGCCTAGCTCCTGAAGAACGCATTCTTTTTGTGCGCTGGATTTTCTGTCAACATTGAGTCGGGACTAGCATTTCTCATTCAAAATTATGTTCACTTGGGTAACCTGGAGTGAAGTATCAGTGGTTGAAGTATTGCCTTGAATATTACATTCAGTGAAAAAGCGAAGTGAACTTGTCTGAAGCTTAATGATATCATAAAAAGTAAGATTTTCCTGAGCCTCTCCTACTGTGTGTATTAAACAGAAGCAGCAAACCTCCAATCTCCCAGATCTGTGTGGTTCCGGGATTGCCTTTATTTCCTGTTTGGACAATTTGGAACTCTCAAGAGCAGCCTGCAATTGGCATGCTTCTCTGTCCCAGGGCGAGGGGGATGGTATGTTCTGGCTGATTGAAGTGGAAACTTTCAGGGGTGGACCAAAATTAAGAGTGGCAACCTCTTCTTGTCACTGATGATTCAGGGCTAGCTCACATTGCACTCACCATTTCTGCCTGCTCCTGTTGGTTTTCCCAATATGAATAGATCGCAGGAACATCACTTTCCCTTCTTTTGGCACAGATCCTTATGACCTTATGGGCACATGTATTAATTATTCCTTCTCTAATAAGATTAAAGTGTAGTTCTCAGTGCCTTCTGATACAAATGGCATTTAATGAAAATTTACCCCATTATTAATGGTTTGTTTTTAAGGATTCAACCAGTGTATAAAATAGTGTTCAATTAGATGGTGAAAATTTTGGGAGCTAGGATGGAATTCAATGCCTTTGTAGTATTGATGGGCTTCTACCTAACACAGCTTGTAAACGACCGGGAACTGAGGAGGAGGAGGAGGATGATGGGTCAGAGTCCAGTAGCCCTCTCATTCCATATCAGATGAAGCCTCCCCCTGAGGGGTGTTGTACTACTGATGGTAAGTAGAGAAAGCTTTCATTTAAAGGATGCTGATGTTTATTGGAAGTTGATTTTATCAAGAGTGACTGGCCTCAAATATAAAATATTTATGTACAACTAAACTAAGCTCTATCAATTCTCTTGGCTAGGAAGTTCTGAAATATTTGTGAACAAGGTGGAATCTGAGCTGTTACAAGGGCTGAGTGAACATTTATGCCATAGGTGGGGGGCAGTGCTGGTGGAGAAAAGATGTTGATAATTCAGGTTAAGTGATTGAAATGTGAGAATGGCAAAACAATGGTGTTTCTTACTACCAGAGGTGAAAGAGAAGAGGGGAGCGATGACATGGTGACAGAGAATGTAACAAGTAACACTAAAAGAAAGGGAAGAAATGAGAGGATGTAACAAGTGAAGCTGAAAGAAAGGGAAGAAATGAGAGGATGTAACAAGTGAAGCTGAAAGAAAGGGAAGAAATGAGAGGATGTAACAAGTGAAGCTGGAAGAAAGGGAAGAAATAAGGGGATGTAACCAGTAAAGCTAAAAGAAAGGGGAGAAATGGTTCACAACTTGAAGGTGTTGAACTCAATATTTAGTCCAGAAGGCTGTAAAGTGCCTAATCTGAAGGTGAGATGTTGTTCCTCCAGTTTGTGCTGTGATTCACTGGAACACTGCAGCATGCCGAAGACAGATATATGGGCATGTGGGCAGGCCGCTGTGTTAAAATGACTGGTTACGGGAAGGTCAGGGTCCTGCTTGCGTACTGATCGGAGGTGTTCTGCGAAGCAGTCACCCAGTCTGTGTTTGGCTTCTCCAATGCAGATTGGGCCAGATTGGGTGCAGTGAATACAATACACCAGATTGGAGGAGGTACCAGGTGAAATGCTGCTTCACCTGGAAAGACTGTTTAGGCCCTTGGATGGTGAGCAGGAAGGAGGTGAAGGAGCAGGTGTTACACCTTCTGCGGTTACGTGGGAAGACGGGGTGGTGTTGGTGGTCGATGAATGGACAAGGGTGTCCAGGAGGGAACAATCCCTGCGAATTGCAGACAGGGGGAGTGAGGGGAAGATGTGTTTGGCGGTGGTGTTCTGTTAGAATTGTCTGAAATGGCAGAGAATGATCCTTTGAATGCGGATGCTGGTGGGATGCAAAGTGAGGACAAAAAGAGCCTGACCGCACTGTTGTGAGTGATGGGAAGGGGCAAGGATGGAAGCACGGGTAATAGGTCGGGTGTGGTTAAGGGCCCTGTCAACCACAGTGGGTCGGAAACTATGGTCATGGAAGAAGGAAGCCATATCAGCAGCGCTGTTTTGGAAGGTGGCATCATTCGAACAGATGAGATGTAGGTGAAGGAACTGGGAGAATGGGATGGAATCCTTAGAGGACATGGGCTGTGAAGAGCTGTAGTGAAGGTAGCTATGGGAGTCAGAGGGTTTGTAGTGGATGGCAGTGGACGGTTTATTCCCCAAAATGGAGACAGAGGTCAAGGAAGGAAGTGTCAGAAATGGACGATGTGAAAGTTATAGAGGGGTGGAAATTAGAGGCAAAATGAACAAATTTTCAAGGTCCTGGTGGGAGCATGAGGCAGCACCAAAACAGTCTTTGATGTACTGAGAACGTAGTTGTGGGAGGGGCCGATGTAGGACTGGAACGAGCAGTGTTTCACATACCCCATAAAGGGGCAGGCAAAACTGGGACCCATGCGGGTGCCCATAGTCACTCCTTTGAGTTGGCAGAAGTGAGATGAATTAAAGGGGAAATTGTTCAGAGAGGATGAAATTGCTGTCTAACAAGAAGGGAGCTGTGACAGAGTCTGAGTTTTGTTTGTTTTAGTTTTTAGATTTTACCGCTTTTGCTATGAATTATTTAACCTCGATAATCTAAAATCAGGGCCTGAATTCCAACAGTTTTTGTGCATTTTTTTTCTTAAATATATTTTTATACAATGGAACTGAGCTACCTTTTTGTCTTTATCTCTATTGATAAAACAAATGCCTTCCAAGTTGCAGCATGCATTTATTGTATAATGAACATTTCCACTTCATAACCTTTCAGCCAAAATCCAAAATTTATTCCTGTTTGTTATCTGGAAAACAAAAGAGTAATGGCATTAGTTATGTTATCTATGCTGTCATTTCCAGTTAAAATAATACTTAATAATGTTAATATTAATAAAAATAATGTGAATCTCATTTGCTAAAATGGCTAACAGTATAACAGAATTGCCTGTGTAAAAATAAACCACAAGCAACAATAAATATTAAACATTTTTTTAGAATAAGGCATTTCAAGTCACCATCAATTATCTTTTTCTCTTTGCTTTATATATTGCATCCATCTGCAGAGAATGGGGAGGCCAGCTCCTCAGTACACGACTGGGAGGCATATGAAACTGATCCAGTAGACACTTACCATTGGCTATTCCCTTTCTTCCCTGCAGAAAAGTACTGAACTTTTCCTTGATTTTATTTACTTTTCACCACATTAGTAAAAACAAGTTCAGCATCTCCATTATTTTCTCTGTACAGTGTTGACTATAAGGTCACCTGACCTTATTGAAAGTGCTGATTGGCTGAAAGCAGATATTTTCCTCGGTGACCACTTCTCAGTACCTTGTGGTATTTTACAACCCTATCAGCATGTGGTACTGGCTGAGGGTTGTTTGTGGTAGTTCACTGGCACCAATGCTCCATGGTTTTTGTTTTGACTTGCATCTATCTCGTGATTAATGGCAGAGGATATATCACTGTAGAACATCTACAGAAGATACACTGCTCTTAGATAATGAGATGGTTTATTGAGTGATAGCAATATGTAAAACTACATTTGGTCAGGTATCATTATTAGGACCTTAAGGACCTAAGGAGTAGAAATCCCTGCCTTCACCAACAGACTGTATGACATCTAGAGAATGGGTGGAGCCAGTATAACACAGATATTAAACTCTTCAGTGACATTATCTTACACAACAAAAAGCTAGTCTTGATACTGTTTCTAATATTCAAATTGAGGCCGACAGTTCCAAAGAGTGATCAGGATGCACTAAACCTGCATAATCATGTCAAATCTTACTATAATTTTTCAGTGTCAAACTCTACATTATCACTAGATGAAATATCATTACAACAACACCTGGCTGTACTGGAAATAAATAATACATTCACAGTGCAGAAAAGGGCTTGGACAAAATTAAAAATGATAAACTCTAATTAAAAACTAAATGTTACTTTTACATTGGTAGTAAGATATAAATCAATACTGAATATAAGACCAGACGTGGGGCGGCACAGTGGTTCAGTGGTTAGCACTGCTGCCTCACAGCACCAGGGACCCAAGTCCGATTCTAGCCTCCGGCAACTGTCTGTGTGGAGTTTGCACATTCTCCCCGTATCTGCGTGGGTTCCTTCTCGGTGCTCCAGTTTTCCCCCACAGTCCAAAGATGTGCAGGTTCGTTGGGGAATTTAGCATGGCCAATCCATAGTGTCCAGGGGTGTGTAGATTGGGTGGATAGCCATAGGAAGTGCAGGGTTACAGGGATAGGGTAGGGGGACAGGTCTGGGTGGAATGGTCTTTGGAAGGGTTGTGTGCACTCAATGGGCTGAATGGCCTGCTTCCACACTGTAGGGATTCTATGTGTTTCTACCCTTTCTGTAATCGCACATAACCTATTTGTTCTGTCTATAGGTTTGCATTTATGCTGATTATCAAAAGGTTAACTTTAACTTTCAAACAGGCGTCAATCTTTGAAATTGCTATCACACACTGAATGGACCAGATCACATGAAAAGTTTAACCGTAGAACCCAGTTAATTTATAGATGTTAAAATTCAGGAATTTAAAGTTCCGCTACTTTCAGGTAATTTTTTCTTTAAAGCCTGGGAGAGAAAGTGGACTTGCTTTTTACTGATAGGAACAATTTGTTTTTAGGTTTCTGTCAGGCGGGAAAGGACTTGCGGCTCATTTCGATGTCAAATGAGCAGATCGAGGTGCCATCAGGATTCCTACTCATCGGTGCCAAGTCTCCCAATCTTCCTGAACACCTTCTAGTCTGTGCTGTGGATAAGCGATTTTTACCAGATGATAATGGCCGAAATGCTCTATTGGGTAAGGTTATTCTATGTCCTGAGAGGGAAAAGTTTTTTTAACCCTTTGATCCCTTAAGGAACAAATTAAACTTTGTCTAAGTGTTTATTCATGCATGCATGGGACGTGTGCCCATCTAAGATGGCACATAACTCCTTGATTTGCTACAAAATAATGCATTTACACTATTTTTACAGGTAAAATTTCCAATAAAAAGATTACACACATTTGCACACTATCTAATAGTATTCATTCTCCACCACATTCCAAGTTATTTGATTTGATTTACTTATTGTCTCGTGTATCTAAGTACAGTGCAAAGCTTTGTTTACGAGCAGTACAGGCAGATCATAGTAAGCAAGGACATACAAATCTTAGGGTGAAAGAAAAACTTAGAGGCATACAGGTTATATCACACAGAGCATGCATTAGGTAAGATCAATATTAGCAAGATCAGCATTATTTGAAGTTAGAGAGTCCATTTATCAGTCGAATAATCGCCGGGAAGAAGCAGTTTCTGAACCTGCTGGTGCATTTGTTCAAGCTTCTGTATCTTCTGCTAAATGGAAATGGTTGTAGGAGAGCATTACTGGGGTAGGATGGGTCTTTCATGATGTTGGCAGCCTTTCCACAGCAACAAGCCATGTAAATAGAGTCCATGGATGGAAGGTTGGCTTCTGTAGTGGCCTGGGCTATGCACACCAGCTTCTGTAGTTTCTTACAGTCCTGGGCAGAGCAGTTGCCATACCAGGCCGTTATGCACCCGGACAGTATGCTTTCAATGGTGCATCTGTAAAAGTTGGTGAGGGACCTTGTGGATGAGCCAACTTTCCTGAGCTGCCTGAGTAAGAAGAGGTGTTGTTGCACCAAATTGACCATTGCATTTATGTGGGAAGTCCAGAACTGGTTATCGATTATCGACACTCCTGGGAACTTGATGCTGTCCATTCTCTCAATGTCAGCTCCGTTGATATAGATGGGCGCATGTTCTCCTTTCTTTCGGAAGTCAATGATCAATTAGTACACAATAATATATTGTTGAATCATATTCAAATCTGGACACATGAAAATATTATCCATTAAATCATTACATGTTCATATCTGCTGACTATAATTTGTGATCAAAACTCTTTACTGCCCTTTCACCCTTTTTCAATGCTAATAACCCTTTCATATTCTTCCTGGGAATGATAAATGTGAAGAGCTTTTGGCTCATGAGAGCCATGTTGGGTCTTCAAACTGCCCAGCAAGGTGTGGAGGGTCAGGAGGCCACCCATCCCCATCCCAAATTGTGACCTTCCCCCCGGCATTCTCTGCCTTGCTGGGATCTGTCAGCCTTACCTCAGTTAGACCCCAAACTCGTATCGCAGACCGAGCTTCACCTGTGAACACTGCCCTCAGAGGGATGCTGTTGTAGTGCTATCAGCAGCTTCCTTTCCCAGTGGAATGAAGGAGCCACTGGCCAATTAGCTGATTGGCAGCTCGCTGAGGTTGGAATTCTTTTGGGAAGGCAGCAAAAATCCTGACTCAAGCAAGTCAAAAAGGCTCATTGTGTTTTCGAAAGGGACCTTTAATAGGCACGAAGGCCATAATTTATGTTTCATTGGGACCTAATGCCTTTGGGTTCCATATATTTACCAATTGGACCAACTCTCTGTAGATGGTCGGATGGCCTGTGCACAATCTAACGCTTAAACTTGCAATGTACGATGCCTGAAAAACAAGCACAGTTTTTACACTACTATGTTACAACATGATTTCTTCTCAAACAATAAATGCCTTTAGAATACGAGCTTATAAGTAATGTGCACATATCTCCTAGATGTCAGTGCTGACTGCACTTTGTTCATAACACTTACAGTGGCTTGGTCATACAGAGCATGAATCTTGCTGAAAAAAGACACATTACTGAAGCCAGCAGGCCAAGCAGCATCATAGCAGCAGGAAGGCTGACGTTTCAGGCCTAGACCCATCATCAGAAAATGAAGGGTCCAGGCCCGAAACGTCAGCCTTCCTGCTGCTATGATGCTGCTTGGCCTGCTGTGTTCATCCAGCTCTATCCCTTGTTATCTCAGATTCTCCAGCATCTGCAGTTCCTACTATCTCTCACATTACTGAAGCCTTTCATTTTACACTCATCAGGAGAAATAAAAGAATTTCAAACAATCAGCAATGTGTAGCACAGCACGAAATGGTGCAGATTGGTCGGCAAGTTGACTTTGGCTAACGCATTGTCTTGGAGAAAGCAGCAGGGAGACAATAGTTTTTCCGAGCTTCCATGTGATTCAAAATGATGCAAAACTTGAATATACCCCTTTGCAGAAAGCACATCTCACTGTTTGAATGTATGACGTTTCCAGCAAGCATAAGTGAGCCAGGTTAATGCCCAACCGTTTATCTTAATGTGATTGTTCATGTAGCTATGTACGCACCCAGGATTGTTCAACAAGTGCAAGTTCAGATCAAAAGATTAAGGGAGCTTAAACACAAACACCAAGTAAGATTCCTCTCTCTTGAACTAATTTGAACTTCATTATGCTAGAACCCAGCAGTGTTTCCAAATTGAATTCATTATTGTTGCAAATTTCCACTAATTGAGGAAGCTCTGAAATATTAAGCTTTTTTTGAGCCACTAATACACATATTTTAACAGCCTCTGTTTAAGATTGCTCAGGAGTTGTCTACTTGTACACAACTGTAGCTGGGAAATATTTCGGTAATGATTTTCATTTGTTAAAATCAGATTACTTGCATTGAGTTGACTGGATGGAAAGGGCCAGAACTCCTCTGCAGGCCTGCCAGCTTCTGTAGCAACCCAGAAAAAAGACAAAGAGCTAATGTTTCAGGTCAATGACCTTTCATTGGAACCGGGACTGGTCACGTACACTACCTCTATTTCTCTCTCCTCGGACACTGACAGACCTGCTGAGAATTTGCAGATATTTGTGGAGTCCAAAACTAGAGGGCAGAGATTTAAGGTGAGAAGGGAAAAATTTAAAAGGGACCTAAGGGCCAACTTTTTCATGCAGAGAGTGGTGCGTGTATGGAATGACCTGCCAGAGGAAGTGGTGGAGACTGGTACAATTACAACATTTAAAAGGCGTCTGGATGGAAATATGAATAGGAAGAGCTTAGATAGATATGGGCCAAATGCTGGAAAATGGGACTAGATTAATTCAGGATATCTGGTCAGCACGAACGAGTTGGGCTGAAGGATCTGATTCTGTGCTGTACGTCTCTATGACTGTATGACTCTTTTATTCAGATTTCTATCACATGAATTAGTATTAATTTATGTGATTGATTCAAAATGCCTTGAATAGATTAACCCTGTCCAATTACATTGATGTAAAGCAACTCCTATCTGTTCTGACATTGGTGGCTATGCCTTCAGATGGTAGAGCCCTAGGTTCCAAAATATCCTCTAGTACTACTCCAACACACTTTCTTCCAACAAAAGACTGACTGAAAGCTACCTCTGGCCAAGCTTTTGGTCATCTGTACTAATAGCTTCTCCTGTGGCTTGGTGCCATATGTTGTTTGAAAAAGTTTCTGTCAGGCATCTTGCAATGTTTTATTATGTTAAAGGGGCTGTATGATTTTTTTTATTCATCCATGGGATGAGGGCATTGCTGGCTAGGCCAGCATTTATCTCTCATCCCTAATTGCCCAGAGGGCAGTTCAGAGTCAACCACATTGCTGAGGGTCTGGAGTCACATGTAGTCCAGACCAAATAAGGATGGCACTTTCTTTCCCGAAAGGACATTAGTGAGCCAGATGGGTTTTTCCCGACAATCAATTCAAGGTCACCATTAGGATCGTCTTTAAAAAATTTTTTTATTATTGAATTCAAATTCCACAGTCTGCTATGGTGGGATTTGAATCAAGCTCCCCAGAAATTACCTGGGTCTCTGGATTGACAGCCCAGCGATAATACCACTAGGCTATCGCCATAATATATACATTATTATTGTAGCTGTTATGTCAGTAACATGCAAATAGGTTTTACCAGGAAGAATAATTTTAGGGTTTGCTGATAACATGAAAGTGGAATGTTTGTTAATGTGGACAACTGTTTGAAAAAACTCAAGAGCACACAAGTTAGCAGATTGGGCAGACAGGGAGCCAATGCCCAGTATTGTACTTTGTGAGGAAAATCAAAGAAATGATTGCCAACTGGCTTTGTTAGGCATGGCTAAACAGACGAAAGCAGCAATTCAAATAAATACCGTCTAGGAGATGTGATATGGTCTCACAAATGACAATAGTGATTTAGCTTTTATGGCATGATGCACAGAAAAGAGATCAAGAGGTTTTGCATTCATATAAGTCTTTATACAATCGCCTGACACCTCAGAGGACTTTGCAGGCTAAAGAGTAAATGTTGTCAGTACAGTAATGTTGGAAACCACTGTGGCTAATTTATGTTCTGAAGAAGAGTCATTTGGATTTGCGATGTTAACTCTGTTTCTCTGTCCGCAAATGTTGCCAGACCTGCTGAATTTCTCCTGCACTTTCTGTTTTTATTTCTGATCTCCAACATCTGCAATACTTTGCTCTTATAAACTGATTTTTTTCAAGGCCTGGACTTGACACTGAAAGCTTGACACAGTACTACCAGTTGAGCCACAGAAATGTAAAAAGTTTACACATATCATAGGTTAGAATACTCTCTAAAGTGTTAGACATCCGATTAGTGAGTGGAAAATAATGTAGAATGGTTACAGCACAGAAAGGAGGCCATTCGCCCCCTCATCTGAAGCAGCAATTCACCTAGTCCCACTGCCCTGCCTTCTCCTCATAACTCTGCACATTCTTTTCTGATTATAATCTAATTATCTCTTGAATTCATTGACTGACCCTGCCTCCACCACAGTCCCAGGCAGATTTCAATCACTTGCTGCATAAGGAAGATTTTTCTCAATTCATCTTTGCTTCTTTGGCAAATTTCTGAAATGTCTTCTTCCTGGTTCTCAATCCTTTCAGCAATGGCAATATTTTCGCCCTGCCTACTGTGCCCATGTCCCTCATGATTGCGAATACCTTGATCAAATCTCGTTACAACCTTTTGTCCGAAGAGAGCAGACCTAGTATTTCCAATTTATTATGTAACTGAAGTTTCTCCTCCTTTTCTAACTTCTTCACATTCTTTCTAAAGAATGCCCAAAATACTCCAGGCGAGGCTGAACCAGTTCTCTCAGCAGCTTTATACATAGCCTCCTTCTGTTTTTTACTCCATGCCTGTATTGATCAAACCCAACAAACTGTATGTTCTGAGGAAAGGTCACTCGATCCGAAACGTTAACTCTTGATTTCTCTCCACAGAAGCTGCCAGACCTGTGGAGCTTTTCTGGCAACTTCTGTTTTTTGATACTGTATGTTTTATTATCTGCTCACGACTTGCACTGCCACCTACAATAGCTCCTACACATGAAAATCTCTCTCCTCTTGCACCTGCTAACATTATGTTCTTTATTTTGTATTGTCTCTCCACTTTCTTCCAACCAAAATGAATGACTTCCTAAAACATGTTTCGTGTGGGTCTGCCATAATTCCTGAGAGAGAAGAAACTACAGAATAATTTTAATCCCCCCAAATGTATGGAGTTGGATTGGATGAGAATAAAGTTTTTGAAAAAAATCTCAAACTGGCACTCAACCACCTGCTTCTGCAGATGGGGCTCGTCTGCTTCTGGGAGAAAACCATATCTCCCTCCCCACTTTTAAATGTTTTCTGAGATACCTCAGATGTTTTGAAAGCTAGAGGAAGGTGAGACCGGCTGAATGGAATATGTAAATGTATTTCTCATACTGTTTGTGTGCCAACAAGAGAAGAAGAGTCCCCTACCCTCTCTCTGCCACCAACCAAGTCTCATTAACATCTGTCGGAGCACCCACGGACCTTCCCCACAATGTGCCCGCCGCCATTGACCATGTGGCCACTGTCGGAGCACCCACAGACCTTCCCCACAATGTGCCCACCGCCATTGACCATGTGGCCACTGTCGGAGCACCCACGGATGACGTCACATCCTCCGCCGCCGGGTACACCACTTCCGGGACAGCGAACGCCATCGACACCGCTGCTGATGCCACCGCCTCCATTTCTGAGGCCAACGCCATAGACACTGAGGATGCACCTACCGTCACCGCTGCTGCCGTCGCCTACCCCGCTCCGCTCACCGCCGACGCCGACGCAACTCCGCCCACCACCGCCGCCTACCCCACTCCGCCCACCGCCGACACCGACATAACTCCGCCCACCACCGACATAACTCCGCCCACCGCCGACGCAACACCGCCGATGCCGACGCAACTCCACCCACCACCGCCGATGCAACTCCGCCCACAGCCGACACCGCACGGCCCACCGCCGACGTCGCTCCGCCCACCGCCTCCACAGCCAGCAGCTCCAGAGGAGACAGTAGCACCCAGCCCTGCCGAGTCTTCACCATCCCCCCAGACCTCCCCCTTACTGAGGATGAATGGACAGTCCTCAGTAAAGGGCTCACCTTTGTCCCCCTCCACCCAAACATCAACGAATACCGCTCACGTTTGGACATTGAGCAGTTTTTCCGCCGCCTTCGCGCTTACTTCTTTAACTGTGAGCCTAACCCTCCCTCGACTGACCCCCTTCTCCCACCTCCAACACATCCCCTCCTCCTGGACACCACCCCAAGGCCTCCTACCCTCCCTCGACCTCTTCATCTCCAACTGCCGTCGAGACACCGATCACCTCAACCTCTCCACCCCTCTCACCCACTCCAACCTCTCCCCCGCAGAACATGCAGCCCTCCGCTCCAATCCCAACCTCACCATAAAACCCACGGACAAGGGTGGCGCAGTTGTAGCATAGCACACTGACCTCTACATCGCCGAGGCCAGGCCCCAACTCTCCGACACCTCCTCCTACCGCCCCCTTGATCATGACCCCACCCCCGACCACCAAACCATCATCTCCCAAACCATCCACAACCTCATCACCTCAGGTGACCTTCCACCCACAGCCTCCGACCTCATCGTTCCCCAACCCTGCACCGCCCGCTTCTATCTCCTTCCCAAAATCCACAAACCTGACTACCCTGGTTGACGCATTGTCTCCGCCTGCTCCTGCCCCACCGAACTTATCTCCACCTATCTTGGCTTCATTTTCTCCCCCTTGGTCCAGGAAATCCCTACCTACATCCGTGACACCACCCGTGCCCCCCGCCTCCTCCAGAACTTCCAATTCCCCGGTCCCCAACACCTCATCTTTACCATGGACGTCCAGTCCCTATACACCTGCATTCCCCATACAGATGGCCTAAAGGCCCTTCGCTTCTTCCTGTCCCGCAGGCCCGACCAGTCCCCCTCCACTGACACCCTCATCTGCTTAGCCGAACTCGTCCTCACCCTCAACAACTTCTCTTTCAACTCCTCCCACTTCCTACAGACAAAGGGGGTGGCCATGGGTACCCACATGGGCCCAAGCTATGCCTGCCTCTTTGTAGGTTACATGGAACAATCCCTCTTCCGTACCTACACTGGCCCTAAACCCCACCTCTTCCTCCGTTACATTGATGACTGTATCGGTGCTGCCTTGTGCTCCCACGAGGAGCTCGAACAGTTCATCCACTTCACCAACACCTTCCACCCCAACCTTAAGTTCACCTGGACCATCTCTGATTCCTCTCTCTCCTTCCTGGACCTGTCTGTTTCCATCTCTGGCAACCACCTGGAAACCGATATCCATTTCAAGCCCACCGACTCCCACAGCTACCTAGAATACACCTCCTCCCACCCACCTTCCTGCAAAAATGCCATCCCCATTTCCCAATTCCTTCACCTCTGCCGCATCTGCTCCCAGGATGAGGCATTCCACTCCTGTACATCTCAGATGTCCTCATTTTTCAAGGACCGCAACATCCCCCCCTCAGTGGTTGAGAACACCCTCGACTGTGTCTCCCGCATTTCCCACAACTCATCCCTCACACCCCGTCCCCGCAATAACAACCAAAACAGAATCCCCCTCGTCCTCACGTACCACCCCACCAACCTCCGGATCCAATGCATCATCCTCTGACACTTCCGCCATCTGCAATCCGACCCCACCACCAAAGACATTTTTCCCTCCCCACCCTTATCTGCTTTCCGGAGGGACCACTATCTCCGGGACTCCCTTGTCCGCTCCACACTCCCCTCCAGCCCCACCACCCCCGGCACTTTTCCCTGCAACCACAGGAAGTGCTACACCTGCCCCTACACCTCCCCCTCCCCCTCACCCCCCATCACAGGCTCCAAGAAGACTTTCCACATCAAGCAGATGTTCACCTGCACATCTGCTAATGTGGTATACTGCTTCCGCTGTTCCCGTTGTGGCCTCCTGTACATCGGGGAAACCAAGCGGAGGCTTGGGGACCGCTTTGCAGAACACCTATGCTCGGTTCGC
>NC_063336.1:105755192-105821213 GCF_021869965.1 Rhincodon typus
GGGGGAGGGGGGGGGGGGGCTGGGGGGGGGGGGGGGGGATAGGTGGGAGGAAGGACAGGTTAGGGGGGCGGGGACCAGCTGTACTGGTTTTGGGATGCGATAGGGGGAGGGGAGATTTTGAAGCTTGCGAACCCTGCAGCCCAATGGTATCAATGTGGAGTTCACAAGCTTCAAAATCTCCCCTCCCCCTATCGCATCCCAAAACCAGTACAGCTGGTCCCCGCCTCCCTAACCTGTCCTTCCTCCCACCTATCCCCTCCTCCCACCCCAAGCCCCAGCCCCATCTCCTACCTACTAACCTCATCCCGCCCCCTTGACCTGTCCGTCCTCCCTGGACTGACCTATCTCCTCCCTACCTCCCCACCTATCTTCTCCTCTATCCATCTTCTATCCGCCTCCCCCTCTCTCCCTATTTATTTCAGAATCCCCTTCCCCTCCCCCATTTCTGAAGAAGGGTCTAGACCCGAAACGTCAGATTTCCTGCTCCTGCTGTGTTCATCCAGCTCTACACCTTGTTATTTCAGATTCTCCAGCATCTGCAGTTCCTGCTATCTCATTAACATCCTCAGTGACTGAATCAACTCCTTTCACTGATCCACAGCTCCAACTCCTGTGATCTGCTCCTCTCCTCCCAGAATCTCTCTATGCTGCTCCCCACTCCACCATCCCCTCCCTCAGTTCATAGAATCATAGGACCCCTACCAGTGTAGAAGCAGGCCATTCGGCCCATTGAGTCCATTCTACCCCCAACCCAAACAGCACCCCACTCAGACCCATCCCTCTACCCTTTCCCTGTAACCCTACATTTCCCATGGCCAGTCCACCTATCCTGCCCATCTTTGGACTGTGGGAGGAAACCAGAGCACCCGGAGCGCTGTGAGGCAGCGCTGAGCCGCTGTGCCACCACAAATCACTGTACCACCCCAGTTGCCTGGCCATTCAAGTACATTTCACCCCCTCACCACCCTGATCTCTCACTCCGTCCCCTATACCTACCTCCATCCCAGCCCGCCTCTCAGTTGGGCAAGCTGTGCCCAGGAAACTGAGCCCCAAACTGTTGATCAGGTCTTGAGGAGAGATGCAAAATATAGTAATATTTCCACGGAGTCCTACTACCAAACATTTTGATGGTGTGTATAACGAAAGATAAGGAAGTCAGCGATGAGTGGTCATCACTTTTAAAATTACTGTAACAAGACAGATTAACTAAAAACTCCTTTTATTGGCATGGACTGATTTGCTAAATGTAATAGGTAAGTCAAAAATCATCATTTATTGAGGGAAAAGTGGGTAAATATTTTAACCAAGGGAAGGTGCAAAGTTTTTGCAAGAAGGTAGGATTATTGTGGCAGACATCTGGTGCAGAAGTCATAAGTTATATCACTTCTTTCTATTCTGTAAACCTCTATGGTTTACGGTTCAATCACAATGCCACAATAATGAAAGCAGAAATCAGAAAATTGGTTCTCTTATGACCTTACATAATAGTCATTCTGAATGAACAAAACGGTCTTTTCTGAGTCATGTTTTTCCTTTGGCAGATGCAAACTTTGCATGAAATGTGCAAGAGCTTTGTTATGCATGTTTAATTTATTTAAAATAGTGGTATCAATATTTAACACTCCATATTCTAGAGTTTTGTTTAACATGTTGCTGAATGTTTAAGTACAGCTGTCAAATCTGCCTTCTCTCATGTGAAGAATATTTTTTAACAATTACAATTTTACTTTAAAACTTGAGCTTTTAAAAAAAAACTCTAATCTGTCTACAATTTATTTGTAGTGATTAATGATGAAGAGGTATGCTAAGGAGATTACCTAGTAGTAGGTCTAGACTGGAAATGAATTACAATCTTGTGCCAAAAACTGTAGGTCTTGCATTCCCGGTCTGGTTAAAAGACCTGCATCCTCAGCATTTTTTCCCACTGGAAGATTGAAGGAAGATAATCCTCGTCAGTTGCAGGCTGGTTGGTGGCTAGTCAGGCCCGGCCATGATCCTCTCACACGAAGATCTCATTGTTGCTGAGGGCAGTTAGATCTGTCCTTCGCCTCTGCTTCTCTTTCATGCTGATGCAAAGATTTCTACAACATTCCCGGAGTAACAGGCATTAGTGTGACTTGCACTTCCCACTGGCAATGGTCAATGTTGCACACAGCAAGAGACTTCTTCAAGGAGTCTTTGCTGTCTCCAACCCCACCATCATTCCCTCGGTCAGCTCCCTGTACAACGTAGTCTTGGGCAGTTAACTGCCATCTGTCTAAGCAATGGGGCCCGCTAACACAGTTAGCTTTGCAGGAGGATGACTGCAATATCTGTTTGTGAAACACCTGATACTTTATTTCGTTATTTTTGACTTTTTCCTGAAACTTTCAATGTACAAGAGGTATTTTCCTGGAATGTAACAATGACATGGGTTGCATTTTGCAGTCAGCCAAGGTAAGAAGTTGGAAACACTTTAAGTTGAAATGATACCCTTTGGATTTTGATGAAGAGTCACTGTGCACTAGCAGAGCACCTTAACTAGTATCTGCTTTATCCTGAAAATCCGCACTCTGGAATATTCATTGTGCTGTTGAATTGCACTTTGTCCAACCTGTAGCAGACAGTTATAGATGGCACACTTTTATTTCCATTGTGGATTTTATCTGATCCTGGGAGATATCATCAAGCCTTTGCATAAGTACACCAGGGTAACAGAACAGAATGAGAATATAGTATTACAGCTACAGAGAAGGTGTAGGGAAAGATTAACTTTTGAGACGTCCATTTCAAAGACTCATAGCAGCAGGGAAGAAGATGTTCCTGAATCTGCTGATACATGTTTTCAAACCTTGTATCTTCTGCCCGATGGAAGAGGGTGGAAGAGAGTATAACTGGGGTGGGAGGGGTCTTTGATTATGTTGGCTACTTTCCCAAGGCAGCGCAAAGTATGTATGGAATCAATGGATGGAAGGTTGGTTTGCGTGATGGACTGGATAATGTTCACAACTGTCTGTGATTTCTTGCGATCTTGGGAAAAGCCGTTTCTGTACCACACCGTGATGCATCTGGATATGGAGACATTGAATCACAGAGTTAGGATGCTTTCTATGGTGCATCAATAAAAATTGGTAAGAGTCATTGTGGACATGCCAAATTTCCTTAGCCTTCTGAGGAAGTAGAGACGTTGATATGCTTTCTTGACCATAGTGTCAACATAAATAGAGATTATTAAGACTGTATCTCAATGTAGTAAAGACTGAGGAGATAAAAACCAGAGACAGTAGGAATAAAAACCACTTCTGTGACCAATTGCAAGGGTGCTGAGAGAAATGAGCTTGAATAATTTTATTTGTTAATGTTGTAGGATAAATCTTAAATTCTGTTAACTGCATTTATCCTCAATGTTTTGTAGGTTTCTCTGGCAATTGCGTTGGCTGCGGAGAAAAGGGATTTCGCTATTTCACTGAGTTTTCTAATCACATCAACCTGAAACTGATCACCCAGCCAAAGAAACAAAAGCATTTGAAGTGTTACTTGATTAAAAATGCACAGGGCAGTCTAACTAAAGGACCCTTAATCTGTTGGAAGGGTACAGGTGAGAACTGGATCAAAAATTCTGTTAAGTAAAAAAAAATCAGTCCAGTCAATGATGGATAAATGCTGCAAGCCAAAGAAATCTATCAACCAGGTTTTGTCAAAAACAAATTGGTACAGACCAGAGCCAAAGAAAGCCTGATTTTTGTTGCTTCTGAGGATTTGTGCTGAAAAGTTACCATGATCAAGAATGTTTCAAACTCCGAGCAGAGCAGATTGAGGGGCTCAATGGCCTACTTCTGCTCCTGTGTTTTATGGTTACGTTTCAAAAATTAAGCAACAAATCCTTCAGTTTTAACGTTCAAAAGGATCTTTATAGCCTCCTCCGACCCAGAATCAGGTGAAAATGCTGGGTCCCTGTAATTCAGATTTCTTGCACATTCCCCACTTGATCACTTGTCAATTGGCAACCACACTTTCAACTGTCGAGACTCTAAACTTAAGAATTCCCTTCCAAAATCTTTTCACTTTGCTCTTTTTAAGATGCTCCCTGAAACTGATCTTTTTGACAACTGTGTCAGAGATAGCAAGAACTGCAGATGCTGGAGTCAGAGATAGCAAAGTGTGGAGCTCGAGGAACACAGCAGGCCAGGCAGCATCAGAGGAGCAGGAACGTTCACGTTATGGGTCGGGACCCTTCTTCAGAAATGGGGGAGGGGGAAGGGAGCTGGGAAATAAATAGAGAGAGGAGGGGTGGGGCTGGGGAAGGTAGGTGGGATGGTGATAGGTGAGTGCAGGTGGGGATTGGTCATTGGGATGGGTGGGGTGAATAGGTGGGAGAGAAGATGGCCAGGTAATGTCAGGTGAAGGATGCGGGGATAAGAGGGAGGGTTGGACATGGGATGAGGCTGGGGGTGGGGAGATTTTAAAACTGGTGAATTCCATGTTTAGGCCATCGGGCTGTAGGCTCCCGAGGTTGAATATGAGGTGTTACTCCTCCAGTTTGTGGGTGGTGTCATTGTGACACTAGAGGAGGCCCAGGATGGACACGTCACCCAGGGAGTGGGAGGGGGTTGGTGACCAGAAGATATTGTCATTTGTCACGAACAGAGCGCAGGTGCTCTACAAAGCGGTCTCCAAGTCTACGCTTGGTCTCACCAGTATAGAGAAGGCCACATCGGGAGCAGCGGATACAGTAGACCAAGTTGACGGATGTGCAGGTGAACCCCTGTCTGATATGAAAGGTTTGTTTTGAGCCTTGAGCGGAGGTGAGGGTGTAGGTGTAGGGGCAGGTGTAGCACTTCCTGCGGTTGCAGGGAAAGGTGCCGGGGGTGGTGGGGTTAGTGGGGAGTGTGGAGCCGGCGAGGGAGTCGCGGAGAGAGAAGTCCCTATGGAAGTCAGATAGGGATGGGGAGGGAAATATATCTTTGGTTGTGAGGTCAGATTACAGGTGGTGGAAGTGGCGGAGAATGATACACTGGATGCAGAGGTTCGTGGGGGTGATATGTGAGGACGAGGGGGATTCTGTCTTTGTTTTTGTTGGGGGGAGGGGCTTGATTGCAGAAGTGTGTGAAATGCAAGAGATATGGTTGAGAGCATTTTCGATCACCAGAGGGAGGGAAGGTTTCAGGTCCATCCTGGGCTTCCTCCAGTGAGGCCAAGCGTAGACTCAGACACTGTTTCATAGAACATCTACACTCTGTACGCAACAAACGACAACACCAATCATTTCAACTGCCCCTCCCGCTCCCTGGGCGACATGTCCATCCTGGGCCTCCCCCAGTGTCACAATGACACCACCCGCAAACTGGAGGAGCAGAACCTCATATTCCACCTCAGGATCCTACAGCCCGATGGCCTAAACATGGAATTCACCGGTTTTAAAGTATCCCCACCCCGACCTCATCCCTTGTCCAACCCTCCCTCTCATCCCCGCATCCTTGACCTGACACAACCTCTCCATCTTCTCTCCCACCTATCCGCTCCTCCTACCTTACTAACCAAATCCCCACCACTGCCTACCTGCACTCACCTATCACCATCCCACCTACCTTCCCCAGCCCCACCCCTCCTCTCTCTCTTTATTTCACAGCTCCCATCCCCCTCCCCCATTTCTGAAGAAGGGTCCCGACCCGAAACATCAGCTTTCCTGCTCCTCTGATGCTGCCTGGCCTGCTGTGTTCCTCCAACTCCAAACTGTTGGTTTTGACAAATATGTTCTGATGTCAGCTTTTTTTAAAATTTGTGCCAGTTTTTGTTTCGTTACACTCCCGTGAATCACTTGTAATAATTTCCTACGTCACAGCCATTGCTTAAATGCAAGTTATTTCTGTTGTTGTAGTGGAGGCAGTCACTGAGTGATCTGAAGCCTAGCTTTGTTTGTAAGGTTGAAGAATTCCAACTGACTGCGTTTGTTTTTAACAGAGGGCAGAACCCAGCAGTCACCCTCAAGTTCCACCTCGAGCATTCCCTCACAACCACCTGAGAGTCCCGCCTCATCAACGACAGGAGCATCAGCAGACAGCGTTGCTGGGAATAATCAGAATGCATTAACTGGATTACAGCAAGCAGGTGCTTGAGACTGTGTCTTTTAACTGTGATCAGTGTTCTTTGGGTGGCACCGTGGCCCAGTGGTTAGCACTGCTACCCCACAGTGCCAGGGACCCGGGTACAATCCCAGTCTCGGGTGACTGTCTGTGCGGAGTTTGTATATTTACCCCGTTTCTGCGGGAGGCTGCAGTTTTCTCCCACTGTCCAAGGATGTGTGAGTTAGGTGGATTGGCCATGCTAAGTTACCCATAGTGTTCGGGGAAGTCCATTAGCCATGGGAAAAGCAGGGTGACGGGGATAGGGTAGGGAGATTAGTCTGGGTGGGATACGATTTGGAGGGTCAGTGTGGACTTTGTTGGACCAAGTGACCTGTTTCCACACTGTAAGGATTTGTTTCTGTTCCTCTTTTCAATAAGTCTCCAGTTTTCTACTTTAAACCTTACAACATATGAGCACCAACTAGAGGGGTTAAGCTGGTGAAATAAGACTTTGGCAGCGGCACAGAAGAGACAGTAATAGATCCTTGATGAGCCCTGGGAGAGTTTGTTTCCCATTGAAGCCCGTGCAGAGGAGAATAGCGTGAGGGTTCACCGTGGTGGTGTGTGATGGTCAATCCATTGTTTTCTTCTAAAACTGAATTTTACCCTAAATTTAATATGCTATTTATAGAGTCATAGAGTCATACTGCACGGAAACAGACCCCTTAGTCCAACCAGTTCATGCCAACCATAATCCAAACTAAACTAGTCCCACTTACCTGTGCTTGGTCCATATCCCTCCAGACATTTCTTATTCATGTACTTATCTAAATATCTTTTAAACATTGTAACTGTACCTGCATCCATCACTTCCTCTGGAAGTCCATTCCACGCACGAACTACCCTCTGTGTAAAAAAAATTTGCCCGCCATGTCTTCTTAAAATCTTTCTCCTTTCACCTTAAAAGTACACCCTCTAGTCTTGAAATCCCCCACCCTAGGGAAAAGACACTTGCTATTCACCTTATCTATCCGCCTGAGAGGTCAACTCTCAGCCTCCTGTGCTCCAGTGAAAATTGCCCCAGCCTATCCAGCCTCTCCTTGTAACTCAAACCCTCCATTCTGGGCAACATCCTGGTAAATCTCTTCTGAACCCTCACCAGCTTGAAAATAACTGGGCAACCAGAACTGGACACAGTATTCCAGAAGAAGCCTCACCAATGTCCTATACAACCTCAACGTAGTGTCCCAACTCCTCTACTCAAAGGACAGAGCAATGAAGGCAAGCATGCTAAATGCCTTCTTAACCACCCTGTCTACATTTGATGCAAACTTCAAAGAATTATGTACTTGAACCCCTAAGTCTTAACTAGATCTGTCTGAATAGCAGAAGTGAAACAGTAGGGGTAATTTTCTGTATCTATACTCTCTATGTGGAGACTCCCAGTCATGATTTTAGGCTGACACCCATCTTCCCCATAATTTTCCAAGTCCTGAAACACGTTCTCTGTAGTTAAGGCCATATGCAAATGCATATGACTATCTTTATACCAGTTAAGGACATTAAACCCAATGCTTTTTGTTCATACTTATGTTACTGCAGGTACTACAGTTTGTAAAATATTGTAACTTTTGTGTTTTTTAAAGCTGTGCTTTATGCTTTTGTTTTAGGGATTCGTTAGGGTAAAATGGTAAGGTGGTTTGTCTATGCAAGTGGCTTTGAGTTGACGTGGGAGACATTATTAATAAATTGAAATAGTTAAAGCTAAGTAGAAGCAAAAATAAAGTGACCTGGCTAGACCAGGTACTGCTAATTCCATTGATCTCTTGGGTTGGTGGATTACTTTGGGTGATTTGTTTGTTTGGACATTTTGTTTGACATTTCTGTAATTAATGTCAGCTCTGACTCAATCGATGTCTGTATTCAGTTCAAGTCCCACTGAGAGCCTTGAGCACACCCTTTAGGCTGATATTCCAGTGCAGTGCTGAAGAAATGGTAGAGGTGCCATTTTCTGGATTAGCTGTTAAAACAAACAGTAAACATATGAATTAGGAGGAGGGATAGGTCACTTGGCCCAGGAGTCTGCTCCATCATTCAACAAGATCAAGACTGATCTGCTCACTCCACATTCCTGTCTTCTCCCCATAACAGTTTCACCCATTGATGGTCAAAAATCTATCCATTTCTGCTTTGAAGAATTCAAACTTCTACTGCTTTTAGAGGAAGAGAATTCCAATGACTCACCACCCTCTGAGAGGAAAAAAATCTTCTCATCTCTGTCTTAAATGGGTGACCCCTGAATTTTAAACAGTGACCCTTAATTCTTAATAAAAACCGAAAGAACTGCGGATGCTGTGAATCAGGAACAACAACAAAATTGCTGGAAAAGCTCAGCAGGTCTGGCAGCATCTGTGAACGTAAAAATAGAGTTAACGTTTCGGGGGCGGTGACCCTTCCTCGGTTCTGAAATGTTATGAACCCGAAACGTTAACTCTGTTTTTACCTTCACAGATGCTGCCAGACCTGCTGAGCCTTTCCAGCAACTTTGTTTTTGACCCTTAATTCTTGATTTTCCCACCAAAGGAAACATCCTTTCCACATCTGAGCTGTCAACATCCTTCAGGATCTTATGTTACGATCAAGTCACCTTTTACCCTTCCAAACTCCAGTCGATACAAGCCCAGCCTACCCAACCTTACCTCAAGACAACCCACCCATTCCAGATACAAGTCCAGCAAACCTTTGTTGAACTACTTCCAATATATTTACATTCTTCCTTAAATAAGGAGACGAATACTATACATGGTACTCCAGATGCTGTATAACTGAAGCATAATCACCCTATTTGTATAGTCAATTGCCCATGCAATTAATGAGATCATCACATTTGCTTTCTTAATTATTTGCTGTACCTGCAAGTCATGCTTGAGGATACCCAATCCCTCTCCATTGCTGAACTGTCCCATCTCTCACCACGTAGTCTGTTCCCTGCTATGATGTCATTAATGGGGACTTCTAATATCTTCTCCATGACTGATATTATACTAATTGTTAATATCTTTAACTATTTTAGTTGAGCACTGATAATGTGTCCTCGCCTTTGAATTTTCCTTTCTCATTGGAATGTATCTATTCTGTATATTCTGAAATATCCCTCAAATATCTGCCACTGCCATCTGCATTCACCTATCCCTAAACCTAATTTACCAGTACACTTTAGCTAGTTCTGCTCTCATGCCCTTGGAATTGCTCTTATGTTTAAAACACTGGTCTCACTCCCTTCCCTCAAAATGTAACATGCAATTGTATTATGGCCCCTGCTACCTCAGGGCACTCTCACTATGAGGTTGTAAATTAATTCTGTTTCATTCCACAACACCAGGTCTAAATGAGCTTGTTCCCTGATACTCCAGTTCCAGAATGTACCAATATAAGAAAATATCTCATCTGTACCCAAACTGGATCTACATCCCGATTACTGTACTTAGTTGATCCTTCTCTATTGTGCTAAACCATGATTAATCAAGAAAGCCTCATCACCACCTTTCCTAGTTTCTTGTCTTTCCTAATGTGTTCATCCTACAGTAATGTCTCTGTAATAGCCACCAAATACTTATTTGTATTTGTGCTGTCCATTAATCTGTTTTGTTCCAAATGCTATGTTTATTCAGTTACAGAGTTTTTAGTTTTGTCCTTTTATTCTAGACTTATCTGTTGATTTATTCTTATATTTGAGTTCTCTATTCCTTCCTGTCATGGTCTGTTTGGCATTTTTCGTATTGATATCATTACATCTTGCCTTATCTATACCTTGGGATTTACCACATCTTTCAAATTGATCCTTTGCCCCCCCCACCGGAATTACATTGAAACCTTCTCAATTTCCCTCATTGTACAACTTGTTAGAACACTAGCTTCAGCACTGTTAATCCAGACGAACAAAATAGGAACAGAAGTTGACCATTCGGCCCCTTGAGCCTACTCCACCATTTAATAAGATCCTGGCTGATCAAGATCAGTTTCGAATTACACAATCCCATCTCCCTCTCATAACCTTTGATTCCTTTACCAAGTAAGAATCTACCCAGATCTGTCCTTAAAATATTTAATGACCTCCGTTGCCTTCTGAGGCAGAGTTCCAAAGTTCCAGCACCCTGGAAGAAAAAATTCTCGTCTTTTTCGTGAAAGTGCAACCCCTTATTTTCCCAAACTAGTGTTTGAATCATAGATTCATTTCTCTAATTTTAATTACCATATACTTGTGGCTTAGATGATAATCCAGAGATTATTAACCTTTGAGGTTCAGCTTTTAAGCTCCTCTGTGCTTACGCAGAGCTCATTTCCTTGATCTGCCTATGTTGCTCATCCCTACATGGACCAAAATGACTAGATCCCCTCTCCCACTCTCTGCAATTTTCTTTCTGTCCCTGAACAGATGTCCCAAGGTTGTGTCTGCACTGTCAGGTGAACATACAAGACCCTATGGCACCACTTTGAAGAGCAGGGGAGTCCTGGTCAACAGGTGTCCTTCGATCAACATCGCTCCAAGAAAAATCTAATCTTTCTTTCAGCGCTGCTGAGTGGGAGGATACTGTGCAGAAATTGGCTGACATTCAGTCATACAGTGGCAGTATTATAAGAGCACTTTACTGTCTTGTGTTGGAATATCTTTTGATTAGGAGATGCTGTGTATAAATGTGAATATTTCTTCATTATTAATGTTTTGATCACATTAAGGTGGTTTTAATTTGATATTACCATGCAGTCTGCTTTGCTGTTAGGACTCACGTTTAGGAAGATTTTGGTCACATTTTCCATATTGAAATTGTTCGTGTTAAATGCATTGTTAGAAAGAGCTGCTTTGGTAAATCTGCTTTCACAGAATTCAAAAAATGGTAGCAGGATAATGGCGAGTTTGTATGTATCTAGGCAGCAGTTTTAGAAGATGAATGCATTTTATTGGAGTTGGTGGGAAGGGGAAGGTTCATGTTCTTGGCCTATATTTCCCAAAGGAAAGAGAAAGGGACAACCTCCCCGCTCCTAATGATACTCTTCACAGAATGGAAAGGAGAGGCTACATATGTTGGCACTTCTTCTATGTTTGACTGGGAACTTGTTTCTCACCGAAATTTATCGAAAATTAACGCTTTACTCTTGCACTTCAAGTTTATTAATTCAGGAAAATATAACAATGTTATTAAGAATGTGAATACCTCCATATATTCCTGTCGTTCCTCTTTATTTAACAGCATGGTCCTTGACCAGAGTTGGTTGTCATTGCAGGTGCTCCAACAGATCAGGCTGTTTCTCGAGCTGTTATAGGGGCTTCTGCAAGTCAAAACAACAGAGATTCAGTCAGGCATCAGAACGCAATGAAGACCAACAACGTATCCTGTCAGAATATGGCGAGACCCTCAGTGATAGGTACAGTAATTGCAAGCCTAAATGCCTTCTCATAGTGTCAGCTGTGATTCATTTGGTGTTAGAAATATGTCCATCAAATGATATATGTGATGATGCTGTGGCTTTAAGAGGGTTTTTTTTCAAAGAGCGTTTTAAGGTAGAGGTGAGGAGCTGTATACTGGGCAAGCCAGTGTAGTAAACAGCTTGTGAGGCCTTGGGGATTTTTTTAAAAGTTGGAACAATAGAAGCAGCCTGGATGGGTGTGACCAACTCGCACAGACTGGGACTTTAGTTTTTTTTCTGGTTTTTAGGTTTAGCTTTAAGCAGTTGCTGTTATGGGCTTGAAGAAGGGGACGTTATTTTTCCTTCTCTTGATTACGGCCAAGAGCTGGGGATTCTCTTCCTAGGCTGCCAGATTGCATGTGGGACAAAATCTGTTTTTCCGAGTTTGCCTTTTTGCCAAAGGGTGCATTTATAGGATTTTAATATATTGGAACAGTTAATTAATAATAATGTTAAGTCTTCCAATAGATTTAAGTTATTCGAAGTTCCTCTTTCTATGGTTGTATTTTAACTAGACTGTTTAAATAAATTGTGTTTTGCTTAACATTGAGCAGTTTGACCAGTCATATTGCATCTGGAACTCCACACTTTACATTTGCCTTAAAAATAAGAAGAGGTTAGCTTGGGATCTGGTCTGTTCCATAAGAGATATTAAATCAGGACCATGTATGTTTTCTCAGGTGAATGTAAACAATCCCATAATAGTATTTCAAAAAGAAAATTTCAGGAAATACCCCTGCGTGCAGGCCAATTTTTTTTTATCTCTCAATGAGCACGACTTTGAAAACGTGCAGTCTTTTTTAAAAAAACTAACATCATTTTTGTAAGTAAATGTAACCTTTGGTTTAAGGACTAGCATGTGTTTAGTACAGCAGTTCTTTAAAGGTTACCTAGCGACCACCTAGCCATTTGTTGACCAGCTCCCTAATGTGGTATTTGTGCATTTATGCAGTGATTACTGAGTACTAAACGATGAAGGATTGGGGGTGGGGGTGAGGCATCAAACTGCTAGAAAACTGGGGTTCTTACTGGATGACTACCTGTCTGGTTTCTCTGGATATTGACACTGTTGTTTATAACAGGACACAGTTATAAAACTGGAGTTCGGGCCTTTAGGAGTGAAATCAGGAAGCACCTTTTTACGCAAAGGTTAGGAGCAAACCTGGAACTCATTACCTGAAAAAAAAAGTGGATGCTGGGTTAATTGAAAATATGAAAACTGAAATTGATAGATTTTCATTAGGAAGCTGTATGAAAGGATATGAAACAACAGCAGGTCAATGTATTGCGGTACAGAGCAATCATGTTGTAGTTAAATTGCAGAATAAGCTTGAGAGACTGACTGACTTACTCCTGTTTCTCTGAGGTTACGAGTAGAATTCCTGTATTTACACCATTTTCAAAGCTTTGCAAATAGCTCAGTACACAATGGGATGAATCTTAAATTCATACTTCGAATTAACTGGATTTAATTTAAAAGGTATTCATTTTGATTGTTGGTAACAAATTAAATAAAAATCTTTCAAGTGTGCACAAATGGAAGCATGAAATTCTCGCCTGTATACGTGCATGCTGTTGTCATGATAACTGATATTTTTTATACTGTTGGACAGGCAATTTAGCTAATTCAGGGCCTCCAAAGAAACGGCATAGGGGCTGGTCACCAGACTCCTCCTCAGCAATAGAAACACTCTCCATTCACAGCAATCCAACAGCTCAAAATTCAGGAAGCAAAACTGGTAAGCTCCATCACCGACATTCTTGCTATCCAGTCTATGTTTGTCCTATTTCTAGTTTTGTATTATACAATAGGCTACTCATTTCTTAGTGATGGTACAACTATCTGATACACATGAAATGTTTTTGCAGTGTTTTGTATAACTGAATATTTCTGCTGAGGTACTTGGGTTCAGTTAGTGGGGTGGAAATTGAGCATTTGGATAACGCGTTCCATTTTATGATATGAATTATGTTTCGTTCTCTCTTTCTCTAAATGCTTCTGGTCTTTTCAACCATTGTCTTTATAACTAGTTGTTTATGTAATTTTAACATTATTAAGCTGGCAAATTTCATGATTTGTTTAAATGTACGAGTATTTCTTAAATTATGCCTTGCATAGCTGACCTCAAGTTTAATGCATCCCATAAGAGTTTGCTTTTTAAGTGGTTCCATCAACGTATAATTCATCACCATCTCAAACACAATGGTATTGTCCCACCAAGGACACTTACCAGTCAACATTCACATTTCAGGGAACATACACGATGTAGATATCAAGTAACATTGAAGGAAAAGAACAGTGTCTAATTCGAGAAACTATTTATCATTATTTGAATTTTTTGCACGCATTATTTTGCACTGTCATCAGAAATACACCTGATGCACCTAACAGCAGAGAACATCAATGTCTTTCCTGGAAACATCTTTTCCATTGTTAGTGAGGCAGAAGTGTTGGCATTAATTCCCTCTCTAAGGGCATTGTGGGTCTATCTATAGCACAAGGACTGCAACATTCAAGAAGGCAACTCACCACCACCTTCTCAAGGGCAACGAAGAACAGGCGATAAATATTGGCCAGTCAGTGATGCTCACATCCCATGAATGAATAACAAAAACCTAGTCCAACAAAAAAATCTTTGAAGATACTAGATTATAGTTTCAGTTTTTGGAAATTTATGGTAATTTAAAACAGAAATAGTTTGCAATGTGAACAATTGAATTTGCAGTTTCTCTTTGATTGTATGTTTGTTTTGTGGTAATTTGTAACTGAGCCTAGAATTTCAAACCCTTGTAACAAATAAAATATGCGAAGGAGTAACACTCTATTTTATGTGTTTATGTTACTCATTTTTAGCGTCATTTCCCTGTTTATGTAATGGAAAGGATCAAAATGGAAATAATCTTAGGTTTGAAAAGCGCTATCAGAGGATATTTGGAGAATTTCTGCAGTACATCTTGTAGATAGCACACATTTTTGCTGCTACTGATGCTTATGGATGGAGTGCCAATCATCAGGCTGCTTTGTTGTAGATGGTGTCATGCTTCTTGAGCATTGTTGGAGCTACAGGGAAATGGGGAATGTTCCATTTCTTTCCTTTAAAGTCTTCAGGGCTCAATATTGAGACATTCAGCGACTTCAGAAACTGGACTTTGTTCTCCATTTTGATTATAACACCCCATCCAGTATCTTGTTTGTGTCTTGTTCTCAGCAGAGCAGACCATTTTCTGCTTTTCACACCTGCCATTTGCACCTATATTACATCTATATCTCTCCTTTACAACCATTAGCACTATCTTTGTCTTTTGCTGTGGGCATCCTTGCCATTTGTTCCCCTCACTCCTAACCCACCCCTTCCCCCCACTCAATCATCAGTATGACTAAACACCATTGTTTTGCACTTCCATTCAGTTCTGAAGAAGAGTCTTATCAGATTCAAAACATTAACTCTGTTTCTCTCTCCATAGATGCTGCCAAACTTGCTGAATTTCTTTAGTATTTCCTGTTTTTATTTCATATTTCCAGCATCCACAGTTTTTGCTTTTATTTGAGCAATTAATGAGTTGCAAGTGGCTGGAAATGAGGAATTACTGATCGTTATTGAAGTGGAAAGTTGGGAAAACTTATTCCCTATGTCAAGGATCTGATTTCTTTGATTCCCACTGTATTTTCCCAACTTCCTCCATTGTTAGTGGAAGCAAAGTTAAAAGTCTGTCAACAATATTATGAAGTAAGGCAATTTAGAGAAGGGCATCCATTAATCAGAAGAAGTGTGTTTTGTAATTCTTTTATGATTTTTATGATTTCACAAAGTTATGTCCAAAAAATTGTTTTCATTCCAATGACTTTTCCAGATATACAGATTGGCTCAGGGACTTACAAGGCCAATGTCTATTGGAAGTAAAATAAGAAGTCACCTGACTTCTCAACTCCGTTTGGTTTTAAATTGTCCATTTACAATGGTCTGGAGAAGGTGGTAGAAGGTTTTCCCTGTAAACAGTTACAATACCTTGAAGTAATGATGGTGCTCCTATCTTTGTGTGACTTTACCACTGCCAATGTATTTACAACTCCCACTTTGTATCACTCTCCATACATGTTTCCCTCTGTCTACAGCTTTCAGAATATAGGTTAAGACAACTTCTAGCTTTATTGAATCTGATAATAAATATGAAGACCGTTGCTTTTCTTGATGTATATTAGTAACTTGGACCAGGGTGTACAGGACACAATTGTGGAGTTGGCACAAAATTTGGAAGCATAATGAACTTGATAAAGATAGTGATAGACCTCTGGGAAGACAGCAAAGCTAATGTTGCTGGACCTGTAGCAGGTGAAATCTAATACAAAGAAATGAGAAATGATGCATTTTTGAAAGAATGAAGAAAGGCAAAATAACATGAAGTATACAATGCGACAGTTGAAGTGGGAGCAGAGTAACATGGGGTATATATACACAAATCATTGAAGATAGAGGGGCAGATTAAAAAAACACGAGAACTTGGTTTTATAAGTAACAGTATAAGAAGTTACGATGAACAGAAACAACCTGCAGTTACATAATACCTTTAGCATGATGTTATATCCCTAAATGTTTCAAAGGAGCTTTGTGAAACAAGATCTGACACTAAGCCTCATAAGGCAATATTAGAAACGACAATTGAAATCTTGGCCAAAGAGGTTAGTATTAAGACTAATGCAGGAAAGCATGTTAGAGAGACCAAGAGTTTTAGGGAGAGAATTCCAGAGCTTAGCTCCGAGGCAACTGAAGGTGTGTGATCAATGGTGCAGCCGTTAAAATCAGGAATGTTCATGAGGCTAGAAGTAATTGAGAACAGATAACTTGACATGATTATGAGGCTAGAGAAGATCACAGATGAGGGGCTGGAGGTAAGATCATGGATGGATTTGAAAATGGAAATCAGAATATTAAAATTAAAGGCACTGCTTAACCAGGAGCTAGTATAGGTCAGGAAGCACAGGGCTAAAAGGTGAACAGAACTTAGTGTGAATTAACAGACACATGCAGAAGAATTTTGGATAGCCTTAGATAGATTGTGGGAGACCCACCAGGATGACAATGAGTTAGTCAAATCCAGAAGTACCAACGTTAGGGGATTAGGTGCACTAATACGAGTGTGGTTGGATGATGGAAATAGGATACAAATATGTTACTGGAAGCTTTTCTCCGGGTCAAATATGACACCAACGTTGTAAACATACTGGTTTTATCTCAGACTGTTGCCAGGGAGAGGGATGGAGTCAATAGCTTGAGAACAGAACCTTATTAATCCACTTGAGTAATATGTCCAATTCTGGCCTCTGTAATTTAAGAGGGACTTGAAGGCTTTCGAGAGGGTACCAAATGAGAAAGATTTCAGGTTGAGGAACTTCAGTCACATGGGTAGTTTGGAAAAGCTGAGGTTGCTCTTCTTATCGAAGAGAAAGTTGAGAGCGAACTTTGTAAAAATGTTCAAAAACTTAAAAGTGTATAGACAAAGTAGATGGAGAGCCAGCAACAGCCAAATAGATTGACTGTCCTTCTGTGATGTAATGCCTGTGATTCTACAACATTTCACTGAATTGGTTACAAATAGGAAAAAATAATCGTTGTGTGAATAGGTCCTTTTGCTGTCAAACCCCCAAATACACTCTTGCATTTTCAAGATGTATCTTTGATTGACCAAAGAACATGCTTTGTCCTACTTAGAGACTGGATCTAAGCCAAAATTTTCTTAAAACATCTGAGATCATAGTTTGCCGTTTCTGACACAGCACTGTTAAAATAGACGAGCTCCTGTTTCACTTGAGATCCTATAGTTTTGCTGCTAAAATTCTATGATATACATCATTCCCACTCCCCAAGACTGCATGTGAGCAATGGCATTGTAGATCAGTTTCCAATTTCTATACATGACACAGGGACAATTCCTGAAGTATATTCAGTTGCTATTGTGTTACTTCATGTAGGTAAATAGCAGTCCTGACTCAATGCAGTAAAGGTTCACAATGCATATTGAACTAATCATTGTGCAATAATAGCTCTTGAAATTCATTGTGTCCTTTTGCTAGTTGCAGACATTGCGGAATTAGCTTGTATGACTCAATCCAGCCTTTTAGGACCAATTTCTTCTCCACTTACTACCTCAGAAGAACCTGTCGTTGTACCTGACAATTTACTTAAAATCTGCAGGACCAGACCTGTAATTTTTAAAGGTAACGATCCTAGGTCAGTCATTTACCATTGGGTTTATACTTTGGGTTGGATTTGAGGGTAGGGTGGGGATAACTGGGGAAAGGGAACATTCGTTCAGATTGTGTCACCTGGGAGTATAGTTTGGAGGTGCCAAAAACCTCTGAAGGGCGTCAGGAGAGTTCAAAGAAAAGGACCGTTTTCTAGAAAGATTATGGTGACCTTTTCCAGCCAGTTGGCTTCTCCCCCCAAGACTTTCATCAAACAGTCCTCTCCTGACCTTCACATCAATGTTATGTTGCTCTGCCGATAACATCAGCGGGATGCAACTTTTGTAAGTTAAGTGGACACCTAGAATCCCTACAGTGCAGAAGCAGGCCCTTCAGCCCATCATGTCCAGCCAACCCTCCAAAGACCACCCCACCCAGACCTGTGTCTTTACCCTATCCCTCTAACCATGCATTTCTCATGGGAAATCCACCCAACCTCCACATCCCTGGACACAGTGGGCAATTTAGCATGGCCAATCCATGATACGTGCGCATCTTTGGACTGTGGGAAGAAACAGAGCGTCCAGAGGAAACCCACACAGAAATGGGGAGAATGTGCAAACACCACACAGTCACCCAAGGCTGGAATCAAACCCAGGCCTCTGGCACCGTGAGGCAGCAGTGCTAACCACTGAGCCACCCATCCTCGACTGCTTTTGATGGGAGCCCTGTCATTGCCTGTATTACAGCAGTTAGCGTTGCTGTCACTGAGAATGCGGTCAGCTATTATTGGGGTTTTCATTTCCAAGATTGTAATTTGCCCTTTCCTGTGTATAAGTTGGGGAGGAGTGGCTAAAATTAAGGTCACAATAAAGGAAATCTATAATTCACTCAATGCTTGTCTACCAAGTCAACAGCAGAATTGTTAATTCACTTAACGTACTGGAACTGGGACTTCGCAAACAATAAAAGAAAGAAATTTTAATTGCAAATATCGCGAAATGTGAAAAATGCCCAGAATGGAATCAATGTGAGATAATTAATTGTGAAAAGTGAGGATAAATGCAACAATTTCATTTTTTAGGCCATGGAAACCTTCCTTACCTCTGTGGTAATTTGAATGATATAGTAGTCAGTCCAATGCTGCAGAACTGCTACCGAAACACTCAAACTTTCCCTCGAGCGTATGAACAACATAGTACATCTGTAACTACAGTGTTGTCCGTAGAGATGCAAATCTTACTGACAGTTTACTACCTAGCTCAACTTGGTAAGTGTTGATTGGTTGTCTTCTGATTCATAAACTATAAATTACATTTCTGCAGTCTGCAAATGTTACGTATAATTGAATTTCATTATTTTAGCAATGCTCTTTTTTTATGCTCCGGATTCTGTTCCTAAACCTCTTGGCCTGTCCATCTCTCTGTCTCTTCCTCCTTCAACCTGCATCTTAAAAACCCTCTTCTTTGAGCAATCAGTCATCTGTACAAACATTACTGTAAGTGACTCAGCATTGAACTCTTTGATAACACTGCTATAAATTACCATAGGTTTTTTTTCTAATATAAAAGATGGCATGTACATGCAAATTGTTGCTGTTGGAAAAAAAAAATCAGGAATCCCTATTTTTCTTATTTATATTTTAGTCAAGTTTCATTAATTTTAGAAATGACCACATCCCTCATATCCCTTTCCCCACAAACAAATTCTTGAAATTAACAATAATGCATATGTACATCATGCATTTAATATGATTCATTTTCTCAAGAGGCTTCACGGATGTGATAATATTTGGTGACTATTTGAACATAGCCAGCAGGGTTTTGGATGACTTCAAGTTTACAAAGTGTAGAAGGCAGTGAGTTCCAGACGTGCACCATGCTCTGGGTGAAAAGTTGCCTTCTCAGGTTTCTAGAATACTTCCATTGATTATTTTGTATCCACGTTCCCTCATTTATTGGTCTCTTTGTTTACGGGAATATGTCTTTCCTATTCATTCTAGGTCCTTTCTTTAAATTTTATAAGGCTCCTTTAAATCTCTCCTTTGCCTTCTCTGTCCAAATGTAACAAATTCTGCCTCTCAAATCTTTTTGCGTTATCAGTATTTTCCATTTGTAGCAATATCCTTGTGAATCGCTCTAGTGTTCTTCCTGTGGTGTGGTGGCCATAACTTTAGGCAGTAATCTAACTGTATAAAATACTAAACTGCAGCTATAGCATGACTTCTTTGTTCTTAAACTCTAGGCCTCAGCTATTACACGCGAATACTTGGTGGCTTTTATCTACTGTCCTGCTACCTTCAACAATCTGTAGACATAGTCTCCAAGGCTCTCTCTTCTTCCTTCACAGAAGGAAGCCATCTGAGTACAGGAGTAGCAAATTCTTGCTTAAATTGTATGGGAGCTTGGTTAGACAGCACCTGGAGTGCAGTGTGCACTTTTGGTCTCCTTATCTCAGGAAAGATATTATTACCATAGACGGAGTGCAATGATGGTTCACCGGATTTGTTCTTGGGATGGTGGAATTGTCCTGTGAAGAGAGTTAGGACAAACGCAGCCAGAATTCTCTCGAGTTTCGAAGAATGAGAGATGATCTCATTGAAACTTACAAAATACTTGAAGATATAGGATAGATGCAGTTAAGATGTTTCCCTGATTGAGGAGTTCCGAACCAGGGAATACAACTTAAAAATATGGGGATGCCATTTAGGACTGAGATTAGGAGAAATTTCTTTACTCAGTGGGCGGTGAATCTGTTGGAATTCTCTGCACTAGAGGGTTGTGGAAGCTCAGTCTTTGAAGATATTTAAAGTAGAGGTTGATCATTTTTTGATCATCAGTGTTGTTAAAAACTATGGAGATATCGTCAGTAAAGGGCATTTAGGTCAACCGAATAGTCTACTCCTGTTTCTATTCATCCCATTGAGTCCATGTTGGTTTACTGTAGAGTAAAGCAGTCTGTTCACTTCCAGTGCTGTGTCCCTGTAGTTCTGCAAGTGCCCATTAAATTCCCCTCTGAAATCATTTATGGCCTCCACTTTCACCACTTTCAGAAGCGTTGAATTCCAGGATTTCACCATTCACTACATGAGAAAAGTTCTTTCTCACATTCCACTGTATCCTTTGGCCAGAATCTTAAATCCGAGTAAAATCTGACATTAAAATAATCAGAAAGCACTTGAGATACTCAGATCTGGCAGCATCTGTGGAGAGAGCAACAGAGTTACTGCTTTGCTGACAAATTGAAGGAGAAATGGTTCAATGAGAGAAGAAGTTCAGCCAGGCTAAAGAAGGTGCTGGTAGATGGAGACTGATTGTCCCTCTGTTCAATGAGAAACAAAACCCCTCAGCCTGTTCTGATAGGTGATGGAATTGTACAGAGATTGGATGAAGAGGAGGCACTGAGCAGAATATTAACCTTGTGTCCCTCCACAGATGCTACCTGATAACCTGCATAGTTCCTGCACTTTGTTTTTAATTACTTTGGGCTCTCTAAACTGGCACTGACTCTATTCTTGCATGAGCCAGATTTCTCAGAATCCATTTACTGTGTGTTCCTTGTCTTTTCATCCTGTCCCAAATGCAATATACATCTGGATTGCCACCTCTCTGTCTAACTGACATGTGTATTGGTATCTTCCTACAGTCTGCATCCTTCTTCCTGACTGTCAACCACATGACCACTATTCAACTTCTCTGCAAACTTTTTTCTTTCATACTCCATACATTTGCCTAAATCATCAAAAACACCTCAGGATATCCCAAAGTGCTTTGAAGCCAGTTATGTACCTTTGAAATGTAGTCACTGTTGTAATGCATGAAAGAAGGAAGCCTAAATTTTACAAACAGCAATATGGCAATGATCAGATGGTCTGTTTTCATTGGAAAAAGCTTTAGACAGGACACTGGAAAGACTTTGCTTTTATTTTTCAAAATAATGTTACTGCCCAGAGAGAACACAGGTGGGTTCTTGCTTTAACATGTTAAATAGCTCCTCTGCCAGTACAGCCCTCCCTCAATATATTTTTTTTTATTCATTCACGGGATGGGGACATCACTGGTTAGGCAGCATCTATTGCCCAGGGGGCAGTTAAGAGTTGACCACATTGCTTTGGGTCTGGAGTCACATATGGGCCATACTGGGTAAGGATGGCAGTTTCCATCCCTAAAGGATATTAGTGAACCAGATGAATTTTTTCAACAATCCATTCATGGTCATCATTAGATTCTTAATTCCAGATATTTTATTAAATTCAAATTCCAATTCCACCATCTGCTGTGGTGGGATTTGAATGTGGGTCCACAGAATGTTATGTGGTTCTACTGGATTAGCAGTCCAGCGATAATACCACTAGGCCACCACCTCCCCATTAATAGAGCATCAGCTTAGATTTTGTTCTTATGTCGCTGATGTAGTATTTGAACACCATGTGACTCATACGAATGTCTGTTATTTGCAAGCTATTGACTTGTGAGGCATTACTCCCATCTTTGTTTTTTGCTTGGTAGCAAAACATATCAAAGAATAAACTTTTAAAATTGAAGCCCAGAAAAATTGGAATTCCGTCAAATTGTACTTGCAAACTTCTACAGCTGATTTTATGTTCTGTGCCATGGTGGTTCTGTACACTGGAAATTTCAAATATGGGTTCTCATTATCTTACTGACTTAACTTCAGTTCCTAGAGGACTTCTCCTATTATGTTGTTGACTTGTTGGGCACACAGTATTTTTGACAAGTGGAAAATTATTTCTTAAGCCAAAAGGTGAGTCATGAAATCCAAGTGTTTGTTATCTATATACTGGTTTATTGGTATCAAATCATTTATTGTAAACCAGTTTTGCCTTGTGTAACTTCAAATTACTTGTTTTTTCACCCATTATTGTTGGGAATGGGAATATCACTGAACTAATAATCCAGCATCATGTTTTTGGAGCACAAATCACACCTTGGCCAGCGGTGCAATTTAAATTGCAATTAATATCAAATTAACTTGTTAAAAAAAATCACAAATTGAAAGCTAGCTCCAATAGTAGGAACCATAAAGCTTTCAACTATTGCCATAGAAACCCATATGAATTCACTTATTCCCATTTGGAAAGGCAATCTGCCTCGCCCTCTTGTGGCACCGAGGTAGAATCCCTTCCTCTGACCCAGGAGGCCTATATTCAAATCCCACTTGCTCCAGAAGGTATGCAATAACATCTCTGAACAGGTTGATTAGGGAAAAATAAGTTAAAGAAAGGAAATCTGTCCTACTTACTTGGTTTGGCCTATGCCTGACTCCAGCCTCACAGCAATGTGGTTGATCCCTATCTGGCCTGCAAAGGAAATTTGAGAATGGGCAACAAATGTTGGCATTCCCAGTGATGCCCACATCCCCTGAAGGAATCTTGTTTTTAAATTGTGTTGTGAAGAGTGTTGTGCATTAGCTCTTTATGCTAATGGAAACCTTATTTATTTGTTCTCTTGAATCGTAGCCCCAGATCAGGTTCCTTTGATTGAGGACTTGGAACACATATTGGTGAGAGCCTGGCAGGAATCTAATCTTACTGAAACCAAACAATACCAACAAGCCGTTTCTCACTCAGTGCCATATGTGTCATCATCAACGTTGGCTGTCACGGCAAAGCAACTCACTTGGTTGGCTAAGTTAGCAGCTAGCTCCTGCAAGAACGTTGTCAGGATCCTGGATTCAACAAATTCATTGGCGGAAGGCCTCACAGAAACATTTAAGCTCCTCAGTGAGGGAAAATTGCTGGGGAAGAATTTTGTGGTGATTATTTGCATCACCAAGAACCAAAGCACTGAGTCATGTGTGGTGGTAACAGGTCAGTATTTGAAATGCACGAGCGCTGCTCATTTATAAACAGAACAACTTGCCTGCAAACTTTGATCTTTCATTGACAATACATACAGTATGTGAATGAATTATTGCCTCTCAAACCTATGTCCGACTTGAATTCTGCACTCCTTCACTCATACTTCCTGCACACCACAGCACTCAAACAGCCCTGAAAGCCACAGATGACATCCTGTGTGATTGTAGCCATGGTAAACTGTCCTTTCTAAACCTTTTAGACTGCTTTTGCATGCAGTGATATCGTTAACCATGCCATTCTCCTTCAATTCCTCTCCTTGTGTGTCCGGTCTGATAAGATTTCTCTTGTCTGGCTCCATTCGTAACCATCAGTCATTGCCTGAGCATCATCTCAATGGCTTCTCTTAACCGTAGCCTCATGGCGCTACTTTTCCTGAACGACCTTTCCTTGTAAGTCTTTATGTGGCTTTATGTCAGTTTTTGATTGCTACTGCTTTTGTGAACATGTACAGTTTAAATGTGCTATCGAAGTGCAGGATACTGTTGTTTTAAAGCTGTCTCAGCGTTATAGATTGTCAAAATTAGCATTTCAAGACAGTTGCACATTCTTTTAAGCATTGAAGTCAGAATGCCCTTTAACCCAGGAATGAGTCCAATGAATTTTCTCCGAACTGTTCCTGATGCCATGATATGTTTTTTTCAAATAAGGAGATCAAAATTGTATACAGTATTCCAGATGTGATCTTGGTAAGGCCCTGTTGTGGTAAAATTTACAGATATCTTGGAGTCATCACTAAATCTAGCTACAATTCATTCCATCCCCACATCAAAGTTATAGGCTGTAAATATTTGGGGGCTAGCCCTTTGGAACTCCAACTAGTTATAGCTTGCCAAGCTATAAAAGGACCAATGTATCCTTACTTGGTGTTTGCTGTTAGTTAACCAGTCCTTTATCCATGGTAATATGTTGATCCATACACCAGATGCTCATATTTTATCTAATGACCTTTGATGTAGCACCTTATCAAATGCCTTTTATGAATTCAGGTACAATGCAGCTACAGGTTCTTATTTATCCACCTTACTTGTTACTTCTCAAAATACTTTAGTAAATCAGTCACACTTTTGCTTTCACAGCACCATGTGGACTCTGCCTGATCAGGTTGTGATTTTTTAAACATCCTGCTATGCCCTGTTTCATAATGAATTCTAACAATTACCTGATGATGGATGTTGGGCTTGTTGACCTTTAGTTTCCTGCTTTGTGTCTGCATTCTTTCCTGAATAATAATACTACATTTGCTATTTTTATTATCCACTGGATCCCTTCCAAAATCCAAGCAATTTTCCACAGATTATAACTAATGTTGCTACTAACTCTGCAGCAATCTGTTTTCAGACCGTTAAGGATGTATGCCATCTGGTTCTAGGTATCTGTCAGGTGAAATGTAATAGTTTTCACAGCACCTTTTCCCTGATGATAATTATTGCTTTAAGTCCCTCCTTCCATTTCATCTCCTGATTTTTAAATTGTTTTTGCGAAGTTTTCTATGTTTGTCGAAGATGGACTCAAAATAAATGCCATTGCCTGCTTTGGGGGAGGGGTGATGGCCTAGTACTATTGCTGGACTGTTAATCCAGAGACTCAGGTAATGGGTTCGAATCCCACCATGGCAGATGGTGGAACTTGAATTAAATAAAATCTGAATTAAGAGTCTAATGATGACCATGAATCCATTGTCGATTGTTGGAAACCCATCTGGTTCACTAATGTCCTTTAGGTAAGGAAACTGCCATCCTTACCTGGTCTGGTCTACATGTGACTCCAGACCCACAGCAATGTGGTCGACTCTTAATTGCTGTCTGGGCAATTAGGGGTGAGCAATAACTATTAGCCAGGGATCCAGGTTCGATTCCAGCCGCAGGTGACTGTCTGTGTGGAGTTTGCATGTTCTCCCTGTGTCTGCATGAGTTTCCTCCAGGTGCTCCCTCTGCCCACGTGTCTATTTTTTCGATATGTATATATATGTATATCCTTGGATATTCAGCTCCCAATCCTGATCTCCCTGCAGCCATGTCTCTGTGATGCCCACCACGTTATATCTGCCAATTTCGATCTGCGCCACAAGTTCATTGACCTTATTGCTTCTACTGCGTGCATTCAGATATAACACCTTCAGTCCTGTATTAACTGTCCCTCCTCTTATTGTCGCTCATTTATCCAATGTGCTTGAAGTTTGATGCCGAATCCTTTCCAAACACTGTGCCTATTTGTGTCTGTGCTGGAGACTTTAATAACCTCTCCTGCGTTTTCCTTTCCCATCATTTGTTTCATATTTTTCCACACAGTGGAACCTATACCTACAGATGTTAGCCTGTTGCTTTGTTCCCCACTAGGGGATGTTTTACCCTTCCCTTTCTCCCCAACCTTCTGGATTAAAGTCCTGTTGTTGACAGTCCTTTCTGTCCATCTCTTCCACATTCTGGTTAACATCAGCCAAATTACTGACACAAGAACAAATTTGCTGGAGAAGCTCAGCAAGTCTGGCAGCATCTGTGAAGGGAAGAACAGAGTTAACGTTTCCGGTCCGGTGACCCTTCCTCAAAACTGATGGTGGCTGGGAAAACATTGGTTTATATGCAGAAAATAGGGAGGAGGGTGGGGTAGGGAGTAAACGATAGGATAGAGCCCGAAGAAAGAGAAAGACGGTTGGACAGACAAAGGAGTTGCTAACGATCAGGCTGGGAGGGTGAATAGTTGTTAGTGGGGACTGTTAGTGACTAACAACAGGGGGTGTGTAATAGCAGGCTATGTGGTAACAAGGCCTGGTATATGGGGTGGGGGGCTGGGACATGGGAGAGTTTAGGCCCTAAAATTATTGAATTCCATATTGAATTCCATATTCCGGAGGGCGGTAGGGTCCCAAGTAGAAAATGAGGTATTGTTCCTCCAGCTTGCGTTGGGTTTCACTGGAACACTGCAGCAAGCCAGGGAGCAGGGTGGTGCGTCGAAGTGGCAGGCAACAGGTAGTTGAGGGTCTTTTTTGCGAGCAGACATAGATGTTCTGCGAAGCGGTCGCCAAATCTACGCTTCGTTTCCCCAATGTAGAGGAGATCACACTGTGAGCAGCGAATGCAGTAGACTAGAATCTGGGAAGTGCAGGTGAAGTGTTGCTTCACCTGGAAGGTATGTTTGGGCCCTTGGATACTGGGGAGAGAGGAGGTAAATGGGCAGGTGTTGCACCTTCACTGGTTACAGGGGAAGGTGCTGTAGGGCTGTGGGGAGGTGTTGGGTGTGAAGGAAGTGTGGACCAGGGTGTCCCAGAGGGAATGGTTCCTGCGGAAGGCGGACAAGGTAGGGGAGGGGCATATGTGTCTGGTGGTGGCATCTCGCTGGAGGTGGCGGAAATGGTGTCTGGTGATCTTCTGGATGTGGATGCTGGTGGGATGGTAGGAGAGGATAAGGGGAACCCTATTGCTGTTGCGGGAGGGAAGAGAAGGGGTGAGGGCGGAAGTGCGGGAGATGGGTCGGACCTGGTTGAGGGCCCTGTCGACAACGGAGCTGGGGAATCCTCGGTTGAGGAAGAAGGTGGACATTTCGGAGGCTCCCTTGTCGAAGTTAGCCTCATCTGAACGTATGCGACAGAGACGGAGGAACTGAGAGAATGGGATGGAGTTGTTACAGGAAATGGGGTGTGAGGATGTATAGTCCAGGTAGCTGTGGGAGTCAGTCGGTTTTTAGTGAATATAACTGGCCAGTCTATCCCCAGAAATAGAAATAGAGATGTCAAGGAAGGGAAGGGAGGAGCCAGAGATAGACCAGGTGAAAGTGAGGGCTGGGTGGAAATTGGAGGCGAAATTGATGAAGTTTTCCAATTCCAGATGAAAAATTAGCCAATTTATCACATCTACTCTCACCTGATCCCTTTCCACAACTATTTATTTTAAAGCTCCCTCTATCATTCTAAGTATACAGTTTGCAAGAACACTGGTTTTATCACAGTTCAAATGAAGCCCATTCCCAACAGTACAGTTGTCACTCTCCCCAATGCTGGTGATAGTTTTCCCTAAATCAAAACCTATTTCTCCCACTTTAGTTTTCAAACCATGCATTATACTGACTGATCTTAATTACCCAATAACGATTTGCTCACAGCCAATACAGTGAATCAGAGATTACTGTCTTTGAGCTTCTGTTTTTGAACTTAGCCACTTGCAGTCTTTCACTGATGGCTGTCTAAGCTGGAAAAGTCACAGCAATTTCATCCAGAAAGAACAGTACTGTATGTCCAAATCAGGAGGATGTATCATTTGGAGGGAAACCTGTTGTTAATGCTGCTGTTGCTGCTGACATTATTATTTCAAATTCACAGGCTTATAATTTCTGTCACTGTAAGCTTGTTGAATTGCTGTGATGCACCAATTCTTGAGGAGATCTCATTGGAACAAATAGCAAATGTAAATATTAATGACACATTGCTGTTTTCCTAGCACAAGCTATAATCAACTGTAAAATTACCAGCTAGATTAACACAGGTGAAAGGTATTGAATTAAATTTTGCTGAGTAATTTTATTTACCTAACATCTTTAATTTTTTAAAGTCCATTTTAATTCTTGTATCAAGTTTGGGAGGATAGAATGCTGGCTGAATTACATTTACCTTTCTGTGAACATCCTCAGTTATTTTGCGTAAACATGTGTATTTATGTAACTTGCTTCATTGAAATAAACGAGGCGGGCAAATTTTACTAAAATAAGACTGTGAGCCAACTATTAATGATTTCACTCTGGCAAACCGGGAAATTTACTTTCACCACATTAGCAGGGAAAAGCATCTTTATTTGTTTTGAGGTGACCTTTGCATTATCCCTTGATGCAGGAACCTTATGACCCCTCCTTGCACAACACAGCCCTAAAATCTGCCCAGAGCCCCAAATCCAGAACTTAACTCCCGTCTCTGTCTGACCCCGATCTTGAGCGTTCACTGTCTCATCATTATGCCTTTAGTTTTCAATCTAGGAAATTGCTTGCAAAGCATCTGGGAGTGATTGTGACAGGGCCCGTTACCCTTTGTGAGGTGTTTTGATGCTTTCCAACATTCAGTATAGGCAAGGCCAGCCCCCAACTGCCCCATCCGCATCTAGGTGTTGTTATGACACAGAGACAAACAGCCAAACCAAATCAGCCTTTCTACCTCTGTACTCACAACACAGTAAAATGAAAACATTCAAAGAACCTCAAAATTGACCCCAAGGGTTCCCAACCTTTTGAATAACCAATCCCAGCCTTTGTGAATAATCAGTTCCAGACACCAATTTGTAACTTAAACAAAAGACTTAGCAATTTATTATTATTTCAATCATTCGAGTAGAGCAAATTAAACAACAAAGTAATTAATTGGCCTATGCTTTAAACCCAAAAGCCTTTGTTTTCATCCCTATTCACACAAAAAAAAACAAACACAGTTAAGGGACAAACAGCCAAAAATAAAATAAATTAAATGAAAGAAAATAACAGAGCTGGCCAGATTATTTGAGTTGTTTTCACACTGTGTTGTTCCACAGGCATGGGTGACGGTTTCTCGGTTGATTTTTTTTGAAGATAACAATCAAGGTCACCCTTTCAGTTCACACAGATGAAGGAGGTGATACTGATAACTCAGTTTTCTCTGAGCTTCCGAGGCTGCTCATGGGAGGTTAGGCAGGGAGCTTTCACATCTTCATGCTGCAGCATCAACAGCCAGATTCTCTCTCACAGAAAACACATTCTGTGATTCTAAATTGCCTGTTTTACTGATTCCACTGTAGATGCCTTTATCTCCAAACCATACGCTTGTTGAGTTCACTCTGACATACATTAAAATAAAGACTGATTTGCAGAAGGCTGTCTAAAGTTAAGAGATCTGGATGAAGAGTGCATGACGGTATTTTCAAAATGTTATCTCTCTGCTTGTGGGCCTTCAGGTGTTTGTAAATCAGCAATGTTTTGAAATTCTATTCATCCTTTGTAATAAATGTCTTTTATGTTAATAAACTGCAGCGATCCAAGATGATGCTTTTATTTCATGTTATCTTGAATCTTATAGTTTACACTCATTCTCTGCGATTGCTAAAAGACCTAATTTTGTCCATTGAAATATCTGCTTGGAAATTGATTGATAAATTTCTTTTGGCTGTGTAATTTATTTTGACGAGTTGCCAGCTATCCATCTACACCTATTTCTGTTTTCCACAGGAAAACGACAAGCCGGATTTCTAGCAGAGAGAATGCTTAGTCCCAAAGATCATCTGAAAGAAATCAACTATGAGCTTGTCACTGGAAAAGTTGGGGCTCTAGGAGCTTTTTTCAGCAGCCTTTGTCCAGGTAAAATACTCCAACCAGGTGTTCCTCACACATTCCAAATCTTCCCTCGGCTAATCTTTTATCAATTAGAATTGCAAATCTTTTAGGGTTTCCTATTCTTGTGTGCTTTCTCTGCCTCCCATATTCCCAGTCCCTGTTTATATTTAGCTTGGTTATCTACTTCCTGACATTTATCATAAAGGTACTTTTAATATTTCATTTTAATCTCTAAATCTTTAGTTATCCTGGTAGTTACAGCTTTTGATGCCGTCCTCTCCCCATCACGGAAATGTATCTCATAAATACGCAATTATCTCTTCTTTGAAGGCCTAATAATGCTTACTTACAATTTTACCTGTCCACGTTTGCTTCTAATCTATTCAAGCCAAAATCCTTTTCAGTTTACTCAAATTGACATCCCCTGGTTCAGCATTTCATGTGGGTTTTTAGCTTGAACTTCTACAAGATTGCTCTAAGCCAAATGATATTGTGATCACTAGTTCTTAAATACGCTCTCCCATTGAAATTTGTTCTACTTACCCCAGTTCATTCCCCAGAACACCACCTAGAAAATCAACCCCGGAGCTGAACCTTGACTGAATGATTGAGTGTAGAGTTTCACTAGCTCCAACAAATTGTCATGCATAACGCTGAGTAATCACAAGCTATCTCAACCCTGGTAATCTGCAGTATTTCAGTATAACAAATACCACAAAGTCTGAGATTTGCCAAAAACAATTTATTATTCTTTGGGCCCCATATTTTCACTCCTTGAGGTAGCAAGAATAATCGTGAGTGTGATGAGTCCTGAAATCAGTTCTCACTGTTAAGATAAATTTTCTCAATTAAGCCCTTCCTCCTTAATGGCAAGGTGAATATGCATGTATTTTTGTTTCATTAAGTACCCTGCCCACAGGAATTAACTTTCCCTTCCCTAGTAACTGCTGCCCCGCTATCTTCTGCCCAATCGAAGACTTCCACATTTCAGACACTCAACAGCATAAACCAAGCATGTACCTGATGCCTTTGCTGTTCTGCATGTTGCCCATATGAGCACACAGCTTTTGCTGCCTCTATCAATACCTCCACAAGTGCTGCTTCTCCTCATTTTCACTGAAACTGCTACACCTGTAGTAAGTGCCTCCATATTGACTAAGGCACAGTATGGAAGATCATACCTCCCAGCTGGGCACCAGTGCCAGCCTCTCAGGTGGCTCTTTATCTGTGGTCAAGCAGAACCTTTTCCTTAACCCTATTGAGGTCAAGTCATTGAGTGTCTTTAAGACAGAGATAGATAGGTTCTTGATTAGTAAGGAGATCAAAGGTTACAGAGAGAAGGCAGGAGAATGGGGTTGAGAAACAGATCAGCCACCATCAAAAGGTGGAGCAGACTGAGGCTTAATGGCCTAATTCTACTCCTATACCGTATGGCCTTCTGGTCTTTAACATGTTTAAGGAACTTTCAGAGCCATGATTTCCAGATTTGGGTGCATCCATTGCAGATAAGCAAACTGTTAAGATTTGCTCAACAATTGGAAATGAAGGTCTACATCAGCTTAACGTATCAGGACTAACAGCCCCAAGAGCTAAAAGTTTCCAAAAATTTATGAACCACATTAGAAGACCAATTTAGAATCAGATTAAACTTCCATATTCTTAACTAGAATTCATGTCATTTAGACAGAGGTCCATGGAATCCATAGACCAATGTGCACAGATGTAGAAAAAAGGGATCATTCCGTTGTTTTTGGTGTGGGGAGCCAACAACTAGAATTGTTGATTTGGTGATCATATCAACCCCATGGGAGCTTTCTAGAAATATTTGCTAGACAAACCAAAACTTACTGCTTCAAAGAACTGTTGAAGGATGGTCATAGGTACTAAGTGATCCTTTCAGGTTGACAAAACATCCAGCTCCTATGTATTAACTCAACAGTTGGCACAAATATTAGAACACCTGAATACAGTAAGACATGGAAGGAGCAGTCTTCTGCATTTATCTAAGGAAATGCCCGGCTTTTGATCAATTTTTCGAAGCACATCGCAGTAAAGGCCATTGGCAGAGGCAGCGTTCCAGAGCAAAGATAATGCAGCTACAAAGAGCTGTGCACTGATCCAAACAGACCATGTATAAGGAATACCTGCAAGCTACAAGAAAGACCATCCAGTATTCCTCCAGTGGCATATCCTGAAGCACAGACAAACCAACTTTTGATGATGTACACAAGATAAAGAGTGGTGAACACGTTTCGTGCTGTCAATCTCATCGTAAACACCAATGTCAACACAGTGTTAGCAAGTATTGAAATTATCTGTACTGGTGCCTATTTGTTATTGGCTAAGTTTAATACAAGGGCAAGTTCTAAGCACTAGCCCTGTGAATTCTTAAAAATGTATTTATGGAAAGCCGTGATAAAAGCTGTGAATGTATAACTTTCAACTCACAACATTCACCAATTTTTTGTGTAGGATCAATAATGCTGGAACCTATCTGAATGCCACAGATGTTGTGTATCATAGATACTGCTGGAAGGGTCTACCAGCATTCTGTGACATTGAACTGGCCATTATGCATGAAATCAGCAATATCAGAGACATGACAGAACTGCAGCTGACTATTTGAGAAGCACTTGCAAAACTCTGTATGAAAGAAATTCAGAGCACATCATTTTCTTTTGAACTAATGGAATTAAAGTCCCAGCTCTCTGCTATGGAAAGAAAAATGCAAATTCAAGAGGAATTGGCTGAATAATCAGGACAGTTCCAGACTTGAGAATACCATCTTTCAGGTGATAATGTCTTAAAGACATATCTCCGCTCACCTCACAAAGATGAATGAAGAGCTGAAAGGGAAAGAAAGGTAATAGGTTGAAATACAAGCTCAGTATCATCAATCCAATGAAAGCATTGCCATTTTAGATGAGATGTGGAGCAACTTGCATGTAAAACACATCTGGCTTATCTGAAGCATAGGCCTGGGATCAAAGCAGTGCTGGAGAAAATGAGATACCTGTAAAATCAGGTCAAGATGGACAGTGCACACAACATGGAACTGTAAATCACTCCTTTCAGAAACAAATGTTAGCAAACATGCTCTTGTGATAAAACTGGAGCAGGGTATAGGGGAAACTAAACAATTTCTGAAGCAATAAGTAGAAGTCCAGATTTTAACAAAAACAAAAAGCAAAACAAAAATTGAAGAGAATGGACAGTTATTAGCGTAGTTTATGAGAAGAGAAATTTGCAGGCTCAACAGATAGAATTGGAAGAATCCAGCGTGGAAAACCAAAAGCTTTAAAATAAGCTGGAAGCTCTTAGGGGACAAAGCAATAAATGTCAAGAGATTTGAACCGCTCAAACTCTTTGTGAGATCTGTCTTAGCCATAGTGCATCAGGATAAGCAAATTCAGGAACAGTAACTCTAATGCATGATGGAAAGACTTGATCACTGGCGACCGTGGAAATCAGTGACACCTCCAAACAAAGTCACCATCATGGGATCTGGATGTTTCAGAAAATCTAGACATAATAGAGATTCATTGACGCATTTGATATTGTGTTGGGGCTTCTTCTGGAAAGGTAGAGCATGTTGCATGTGTACTTTGCCTTTAAGAGTGTTCAACTTTAAGGACTCCATGTGCTGTGTGTGTACAATGTCAAAATTAGAATGTGTTTTACTGTTTTCGATAAACTACGTCACGGGGATAATCAGTCCCTGACAGGGGATGAATTATTAGGTCACAATTATTAACTTTTCTGCATTCTGTACCTATTTAGAAGGAGATATTGACACACTCTTAGAAAAGTGTAGTCTGACAAGAAATGGCCAAGGCTGTTCTTTCAATGCTTCCTTAAAGAAATTCGATGACAGCACAGCTCAGAGACTAGCTGTATGTTCAGGTAAACATCCAAACTCACTCCTTTGCAGTTTATGTCTGATTAGAAACATTTGGGAACATTAAGGATAAGTATGGCAAATTTAGGGAACCTTGGATAACAAGAGATATTGTGAGCCTAATAAAAAAGAAAAAGGAAGCATTTATCAAGGCTGGGAACACACGAAGCAAGGGTGGAATACAAGGAAAGTTGAAAGAAACTTAAGCAAGGAGTCAGGAGGGCTAAAAGGGGTCATGAACAGTCAGTGGCCAACAGGATTAAGGAAAATCCCAAGGTTTTTTATACATATATAAAGAGCAAGAGGGTAGCCAGGGAGAGGGTTGGCCCACTCAAGGACAAGGAAGGAAATTTATGTGTGGAGCCAGAGGAAATGGGCGAGGTATTAAATAAGCACTTTGTATCAGCATTCACCATAGATAAGGATTTGGTGGATGATGAGTCTGGGGAAGGATGTGTAGATAGTTGGGTCATGTTGAGATCAAAAGGGAGGAGGTATTGGAGGACTTGAAAAACATTAAGGTAGACATATCCCCAGGGGCTGATGGGATATACCCCAGAATACTGAGAGAGGCAAGGGAGGAAATTGCTGGGACCTTGAGAGAAATCTTTGTATCCTCACTGGCTACAGAGGAGGTCCTAGAGGATTGGAGAATAGCCAATGTTGTTCCTTTGTTTAAGAAGGGTGGCAGGGATAATCCAGCTAATTACAGGCCAGTGAGCCATAAGTCAGTGGCAGGGAAATTATTGGAGAGGATTCTTCGAGACAGGATTTACTCCCACTTGGAAATAAGTGGATGTATTAGTGAGAGGTAACATGGTTTTGTGAAGGGGAGATCGTGTCTCACGAACTTGGTTGAGTTTTCTGAGGAAGTGACGAAGAGGATCAATGAGGGTAGGGCAGTGGATGTTGTCTACATGGACTTCAGTAAGGCCTTTGACAAGGTCCCTCATGGCAGGCTGATACAGAAGGTAAAGTCACTCAGGGTCAGAGGTGAGCTTACAAAATGGGTAAAAAACTGGCTCAGTCATAAAAACAGAAGGTAGCAGTGGAAGGGTATGTTTCTGAATGGAGGGCTGTGACCAGTGGCGTTCCTCAGGGATCAGTGTTGGGACCTTTGCTGTTTGTAATATATATAAATGATTTGGAGGAGAATGTAACTGGTCTGATTAGTAAGTTTGCTGATGACACAAAGGTTGGTGGAATTGTGGATAGCGATGAGGACCGTCAAAGGATACAACAGGATATAGATCGGTTGGTGACTTTGGCAGAGAGATGGCAGATGAAGTTTAATCCGGAAAAATATGAGTTAATGCATTTTGGAAGGTCTAATCCAGATGGAAAATATACAGTAAATGGCAGAACCCTTAAGAGTACTGATAGGCAGAGGGATCTGGGTGTACAGGTACACAGGTCACTGAAAGTGGCAACGCAGGTGGAGAGTATAGTCAACAAGGCATACAGTATGCTTGCCTTCATTGGCCGGGGCATTGAGTTTAAAAATTGGCAGGTAATGTTGAGGCTTTATAGGACCCTAGTTAGGCTGCATTTGGAATATTGTGTTCAATTCTGGTCGCCACACTACCAGAAGGATGTGGTGGCTTTGTAGAGGGTACAGAAAAGATATACCAGGATGTTGCCTGGTATGGAGGGCATTAGCTATGAGGAGAGGTTGGAGAAGTTTGAGTTGTTCTCACTGGAACGACGGAGGTTGAGGGGCGACCTGATAGAGGTCTACAAGATTATAAAGGGCATGAACAGACTGGACAGTCAGAAGCTTTTTCCCAGGGTGAAAGAGTCATTTACCAGGGGCCATGGGTTTAAAGTGCAAGGGGCAAGATTTAAAGGTGATGTATGAGGCAAGTTTTTTTACATAGAGGATGGTGAGTGCTGCCGGGGGAGGTAGTGGAAGTAGATACAATAGTGACTTTTAAAAAGCGTCTTGATAAATACATGAATAGGATGGGAATAGAGGGATGCGGTCCCCCGAATGGCAGGGGGTTTTAGTTGTGATGGGCAGCATGTTGGTGCAGGCTTGGAGGGCCGAAAGGCCAAAGGGCCTGTACCTGTGCTATAATTTTGTTTGTTCTTTGTTCTGTTAAGTACTATCCAGCACTTACTAAATGTCAAAAGTTGCTCCTGTGTTCAATGGAAAAACGTTAATTGGCAATCATGTGGAAATGGACTTTGTGGCTGTCACATCCGGATGGAAGGTGAAAGACAGACTGTTTACGTTCTCTGTTCCCACCATGAGTGACTCCCACCACCCCACGCCTCATCATCCCCAGACTAGAACACCACCACCTTCCCACTCTAGCCCTCATTTAGTTCTGGCTCTGAGTGGCAAGGTCCAAGCTCAAACATCCTTCCCTGCCACCAAGTGAGGCTGTCATATTTTCATGACTGAGGGCTTGGACCTCAGGCAGCGGTGTGGCCATCCTCCTGCCTCTGCTGTCAACACACTTGCCTGTGGTCCCACCGTTTCCCTCCCTCACCACCACCATCCCCAATCTCAGAATCTGCTGCCTCAAACAGCACTGACCTTTCCCCTCACCAATCCCTCCATCGTGAGAGTCCGTAGTGCGGCTGTAACTGGAGCTCCCACCCTCTCATTGGTTTGCAGTTTCATACAGGCTGGATTTCCTGCTCCACGGCCCAGATTTTGGCAGGAAAGAGTCAGTCAGCTGCCAGAAACTGGGGTGGGATCTGTTACTTTGAGTTACTTCTGTGTGTTTCCCCAACTGCAAAATCTACTTTTAGACCTAATAATTCTGGATAATTCTGCCCACGGAGAGAAGTTGGTGGAGGAATGAGAGACTACGATTCAATATGTGATGAATGATGGAACAAAACCATGTTGCATGAATATTTGTTCAGTGTTGTAGTTTTTTTTAAATCAAGGTGATGAATGAGTTGCAGTTTTTCTATGGTGGTAGGCTGTATGTTTTTAGTTTGGAAGAATACTACAATTACAGAAATGTCAATATATTCAGTCCAATTACACAGGCAAACAAGCTCGATAATCTGACATTTTAAGAAGCTATACATTTGCTGGATTTTGTCCTTTTAATGTCTGTTTAGGTTCCACAGTTTCAAACAAAGGAACATGCCAGATTCATCCCGTTCAACTTGCAGTGGCTCGAAAGTTGCTGTCTCATGTCTGCGCAATTGCTGATTCCAGCACACAAAATCTGGATTTGGGCTCCTTTGAGAAAGTGGACTTCCTTATTTTGGTGCCTCCATCGGAAGTGGCCTACCAGCAGACTGTGTTGCATGTCAGGCAGTCAGGTTGGTATTATGGTTTCACTGGTTTAGCTCAGTTGGCTGATTTGTCATGCAGAACAATGCCAGCGGCATGGGTTCAATTCCTGCATCTGCTGAGATTACCATGAAGGACTGTCCTTCCCAACCTCTCCCCTTACCTGAAGAGTAGTGACCCTCAGGTTAAACCACCACCAGTCAGTGATTTCTCTCTAATGTGAGAGCAGCCTTATAATCTCGAGAACAATGACAACTTTGATCTGGTAAGACTGTGGCAAGAAAGCTACAATACAGAGGGATTTGTGAATCCACATAGTTGTGATTTTCAGAAATGCCCAAAAAACAAAGCTAGCGTACAAGTTTGGTGGGTAATTGTCATAGATCGTAGAACCCCTACAGTGTGGAAACAGGCCCTTTGGCCCAACAAATCCACACTGACCTCGGAACATCCCACCTAGACTCATCCCCCTATAACCCACATATGCCTGGACACTATGGGCAATTTAGCATGGCCAATCCACCTAGCCTGCACATCTTTGGACTGTGGGAGGAAACTGGAACACCTGAAGGAAACCCACACAGACACAGGGAGAATGTGCAAACTCCACAAAGACAGTTGCCTGAGGGTGGAATTGAACCTGGGTCCCTAGCTTTGTGAGGTAGTAGTGCTAACCACCGTGCCACTATGCCACCCCAAATGGAATGTTGACTTTTATTTCAATGGGAATGGAATATGAAAGCAGGGAGGTTTTGTTAGAACCTTAGAAGGCACTAGCCACACCACAGTTGGAATACTGTGTTGGGCTTCTTATTTAGTCAAGATATACTGGTATTGGAGGCAGTCCAGAGAAGGCTCACTAGGCTGATCCTGGGTATGGATGGATTTTCTTATGAGGACAGTTTGAGTAGGTTGGACCTGGACTCATTGGAATCCATAAGAAGGAGAGGCAACCTTATTGAAACACATGAGATTCTTAGGAGACTCGACAGGGTAGATGCAGAAAGGATGTTTCCGCTTGTGGGAGAATCTAGGACCAGAGAACATCAGCTCAGCATAAAAGGATACCCATTTAAGACAGAGAGGAGGAATTTTTTCTCTTAGACGGAAGTGAATTTATAGAATTCTTTACAGCAGCGATCTGTTGCGGCTGGGTCACTAAGTATATTCAAGGCTGAGATAGGTTTTTAATCAGTAAGGGGAATCCAGGGTTATGGGGAAAAGGCTGGAAAGCAGATTTGAGGGTTTATCAGATCAGTCATGATCTCGTTGAATGGTGGAGTAGATTCATTGGGCTGAATGGTTGACTTCTGCTCCTTTTTCTTATGATCTTATGATTTACAGTTTCAAGCAATATTTCATTGCTGAAGGTAGTTCATTTTGTAAATGGACCAGAGCTGCTAAGAGAAATATGATACTAAAAAAGTCCTACTTAGGTGTTGAGTCAGATACTTAGCAATCATGAAAATCACTGGCAAGGGGCTTAAAAGATGAACATTTTATTTTGCCAGGTCTAATCAAGCAACCAGATATTTTTACTTCTAATTATGTTGTAGTATATTTAAAGCACCGGTTTAGGAAATGTTCAAAGTGGCGCATGTTTTAAGACAAGAGACATTCCTTTCACAAGCTTTAGTGTTTTCAAAATTAATGTTTTAAAAGTGAAAGTTCCTCGGTAGTTATAATAAAAACTTGATCCCTTAAAAATTGACCTACAGAATTGAGTATTGCCGATGTATGTTAAGGAATTTTGTGGACAATAAGACAATGGGGAAGAATTTTTACTGACCCGGTTTGCAGGAAGCTGGTTGGTCTGAAAGACAAACCTCGTGCAGTTTTACTTCCAGAATCCGCCGTTGTTATTTCAGATAGGTCCCACAGGCAGTGGCTCCCAACTGACTCGATAACTTGCAGTCAGAAATGCTACAAATCACTGGTGCCCTCAACAGCCATTACAGCTGTACTCAGAGAGATAACCAATTGAAAGCGAGAGGCTTTTCAATTTTACGGAAGCAAGATCAAACTTTTAATGTTGGCAGCCCTTGTGTTGGGAATACAGGAGCTGATGTGTGGGATTAGGGTTGGACCAGGATGAGGCATTGGGAGACTGGGATGAGGTGAAGGCAACCAGCAGCCTTGTGGGAAATCTCATGTTGGGGATGATACCTTATTATTATCTTATTTAAAGTTGTATCTCGCCTTCTTGGATTGGATGGGTCACTTTCAGACCAAGGGGCCCTTTAATAAATCGCTAGGTTATGCAACTTTCCTGAAGGTGCCCCATCAAATGTTACCGTCCTGCATTTAGACCACAAGGAAAAGCATTTTTGATTTATTCTCAAAACACCTTATGCGTAGAAAACACAATCAAAAGGATCCTCGATTTTCAGCAAAATGCCTTAAAGAATGACAGGGTTCATATTTGAAGTTGTTGTTGTAATTACTCAGGCACAACATAGGCCACAAAACCTATTCACGTTTGTATCTTAAGGTGCACTTATATGAATAGTAGCTTGTGGCAGATAGCCTGGTATTCTCTAAGTACATATGGCCTTTTAGTTAAGAAGGTCAACTGACTCCTTTAGGATTTCCATCCATTCGAATGACTGGATCATGCAGCTCAAGGACTAACTGACTTCCAAACCCAAATTCCAGGTATGTTTTTGTATCAAATAAAGCCTCTTACCATGAATAGAGCCATCTGTCTCTAGCGTGGCAAAAGAAAATATATTCTGAACACTGGAAGTAGACAAATGACTTTATGTGTGATCAATATTTTACATTTTAAGATTAATTCACGATGACATTTTATGAATGTTGAAACCTGACTCCCCTAGGTTTTCCATCCATTCGAATGACTGGACCATGCAGCTCAAGGACTAACTGACTTCCAAAGTACACCTTAAGATACAAATGTGAACAGGTTTTGTGGCCTATGTTGTGCCCGAGTAATTACAATAACAACTTCAAATATGAATACTGTGTCATTCTTTAAGGCACTCTGCTGAAAAACGGGGATCCTTTTGATTGTGTTTTCTAAGGATAGTAAAATGTAGCTCATACTTTTCAAATGTTCACTTATTTTCACTAGAAAGTCAGTGCATTTCGTAACCAAACATCTAAAGTTTAGTAAAAATCAAAAGAACTGCGGATGCTGTAAACCAGGAACAAAAACAAAGTTGCTGGAAAAGCTCAGCAGGTCTGGCAGCATCTGTGAAGAGAAAAAACAGAGTTAACGTTTTGGGTCTAGTGACCCTTCCTCAGAACGGAAAGTATAGTTCCTTCAGCCATTGCCAATGTAAATCTATAGGAAGAAGGTCAGTTGTATTTCATAAGGATTTTCACTGCCTAAAGAAATGGAGAATGATTGTCATAGAATCGTAGAATCCCTACAGTGTGGAAGCAGGCCATTTGGCCTATCTAGTCCACACTGACCCTCTGAAGAGCATCCCAGCCACACCCACCCCTCTACCCTATCCTTTAAACCCTGTATTCCCCATGGCTAATTCACCTATGGACAATTTAGGATGGCCAATCCAACCCAATTCACCTAACCTGCACATCTTTGGATTATGGTTATTAGTAGTTGATATCTAAAATTTCCATGAAAATCTCAATGTCTTTACAATCATCTGGATCTTTCAAACAATCAAGGAAATACATCTGACTTTAAAATGTTTTTTAAAAAAAACTGCACTAGAAGCTCAAAAGCATGTTATTGGAAGCTAATGGAGACAATAAGGACTGCAGATGCTGGAAGCCAGAATCCAGAGGTGTGAGGCTGGAAAAGCACAGCAGGTCAGACAGCATCAGAGGAGCAGGAAAGTCAGTGTTTTGGGCCAAAACCCTTTGTGAGTGCTGATGAAGAGTTTCGGCCTGAAACATTGACTTTCCTGCTCCTCTGATGCTGTCTGACCTGCTGTGCTTTTCCAGCCTCTCACTTATCAGAAGCTAATCTTTGACAATTAAGCATGGCAATAATACCTTCAAGAACCCAAAGCAGCTTTTGTAATTTACCCACTCTGTTGGGATCCAGCAAAGTGTGAATTCCAGCCCTGGCCTGTGTTTTTGTTTTGCAGGGATCTTGGTAGAACTTGGGTTGGAAGGAGAGTGTACTGCAAATCAGTGTGCAGACCAGTATGTCATGAAGCTTACCACAGAAGCTCAGGGCAAGTTTGAAGCCTTCCAGCAAAGAGCATTAAAGAACCCTTACACACTGTTCATACTGATCCATGACCATGCACACTGGGATTTGACCAGGTAAACTCTAAAATATGTTGTATTTAAAGTTTTATGAACCAGATGTCTGATAAATTCGAAGTTGCATCTGTAGGAATAAATGCTTCTTCACCATTCCTAGAATTTGATTTGTAGTCCTATTGTGATGATTTTATTTACCTTTTCAAATTCAAATTTAGTTTAAAAATATACATGCCATTATTCAAAGTAGAGCCATGTGACCCTTTTTCTCCTGTTATTAATGGAACGTGGTATCTATTATATTAGTGACATCATGGACATTGTGACTTCTACTGTCTCTTACAATGTGGATGTGAACTGACCCTCTATTTACCTTCTGAGAATTCAGGGACAAACAGGGCCTTATTCTTGTCTAAAATACTCAGAAATTACTGGAGAAACTCAGCGGATCTGGCAGCACCTGTTCTGAACAAAGTTTACTGGACCCGAAACATTAACTCTGCTTTCTCTCCACAGAAGCGATTTCTTACTTTTTGTTTCAGATCAGCAGTGCTTTGTTTTATTTGAGAATATGGTGGTGGTGGTGGAGTGGTCATGTTGCTGGACTATTAACCCATAGGCTTAGCTGAACGCTCTTGAAATCACGCCATGGCAGCTGATGGAATTTAAATCCAGTTGTAAACCTAGAATGAAAAGGTGGTCTAATAGTCACCTGAGGTTTTTTTTTGCTGCGCTGTTTGAGGATAAATGTTGGCCAAACCCCAATGAATCCTCTCCTGTTTATCTTCAAATAGTACCATGGGATCTTTTATATCTGCTTAAGAAGGAATGCGGGGCCTCAATTTCATATCTCCTCCAAAGGCAGCACTGCATTGCTCTACACTGTCATAAAGGGCTGAAATTTCCCATATTTTGGATATGTCAATTTTGGGGGGGTTTCGTCCAAGACCCCTGGTGACTGTTCTCTACTGCTCTCCATAAGTATCCACATTGCCTCCATACGCAGCTGTCACAGTCTCATACCCAGCAGAGCTGGAAGTGCTCGCCTCTGCCACGACCTTCAGCCATTCAAGCCATGGATGTTATAATTAAGCCCAGTTCAAAGGCTGAAAATCAGGAACTGCTTTTAGTGGGGTGCTGTACACTTGGCAAGGCTTTGAAGGAGAGTGACAAATTGGCACCCTGTTTTGCCCACAGGGACCCAGAAGTAGCTTGTGACTCTAGAGGACTGCTGGAGACCAGGCACTTTTCCAGCCTCAGGATGTTTTAAATTGTTTTCTCACCTCTTTACACCAAACACCATCTATTTTCTTTGGTGCACAGCATACGTTATCGGAGTATGCTTTCTGGCCTCTTGAGCCTGCTCTGCCATCCAATAAAATCATGGCTAATCTGATTGTGGCCTTAGCACCACTTTCCTACAATACTTGAGGCTGTGTTTCATGTTTTGTTTTTTGGATACAAAATAGTTGTTCAAAGTTTCTGATATTTCCTTATTTCTTATTGCTAGTTTCCCAATCTCATCATCTAAGGGATCGATGCTTCCCTTAGCTACTGTCTTACTTATAGGAGCTTCTAATAGAGGATATATCTTTGTTGTGAGTGATGAAATGTTTCCTTAAACGTCTATAATTTCTTACCTACTATCTTGTCTCTTAATCTATTTTCCCAGTCTAGAGTCATACAGTCATAGAATCATAGAGTCATACGGCACGGAAACAGACCTTCGGTCCAACCAGTCCATGTGGAACATAATCCCAAACTAAACTCGTCCCACCTGCCTGCTCCTGGCCCATATCCCTCCAAACCTTTCCTATTCATGTACATATCCAAATGTCTTTTAAAAGTTGTAATTGTACCCGCATCCACCACTTCCTCAGGAACTTAGTTCCACATGTGAACCACCCTGTGTGTAAAAATATTGCCCCTCGTGCCTTTTTTAAATCTCTCATCTCTCACCTTAAAAATATGCCCCCTTATCTTGAAAGCCCCCATCCTAGGGACAAGACACCTACCAGTAACCCTATCTATACCCCTCATGATTTTATAAACTTCCATCATGTCACCTCTCACCATCCTACACTCCAGTGAAAGAAGTCCCAGCCTATCCAGCCTTTCTTTACCTTTTTAATAGTCTGTACTGAGGTTTAAGACACTAGGTTTAGACTCAGGTTTCTCATCACCAGAGTACAGTAAAGCTCGAGTGTATGATAGGTCCAGGAGGAAGCTACTTGCTGTTTCAGTTGAAGCCACAAATGACATAAACCTACCAAAGTGTTAGGTACAGGAGCTCTGGTGTGTGTATTATTGGAGTGATGTTTTAAAAACTGCATTGGGGTGATTTACACAAAAGCTCAGAGACGGTAAGCTTCAAAATCTCCCCACCCCCGACCTCATCCAAAGACCAGCCCATCTCGTCCCCGCCTCCTTTACCTGTCCATCTTTTCTCCCACCTATCTGCTCCTCCCACCTCACTGACCAAACCCCACCCCGACTTCCTACCTACGAGCCTCATCCCCGCCTCCTTGACCTGTCCGTCTTCCCTCCCACCGACCCGCCCCTCCCTCCTCACTGACCAATCCCCATCCTAACTCCCTACCTACACTCACATTTACTGGCTTCATCCCCACCTCCTTGACCTGTCCATCTTCTCTCCATCTATTTGCTCCTCCACCTTCTATCATCGCCTCCCCCTCTCTCTCTATTTATTTGAGAGTCCCCTTCCCCTCCCCCATTTCTGAAGAAAGGTCCAGACCCGAAACGTCAGCTTTCCTGCTCCTCTGATGCTGCCTGGCCCGCTGTGTTCATCCAGGTCCATACCTTGTTTACACAAAAGCTGTTCTGTTTCTTTACAATTTATGTAGGAGTGTTTTGGGAAAAATGAACTAATGGTTGACCAAGTGTTTAAATTTTTGATTTTGTATTATAATTCATTATTTGACAGCTTCAACTGAGGCATCATTGGATGAATATTTGGTAGAAATAATATACATGAGTTTGACGGCAGGTAATATTGCAGATTTGAATAGCCAGTGCTGACATGATGGGCCAAATGGCCTCCTTCTGTCCTATAACACTTCTGTGATTTTGTGATAAATAGATAGTTGGATTATTCTATTTTATTCTTGTTCCTTTTGCAATAAAGTACTTTTGTTGCTGTTTTGTTGTTCAATCAAAATCTGCAGCATTGCATGCTTATGTTTCAGCAAGAGACCACTTCATTAAAATTAAAACAAGTAAAAATATGATTTATTAAGTGAAGGTTCTGACTGTGAACTGGCCTGTCTGGTGATCTGCTGAGATCATAATATCTGTCCTAGAGTGTAGGGAGACTTATAAACTACTCTCTCCATGACATCTTTCCTTTGCCATTTCATAACTCAAACTGATTCTACTGGTTCTGAAGAAGGGTCACTGGACTTGAAGTGTTAATTCTGATTTCTCTTCACAGATGCTGCCAGACCCGCTAAGGTTTTTGCAGTAATTTTCTGTTGTTGTTGCTGGCTTCCAGCATCCACAGTTCTTTCTTTTTTTGTTTACTGATTCTACATCTTGACCTTATGGACCAAGACATTTCATACTCCTATTTTGATGTTTTCTTTTGTGAACAGAACTCTCCCATACTCTTCTGTCATTTTCCCTAGTATGACCCTGCTAACCAGTGCACTCTTTTATGTTTCCAAGTTCCGTTCCTTGCTGTCACACTCCAGTTATCATTATCCATAATGCTAATCTGCAATGTTTCCTTGTCCCTTCTCATAACTTTCTAAATCTCCCCTGATATGAACCACCTCCCTGTACATTTGTAAACTTTTTCTCTACAGACTCCATTACTTGTTTAACTGGGACACCCTGGTCCCAGTGCAGTTCTAGTGAAACCTATCCCAGTGAAATACCCCCTTTTTGTCACTGAGTACTCTGCCAGGACCTCATGAGCTGACACCCAAATCTCCCAGAACAATCTTCCAGCCACAATGTTTACCTTTTGTCAGTTTGCAGATTGGTCAGTTAGAAATCTGTGGATTATTTCATAGAATCCCTCCAGTATGGAAACAGGCCCTTCGGCCCAACACGTCCACACTGACCCTTGGATCATCCCTCCCAGACCCATCCCCCTATAACCCACCTAAGCTACACACCCCTGAACACTACAGGCAATTTTCCATGGCCAATCCACCTAACCTGCATATCTTTGGACTGTGAGAGGAAACCAGAGCACCCGGAAGAAACCCACGCAGACACGGGAAGAATGTGCAAACTCCACACAGTCACCTGAGGCTGGAATCGAACCCGGGTCCCTAGCGCTGTGAGGCAGCAGTGCTAACCACTGAGCCACCACGCTGCCCCAGTTATTTTGTGGTTCTACTTTTTAACTTATCCACAAGCTATTCATACTCCCTCTTAATTCTTAATCTTATCTTTCTTGTTGGTAGCCACATGGGCTATAAGAACTGGATTCTTCACCTCCTACTCCAGATTTCTAACCAGTCCAGGCTGGCATCCCTGGCATCGGGCAAGCTGCATGGCCTTTGAGACTCACGCTCACGGCTACAGAGAACAGTTTCTGTCCCCCAACCACACAGTCCACCACTGCTACTGCTGCATTTCTGTTTGCTACAGAGTTCGAATGGCCACCTGTACGATAGTGCTATAGTCAGTTTTCTCATCCTCTATACAGACCCTGCTCCATTCTGCATAGGCCGAAAGAACCTTAAATCTGTTGGACACATGCATGGACTAAGGCTCTTCCAGTGCAACTTCCTGGGTCCCCATAGCTGTCCCAATCACACTCACACTCAAACTGTCTTGTCTCTGATCACGACCATATCTGAAGTACTTAACTGTAGGGGTGTGACTGCCTGCTGGGACATAGTGTGTAGGACAATTTCTTCTGCTCTGATGTTTCAGTGTCCAAAGTTTGGAATCCATCAAATCATTTCATCTGGGCCCAAATTCTTTCTTCTTGAACTGCAGACATTTAGTGCAGATACAGTTACTTTGGAAACCATCGCTGCTCTATAGTTGTAACCCATCTCCGACTCGGCATCACCTTTGTTTTTTGTGTAACAGGGTTTCAAGATTTGAAATATCACTCAATGGTTATCTGTAGATTTATTAGGTAGTATATCTAGTTATAAACAGTGCTTGTATCTCCTGGATCTTGTTTAAGCAACTGCCTCAATTTAGAGAAGGAATACTGTGAAAATCAAGAACCAATTATGTACCTGCAAACCTAATGAATCCCCCTCGACCTCCATTCTGAAGCCTTGCTGTTTCTCGCTCCTTTTTGTGAACTGCTCCTTGACATGGGAATGATCAGACCAGGACTCCTCATTCTTACACTATCAGTGATGACCAGAAACTGAACTGGACTAGTCATGGAAATACAATGGCAGGTCAGAGGCTAGGAATACTGCACCAAGTAACTCACCTTGTGACTCCCCTAAGCCTGTCCGTCATCTACAGGACAGAAGTCAGGAGTGTGATGGAATAGTCCCCGCATACCTGGATGAGTACAGCTCCCTCAACACTGAAGAAGCTTGACTCCATCCGGGACAAAGCAGTTGACATGTATCACACAACACTGATAACCACTTGCTCCCTCCACCATCGACGCTAGGTAGCAGCAGTGTGTACTACCTGTTAATCTAAATTGGTTTCATGTTAGGAGACAGAGGGTGATGATAGAGGGTTGTTATTCAGACTGGAGGCCTGTGGTTACTGGTGTGTTGGGTCTGCTGTTGGTTGTCATTTATATTAATGATTTGGATGTGAATATTGGAAGTATAGTTAGTAAGTTTGCAGATGACACCAAAACTGATGGTCAAGTAGACCGTCAAGAAGGTTATCTAAGTACAATGGGATGTTGATCCAGTGGGCCGAGGAATGGCAAATGGAGTTTAGTTTGGGTAAATGTGAGATGTTGCATTTCGGTAAAACAAACCAGGGCAGGACTTACACAGTTAATGATAGGGCACGAGAAAATGTTGTCAAACAGAGACCTAGGGGTTGCAATACATAGTTCTTTCAGTGGTGTCAGAGTTACACAGGGTGGCAAAGAAGGCATTTGGCATGCTTGCCTTCATCAGTCAGAGCATTGAGAACAGGAGTTGGGATTCCTTGTTACAGCTGTACAAGATGGTGGTAAGGCCACATTTGGAGTACTACGTACAATTCTGGTCGCTCTGGAAAGGGTGCAGAAAAGATTTACAAAGATGTTACTGAGACTGGATAGTTTGAATTATGGGGAGAAGCTGGATGGACTAGGACTTTCTTTTCCTGGAGTGTAGATGGTTGAGGGGATACATTCTAGAGGCTTATAAAAATTAAGCAGTTCATAGGTAAGGGGAATAACCAAAATCTTTTCCCCAGGGTAGGGGAATCAAAACTAGAGGGCAGATGTTTAAGGTAAGAGGGGAAAGATTTAAAAGGGACCTGAGGGGCAACTTTTCACGCACAGGGTGGTTTGTGTGTGGAATGAACTGCCACAGGAAGTGGTAAATGCAGGTAAAGTTACAACATGTAAAAGATATTTGGACAGATCCATGGACAGGAAAGGTTTAGTGGAATATAGGTCAAACACAGGAAAATAGGACTACTTCAGTTTAGGAAATTTAGTCAGCATGGACAAATTGGGCCGAAGGGCCTATTTCTGTGCTGTATGAGTCTATGACTTTATGACAAGAAATTCACCAAAGATCCTTAGAAAGCACCTTCCAAACCTATGTCCATTTCCATATGGAATGACAAGTTCCCTTCCAAGGCAATCACCATCCAGATTTGGAAATATATTACCATTCCTTCATTGTTGCTGGGTCAAAATCCTGGAATTCCCTCTCGAATGGTATTATGGATCTGCCTACAGCATATGGAGTTCAATGGTTGAAGAAGGCAACTCACCACCGCCTTCTCAAGGGCAACTAGAGTTGTACAAGAAGTGCTGGCCCAGCCGGCGTTGCCCACATCTCATGAATGAATAAAAGAAATTTCCATCACTCACTACAATCTCATGCTAAATACTTAGTCGAGCAGACTTCAGTGATAGTTGGGGTTCCATGCATTTGCAAAAATGCCTCTTGTTTTTACACAAGTAACAATTCCAAAGACCTGAGGTAGCCATCACCTGACCAGGTAACCAGTTCACCGAATTCACTCTGCACCTGCCACTAACAGCGTAGTCAGCTTGTTCGTTTCTGTCTCAAACTGCAAAAGAAAGAACAAATTTATTTAAAATTTCTTCCCCATGCCAAACTTGATTTTAGAAAGAGGTCAGTTCGTAAAACAAAGACTTCCTTCACACATGAAATTCCTGAGTTTCGTACTTTGAGACTGTGACAAAGCCAAACTCTGTGAAAACTGGCCTGTGGCCTACTTGCTGTTTCTACACAGTTAAATTATGGAGGATGTCCCCCTCAGTAACTGGACACCACTAACATCAGCCCCCTTAGAAAGAACATGTGAAAGACAGAGTAATGACTTTTGCAGATCAAAGTTAGTGTGATCTTTCTTTTATCAAGTTCACCAATTTTTGAAGTTTCTTTTGCTTGTCACTTGATGGTTTATATCAGCAACACAGTGGCCTTTTTCTGTTAAGTCGTAATCTTGTATATTGAAGAGTTCGCTAAATGTCCTTTCCAAGAATTCACAAAGTAAGTTCAAAGTTCTCAAATGTTCAAGCTCATGCAACTGTGAGGTGTTAGCTCCATAGTGGAATAATATTGGCTGAGCAAAATTGACAACAAACATTCTATAATTAATCTGGTAATGTTTGGGTGTAGTGAATTCCTTTATCATTCTGCTTGTATGTTGGTATTAGAATGAGTAAGGTCACATTGCTGACATTTGCCAACAAGAGAGGAAAATTCCTGGCTTTCAGCTGCCAGGGATCATTCAGCCATTCCCTGATTGAATTGGCTTCTATTTTTGGTGAAGTTTGATTAATGGTTGTGCAATGTGTTGATGCAGTAACTTTACTAGCAATCCATCTCAGAGAAGGTTTTGTCTTTCTACAGCCTCCTGATACCATACAACTGTTTGGTTTTAATGAAAGATAAATCAATTTCTCACGTTGAGTGTACAGTCAACACAGATACAAAGCATGTAGCACTTGAGCACTAAATTAACTTTTAACTTATTATGCATAGTGGTTTCATTTATTTCTACTGTCCTTAAAACTTTAAGCGATGAGACATTTATGTTTTGCTCTTTCTAACTTCTCTGCAATTGTTTGTATTAAGTGACATTTTGTAGTACAACTATGTGTGCCTGTGTTTGTATATTTCCTGAATGATCTCATTAGCTCTCGGTGTTGTATTCTTGTTTTGATTCCAGCGGGGGAACATTTTCACAAAGTGAACCGTTTCTGGGCCTGGCTGATAGAATCGTGAACTGCAAAGAAATGAAAGAAGCACTGAATGTGTTAACACTCCAAGTTACATCTTTCCCCTTTGCTCTTCAAACACAGCAGACCTACATCAGCCCCTATAATGAGATCCATTGGCCGTCATCCTGCAACAGTGTAAATTTTACTGATGTATTCTTAATGTTTAACAATTCAGTGTTGCTACAATGGAGTGATAGTGTATGATGGAACTGGCATCCTTTCTGCTGATCCTTAAAATTCTTAGGCTTAAGGATCAATAAAACAATTGGAAAAAGAAAATGTTTGGTTACTCCTTCCTACATTTATTGATCCAAATTTATTGATCTGCTGAAAATATGACCTGGGGCTGGAGAGGGAAAGATCAGCCAATGCTTTTCATTCATATTGTCATTTAATCGGCATTTTTGAAAAGTGTGGATGAAACCATGACTGGGCATGTTTGTTCCCCGTACAATGGGATAGCCAGGAAATGCAAACTTGTGATGATTAATCACTTAATTGGGGGAATGTAAATGGTTAAAATGATTAAAATGTGCTGTTTGTTCTCAAAATTCAAATTCTAACAAAGTAATAGCTTTTTGAAAGTGGTGGCAAAAGAATAACCGACAATAATGGTGAGTATCACAAAGTCATAGAGTTATACAGCATGGAAACAGACCCCTCGGTCCAACTCGTCTGCATCAACCAGACATCTCAATCTGACCTAGTCCCATTTGCCAGCATTTGCGCCATATCCCTCTAAACCCTTCCTATTCAAACACCGATCCAGATGCCTTTTAAATGTTGCAACTGTAACAGACTCCGCCACTTCCTTGGCAGCTCATTCCATACACGTACCACCCTCTGCGTGAAAAAGTTACCCCTCAGGTCCTTTTTAAATCTTTCCCATCTTACCTTAAACCTATGGACTGTAGTTTTGGACTCCCCCATCCTGGGCAAAAGACCTTAGCTATTCACCCTGTCCATGCCCCTCAGGATTTTATAAACCTGTATAATTGCTTCGATCTCTCCACTTCACTCTATTTTGGACTCTTCAGGATCCCTGCCTGCACACTGGTTACTGAACTGAAAACGTAAGCAATCAATCTCTCTTCTACAAGTAGACACTGTATTCCCTCTGTCCTAAGGGGAATGTGGGCACTTGAAGGATTGACCCTGGTCCAGAATGCATTGTGAAGATAATTGTGGATTGTGGCCACGTGTAGCATGATTTATGTCATCATAGTTATTCCTCAACTCATCTGATACTGAAGAAGCCCATGTTTGAATGCAGCAAGACCTGGGCAATATCCAGGCCTGGACTGACAAGCAGCAAATAAATTAGCACTACACAAGTACCAGGCAATGACCATCTCCAATAAGAGAATCTTATCATAGCCCCTTGACATGCAATATATTTCCATTATCAACATCCTAGTGACTACCATTGACCACAAACTAAATTGAATTAGCCACACGAATACTATAGCTACAAGAGTAGTTAAAAGGCTAGGAATCCTGCAATGAGTAACTTAGCTCTAGTCCCCCCAAAACCTGTCTGCTATTGACAAGACACGTGTCAGGCGTATGATGAAATGTTCCTTACTTGCCTGGATGAGTGCAGCTTCAACAATACCTAAGAAGTTTTGACACTATCCAGGACAAAGCAGCTTGCTTGATTGGCACCACATCCTCAAATAATTCACTCTTCCCACCACTGATACTCAGCAGCAGAAGTGTGTACCATCTACAAGATGCACTGCAGAAATTCACCAAAGGTCCTTCAACAGCGCTTTCCAAACCTACGACCTGTACCACCTGGAAAGGTAAGAGCAGCAGATACCACCAATCTCCAGTTGTGTCCAACCCACTCACCATCCTGACTTGGAAACGTATTGCCGTTACTTCAGTGTTGCTGGGTCAAAATCCTGGAATTCTATCCGTAATGGCATTGTGGGTCGACCTGCAACAAACGTACTGCAGCAGCTCAAGAAGGTAGCTCTCCACCAACTTGTCATTGGGCAACTAGGGATGGGCAGTAAATGCTGACCCAGTCAGCAACACCCACATCCCATGGATAATTAATTTTAAAAATTGTAAATAACATTTTTGTACAATTTTCTTTTTCTTAATGGGACAATGAGTTCCAAGTCAAAATATTATGCTTCTCAAACCTACCCTCTTCTGATAACATTTGCTTACAAATGTAATTTTCTCTTCACTTCACATCTGAAACTACACTCCATTGTAGCTTTATATTGTGTGCTTGTGTGTGGAGCAGTCCATTGTAAGAAAAAAATCAACATAACAGTTTTTTGAGGAATTAATCTCTTGTAGATAAATAATTGCTGTCTGAAGTAGGAAAAAATTTTGAACTGATACTTCTTCTTTGGGAAAAGGGTCTTTGTAATACTTGCTTTGTTATAAACAATTGCTTTTTTATTAGCTATCGCTCAATTGGAAAATTGTTTTACTATTGATACTATGTGATGCCATTAGCACATATTTAAAATTGTCTGATGTAAAATACATGATCACCTTCTCTTGTACCATATTCATTATTTGTGTAAACCTTTAAAAATCTAAATCCAATTTCAAAGGTTTTTGAAGAAAGAGTTAGGATTGGCTTAGGAGCTACGTGCATTTTAATGAAGGAACACTGCATCCGCCACCCCACCCCACCCCCACAACTGCACACCTACCCCATCCTCCCTGTCTCCAATCAGAAGCCGAGCTCAGAATTGTTTTAACAAGGTGTAGAGCTGGATGAACACAGCAGGCCAAGCAGCATCAGAGGAGCAGGAAAGCTGACGTTTCAGGCCTAGACCCTTCTTCAGAATTGTTTTGTAGGCTTTCTGCGAGGCGACTTCTCCACCCACTGCTGGTTGAATACCAGATTTAGTGGGACACACCACTTAAAGGGCATCAGCTGCTTACTTAAGAGACTCAATTAGGTTCTGGCAAAGAGACCATCCATAAGTGTTCCTGCTCTCCATTTAGTTGGGTGCAGTTGGGAAGCAGGATAGAGGTTTCCCACTCTACTTGCTTCCCCTTACATACAAATTCATGACCAGGATGGTGGGGATTACAAATCCAAAGGTTAATTTTTACATCTAAGTGTTGAGTGCTGTGTTTAATCATTTGGGGAATACATTATATTTGATTGACATTTCTCTCCTTTATCCTGTTCTTTACATCTCATTAGGGAGTGAACTTGTACCATGAAAACAATAAGTACTTTGGACTCTCAGACTTCATTGACTCCACCCACTCTGGGCACAAACTTCCATTGTTGAGATATGACAGTTCTTTTGAAGCAATGGTTACTGCAGTGGAGGAAAGGTAGGTGATTGGTGTAGAAACGACATGACAAGCTTTAATGCTAGAAGTGAGATCAGTCGAATGGAACTGTTTTGATAAAGAAAAGCTAGCACCGAGAGAGCTGCAGGTCTGTGATACCTTCAGTGCAAGGCTGATATTTTAGATAAGTGAAGCAACGCTAAAACAACCCAATTCTGCTTCCATTCATTGTGTTATACACTTCCTGCCTTTCTGTCACCCGATTTTTATTCCAAACTTTTGACTGCCCGTCCCTAAATCTCTTTGGTTGAAATAGAATACACAACTGCTCAGCCAACATTTGTGGAAAAAACAAGTTTATGTTTTGGGCCAATTGTATTTCATTGGAGTTTTCAATATGGACTATGATGAGGTGGTAGACGGAGCACAGTCACATTGGAGTGTTCCGTATGTGCTGTCCCACTGGCAGAAATCTCACAGGACATGTTGTTTCCGTTTGTATTTTTGGAAAATGAGACACTTCAGAAACGGTATTGATAAAAGAAGTTGTGGCTTTTAATTATTCATTGGAAGTATGGTGCCAATTATAGGCAAAATTAAGGGAGGGGAATTAAAAGTGTTAATTTTGTTTAGAAATCAGAACAATAATATGCAAATGGATTCTAGTAAAATATCTTCAAATGACATGATAATTTTAAGCCCATCCTTAAACTTCTTTTCACTCAATGATTAAAATAACCAAGAGTATATTAATCCACATGAACTAACTATTTAAAAATGCCCTCCACACTGCTGTTACTCTGTTTAGCTCAAAGCTAAAATATTTGAGTCACCACCAGCTCCCTTGAACTGAATGAAATCATTGCAAGGAATTATAATTCCAACATTATCATACACTCCCTACAGTGTAGAAACAGGCCCTTTGGCCCAACAAGTCCACACCAACCCTCAGAGCATCCCACCCAGACCCATCCCCCTGTAACCCACCTAATCTACACCTCCCTGAACACTATGGGTAATTTAGCATGGCCAATCCACCTAGCCTGCACATCTTTACACTGTGGGAGAAAACCGGAGCACCCAGAGGAAACCCATGCAGATACAGGGAGAATGTGTAAACTCCACACAGACAGTCGCCCAAGGGTGGAATTGAACCTGGGTCCCTGGCACTGTGAGGCAGCAGTGCTAACTACTGAGTCACCAGGCTGCCCTCAACATCCAGTGCCTTTTTCTCTAATCCATTTTTGTCCCCTTTTTAATTGGCTATTTATTTAAATATTATTCAAGCTTCAACCATAACTGACAAAAAAAGTTGAATTCCTATCTGGCCAACTAGAATTAACATGCAAATTGCCTTTTACTGTGAATCACATTGAGTCCTTTTTTAACAAAAGCAGAAGTTGCTGGAAAAGCTCAGCAGCTCTGGCAGCATCTGTGAAGGAAAAAACAGAGTTAATGTTTCGGGTCCGGTGACCCTTTCTCAGAACAGATCACATTACTGTACCATCTAATGGTCATACTTAAGCAAAACAGTAAAGAGACAGCATCTGAATGATTTAGTTATTATGGAAAGATAATATGCAACCACATTGGCTGTTGTTTTCTCTCCTTTTTAATTTCTGATTCTTCTCTTTCCTCTCTTATGTTCTCTGACTTTGGTTTTCTCTCATCATCAATCCCAGTATTCATAATATTTTGTGAGCATGATGGATTTGTACAGTTGTACACATCAGAATAGATAGGGTGAGACTGTGATGCTTTTGTTCCAGATGATTCAGAAATCCTTTAACCAGTTCAAAAATTTATTCCCAACAATCCAATCTGATTTCATCCACTTCCAAAATCAGTGAAGCAAGAAATTGTTCAAGAGGTAGCACTAAATTGAAGAAGTTGGGACCGTCATCCCTTGAGAGAAGTGGCTGAGAGGAGATTTGATACAGGTTTTTAGAACCATGAGCGGGCTGGATAGATTAGAAAAGGAGGATCTGTTTCCCCTTATAAAGGAACAAGACCAAGAGAGTGCGAATTTAAATTGATGTATAAACAAACCAAAGTTGATGTGAGAAAAAACTCTTTCAAATAGCAGATCATTCGGGTATAGACTGCACTGCCTGGAAATATGGTGGATGCAGATTCAATTGAACATTCAAGAGGGAGTTGGAATTTTTTTTTGGATAGAAATGGTGAGCCAGGATATGGGAAAAGGCTGGAGATTGTCAGTGGCTAATAAAACCAGTGTAGGCATGATGGGCCAAGTATGATATAACAACTGTGATTCTGTGAAAATAGCCTTTCTTGATCTTGTAACAAGCAACATAAAAGTAGCGTCTCTATGACAGAAATGAAATCTAACACAGTTTAAAAGCTCTATGCAAATTATTAATCAAATGCTTTGAAATTCTGCATGAACCCGAACATTAAACGTAACTTGAGTATGAGTTAAATCCAATAATTTATGGATGAATGTAGCTTTAACTTTGATTGTTGCTTATCCCTTTGAGAGTTTTTTGTTTTGAAGTTTTTTTTTCATTCGTTCTTATTTCTGGCTTAAGGTTTCCCAAGATGCATAGTGCTGTGATCTGGACATATATTTTAATTCAGCATTACTCGGCAGCCATGATGGTAACTGCAGGGCACTCACAGATGAAGAACTACTCTTCTGTGGAAACTCTAGAAATAATTCAGAGTCTTATAAGTTCTGCAAGAAACTGTCCAAACAACCATGGCTACATGGTTTTGCTCAGGATTCCCTCCATTTCACTTGCAGCGCTGGCATATGAGAGATTGTGTCAGGTGAGACACCGCCTGGGCCTGCAGTACAGATTTGAAATCATCCTTGGAACTCCAAGCACTAAAATCAATATTAGCCAGCACTTTCTGACACAACTGAAGGTAACTACTGGTTTATACTTGCTATTATTCCACCTTAAACAAGATCTGGATTCTTGAAGAATATCCCGTCGTTTTCTTACCTAATGTAATATATGGTGTGTTAAATCATGTGTCAAACTGTGAACGAGATCAGTTTTACTTGACATGACTCTCAACCAAGTGGCGTAACAATAAGGTGAGAGGGGAAAGATTTAAAAAGGAGCTGAGGGTAACATTTTTGTGCAGAGGGTGGTGGGTGTATAGAATGAGCTGCCAGAGGAAGTGTTGGAGGCTGGTACAATTACAACATTTAAAAGGCATCTGGATGGGTACATGAATAGGAAGAGTTTAGAAGGATATGGGTGAAATGCTGGCAAATGGGTCTAGGTCAGATTCGGATGTCTGTTTGGCGCAGACGTGTTAGACCAAAGGGTCTGTTTCCGTGCTGTATGACTCAATGACTCTAATTTCATTTTCTCTTGAACTGTTCTGCTGGTGCCAATGATTTGATTTGATTTGATTTGATTTGTTGTTGTCACATGTACCTTAGTGCAGTGAAAAGTTTTGTGTGCAGTACAGGCAGATCGTAGCAAACAAGGATATACAGATCATGGGGTGTTTAGACAGACTGAGGCATACAAGGTTACAGCTGCACAGGAGATGCACAAAAGCAAGATCAGCATCAGATTTGAAATTAGAGAGGTCCATTCGGCAGTCGAATAACAGCAGGGAAGAAGCTGTTCTTGAATCTGTTGGTGTGTGTGTTTAAGCTTCTGTATCTTCTGCCTAACGGAAGAGATTGTAAGAGAGGAAAGGTAGGGTGGGAGGGGCTTTTGATGATATTAGCTGCTTTTCCACAGCAACAAAAGATGGCGATGGTGTCCATGGATGGGAGGTTGGCTTGAGTGATGATCTGCACAGTATTCACAATTTTCTGTAGTTTCTTACATGGCCGTACCAAGCCATGATGCCCCCAGATAGAATGCTTTTTATGGTGCATCTGTAAAAGTTGATGCAGATCCTTATGGACATGCTGAATTTCCTTAGCCTCCTGAGAAGAAGAGGCGTTGTTGGCCTTCTTGACCGTCGCATCCATGTGGGAGGAGCAGGCCAGATTATTGGTTATCATCACTCCGAGGAACTTGACACTCTCGATCTTCTCCAACTCAGCTCCATTGATGTGGATAGGGGTGTGTCCTCCTCCTACTGTGGACTAATATCAATCCAATTGCTGTGGGTGTTCCTATTCTTCTTCAATTGCCAGATATGTTTCTGTCCTTGTATGGACATTCCTACTAATCAATCTAGAGTATCACAAGTGAAGATTATCCCTTGCTTGTAACTACTGTGAAGTGATAATTACAGTTGTTAAATGTAACTACTGAAAAGCAGAATCATCTGACATCTTCTGTCTCCATGGAAATACCTTCTGATCTTTTGTCAAAATATGAATTCAGCTCGACTACACTTAGCTTCTGTTTGCTTTCTAAAGTAATCTGGTTGGCTAATTTTTACAATGTTGACTTTCACTAACCAATATCTTCCAGTATGAGGTTGTATGCAGGGTACAAAAAAGTACCTTTTGTTTCGGAGTGAATCTCTATCTGATAATGTAGTCTTTAACTGTTCTGAAGGTAGACTAGGTTAACACCACATTTGTTCTGCTTTGTACGGGGCATTGTTTCACAGTAAGTTGACTGTACAAAACACAGATTATGGTGAAAGGTATTTGCTATAACCACAGCACAACCTGTGTTTGCATATAATCACAATAAATACAGAGCATGTAGAGATTGTGTCCTGATGGGTTGTGCCTTCCAATACTGCCAAAAGTGCAATCTCTGTAACCTGTCCTGCCATCTCAGACAGCGATTTGTTTCTTTTGCAGATTTCTTCTGCTTAATTGCTCCTGAAAGATCACATAAGGTTTTCCGAACTGTTAGATGTCTCTTGAGGATTCTGTGCATCCTAACGTTGTTGGCTTGGGAAAGAATCCCTTGTCGCAGTTTGTATGTCCCCCAGTTCAATTTGGATTCAGTTTTAAGTATTCTACCCAAGTGTTAGAAGAATATTTCTGCTTGCCAAGTCCCAGTTTAATGCAAATGACATGAGGGAGAGAGAAAAGATGAAATGATAGAGCTACAGCACTATTGCTACAATGAAAACAACCAGGATTTATACAAACAGGGCAATCTTTCACCATTTTGATTATTGCAGACTCTGAATGTTACCTGTGTTCCAATTGTAGCTTCCAGCCAATGGGTTAAATATTATCATCTTTACACCCGACATATGAATGATTAGCGTTGACATAAGAAAAAAGATTTCAATCCACCACTATAAGAAAAAAGCATTCAATCCACCACTATAAGAAAAAATTCACTACTGTTAGTGCCGGCACAATGTGACTGCAATGTGTAACGTGTGTAAGGTGCACTACAGCAACATTTCAAGACTCCTTCTCGAATATTCAGTCTCTATCACTTTGAAGGGCAAGGAAAGCACATGTTGACAGACAGCAACATGTGCAGGTTCCCCTCCAGTTCACACACCACCGTTCTCTGGAAAAATATCAATATTCGTTCACTATCGTTGGGTCAAAATCCTGAAATTCCCTACTTGACAGCATGGTGCAAATATATACATACACTACATACGCGAGGAGCATTTTAAAAGATAGCTCATCACTATTTTGAATGCAGGTAGAGATGGAAAACAAATGCTGTACTTGCCAGAGATGCAAACATTCCATCAATAATATTTTTTAAAAGTTCTGTTTTATCGCATCTCATAGCATTTGTAATCATTGCATTTATAAGCTTTACACAGATTCAGAATTTCAAAATTAAACAATTCCTGGTGCAATTAATACAGAATGACTTCTTTTCATGCTACATTCACTACAGACCACTTATGAAAAACTTCCATATATTACCTGGCTCACTTCACTCACTTCACACTAAATAATATTGTTCATTCCTTTCAGAAAGCAGGTAGAAGGTTCATATAAAATGTCTGATATTTTGTCCTATCTGAAGTTTAAAATAAAACGTATATAAGAGTTTTTGAGGCTTGAATGAAACCACACAACCCCCTGGGTGGAATATTAAAGATACATGAATGATATGGGCCACGGTGAGGTAGAAGGCCAATTTGGCTGGGAAGTCTAGAAAGGCCTACCTCGACATTGGAAGCAACTCGCTGCACCTTTTATGCATCTGCAATGTGGCAGAGTGAATTTTTCTCCAAGCAGCGGCAAGGTGCCAATTAAGGGAGATTTTGCTTGTTATTGCTTATTAATTTGCTTATTAATGCTGCAACTTGCCTCATTAACGTTCAACTTCCCATCTTAACAAGCACACCAAGCAAAGTAGGTGTCAAGAATTCTCAAAATGGAAATTTGAGGGTGTACTTGGCACCTTCAGCTTACTGCTTCCTCCAAAGCACCTCCATGTTAGATACTGCGTGTCAGCATCTCAGGGTATGCTGTATGGGAGTGCCACCATCGCCCCCACCAACACATTTACAGGCATTGACATTTGACATGTGCCAGCTTCAAAGAACCCTTCTGACACATTTCTGATCCACTTACAGTCCACTTCTGTGCTTCAGCTTGGACAGTACTTTACAATTAACGTTGTAATCTACAGCAAAGACACTGTGGATTTAGAGACCTGTACCCAGCTCATGAACTTGGCCAGGCTGCGTCTCCAGGCTGTGCTCACTTGCTCTGGTAGCACACAGGGGAAGGCGATGGCCTAGTGGTGTTATTGCTGGATTGTTAATCCAGAGACCCAGATAATGTTCTGGGGACCGGGGTTCAAATCCTGCCACAGTGGATGGTGGAACTTGAATTCAATAAATATCTGGAATTAGTAATTTAATGATGATCATAAATCCATTGTTGATTGTTGGGGGAAAACCCATCTGGGTTCACTAATGGCCTTTAGGGAAGGAAGCTGCCATCCTTACCTGGTCTGGTCTACATGTGACTCCAGACCCACAGCAATGTGGTTGAATCTTAACTGCCCTCTGGGCAATTTGGGATGGACAATAAGTGCTGGCCTGGCCAGAGACACCCTCATCCTGTTAATGAATTTAAAAAAACTCACTGACTCTGGGCATTCCTGAATGCTCACTGCAACCCTGCCTTACCTTTGCCTTTTTGTACTTTACCCCCTCAGCCAGAGTTACCAGTCTACAGTCTACCAGTGCTACTGTATTGCTGTGCTGTTTAGCGCAGTCACAAAGCCAGGAAACTTGCCTAGTCGTCAGCAGTCCTTGGCCAAGTCAATGGTGATGTGCTTCGGTCAAGGAGTAAATCAAAGGCAACTTCCAATCCCAGCCCAGGGGCTTGAACTTGGTTAAGTCAGCCACTCATGCAGCCAGAGTCAAGACCCTCTCCACATAAACTGTGAGGAGCTCTATGCCAGGCAGTTCACCAACCGTCCTGAATCTTTCTGCCACACAGGGTACTGTTTTCCTCCTGGAATGAGAGAGGGAGGCAGATCATATGGGAGATGAAAGTGGGTGGCACAGCTGGGATTTTTGGTGCCAATGCAGAGGTGACCTGAGTGAGCGAGTAGGCAGCACAGAGGGCATGTGTGAGGTATCAAGGGAGAAGGTGGGTGGCACTTACTCTAGCAGAGTGCAGAAAGTTGTTGACCTTCTTCCTACATTGCTGTGTATTCCTCCAGATAGTTGAGGCTGCACTGATCTGACAAGGCTAGCAGCCTCAGACCAGATTGGCATGATCTGCAGCACTGGCCTCCTCTGCTGGTTCTAAGCAAAGAGGACAATCTGCCTATGTTCTTCCCCATCCAGCAGAGCTCCTAGGCCCTTCCCTGCAAAGTGGGACACCAAATTTTCCTTGTTTAGGGTAAATGTCAGGAACCGTGCAAGGCATCACCGGAATGCAGTGCATATCCTGGCGTACAAGGAACTTTTAAAGATGATGTGGTGTCAGGGATGCCAGTGCATTCTGGGATACCACAGAAGTGGCAAATTGTTCTGGGTACCTTGATTAGTAGAGTGGGGATAGAATTGGAAATAAGAGATGCTATAAGGACAAAGTAGGTAGTTAATGAAACAAAAACAGAAATTGCTGAGAAAACGCAGAAGGTCTAACAGCATTTGTGGAGAGAAAACAGAGTTAACAGGTCCTGATCTGAAGAAGGAAGTCACTGGACTCAAAACATTAACCCTGCTTTTTCTCCACAGAAGTTGCCAGACCTGTTGAGTTTTCCCAGCAATTTTCTGTTTCTGATTTCCAGTAGCTGCAGTCCTTTGGCTTTGTTTCTTCAATAACTAATAAGGTGAATTTCGTAAGAGACAGAGAAAAAGACCGCTGGGCCTCACAGTGAAAATCTGTCCAAAATAAGCTCAACAAAACTTGCACATATCTGAAGAAATGTCAGATTCAGCCCAAATTACTCAATTTCTTCATGCTACTGTCCCATTGTTTTATCCCTGTTACTTGAGTACAGCCCTGGATTCCAGGATGACATCAGTTCTTATTGGCTATCTCTGTTTATTTCTCATTGGTAAGTCCCCTAACCTATGTTATCATTCTTTTTCCCACTTAGTGTGTACCATTCCTTTGCTTTGGGGAGTTTCTTAAGTTTATCCTTTGCCTGAAAAGATGGGGCTGAATTTTCTGGGCCGTTTGAGGGTGGGAAAATAAACGGATCACCCATAAATTAGGAAATGTGCCAACAGTAGTGTACTTACTGCCAGTCCATCCTCCCACCAGCCTTTAGGCCTGTGAAGTGGGAGATGCCTCCTTTCTAGGCCCTCATGACCAGCTTTCCCCCAACTTGACCAAGGTGTTCCCTACATTCGCCTCTCATTGGAGACTGACACCCTGGCCCCAGCGGGATTCCAGCCTTAGCTGAATGTTGAGACCCACCACTGAGTGGCACCTTCTTGACATACCAGCAGTAGCCACCACTCTTGCTTAGCACTGCCAGAGCTGCCAACCAGCAGCTTGATAAGCAGCACTTCTTCCTGGGAGTCCCACCTCTCACTAAAGGGTTGTCACATGAAAAATGAAGGTTGAGTGAGCAGGCTAAGTGGAGGTCAGCTGGCCCATAGAATTTACACTTGCCTGCAGGGAGCCTGCTCTCAGTGTAAAGTGCAGTCCATAATCCTTGTTAGCTCAGAAACTTTCATCATAGTTCCCTTATATCAATCATTTCTCAAGCCTTGTAAATTCAAATTAGCCCACTCCTGAAAGGTTGTGATCTAATTTAGGTTTGCCAAAATATTCTTCTGAATGTCATACCATTGTTGATCTTCCTAGCAATGATATGCAGCTCCTCTCTGTTCAATATTGCCCTGAACGTCGTCAAAGGCTTTGAACTAGTCAGGCAATGGTCTGAGGAGGCTATGGTTTAGTGATATTATTGCTGGACTCTTAATCCAGAGACCCAGATAATGTTCAGGGGACCTGAGTTTGAATCCCACCACGGCAGATGGTGGAATTTAAATTCAATAAAATATCTAGAATTAGAAGTCTAATGATGACCATGAAACCATTGTTGATTGTCAGGAAAAGCCCATCTGGATCACTAATGACCTTTAGGTAAGGAAACTGCCATCCTTACCTGGTCTGGCCTACATGTTACTCTAGACCCACAGCAATGTGGTTGACTCTTAACTGCCCTCTGGGCAATTAGGGATGGGCAATAAATGCTGCCTGATCAGTGATGCCTTCATCCCATGAATGAATAAAGAAAAGGACGCTGTACATTAAATCATAATTGCAACTTCATCCTTTAGAACAGTAACTTCGTAATTATGTCATATGCTGAAAAACACTCCTGAGGTGTGAAAAATGGCCTCTCCTTAATGCTTTCTTCATTTGTTCTCTCTTGATCCCTCAAATTAAATCTATGAATGTTCGACACGCTTTGTTTCTTCATATTATTTTTATTTGGTTCTGTCGAAGCTTAAAGCCACTCTTACCCACTGATGTTATTCTGATTTCCGATATGTTAGTGCATGTAACATATACCACATGAAGGCAGATATCTGGAAGTTCATTAGCCAATGGTAATGTACACTAAGAGAGTATCTCAGACTTGCATATATAATTTGGTAATACGCTGATGTATTACTGTTATAATATCGAACAACATCGCCCAGAACAAACAGGCTGTTAAAAAGTGGTCGCTGACCACAAATGGCTATCTAAAAGAATCACAGACATTGTTCATTGTGAAAGTCTATGGTGTTTTTGGCATGGTTGATGCATTTTAAAAGTGTTTGTTCTTTTGTAGAAATCTTTACTAGTACCGATCACAATAGCCAACAAGAGTTGATTGAGATATATATATCTTGTTTTGAAAGGTTTGGCAAAAGATAGAGGATCCTGATTGGGCACCTGAAACCTACTTGGATCTGGAAGACCTACCATGCATTCTTATCTTATCTGGTGCCGATCCTTATGGAGAATCCTTTCCACGGTACACACTACCTTTTTTTGTAAAGAAGATTTGATTATTATTACTGACTAAAATTTCTCTCTCGAGCGGTAAAGGTATGTCCAAACATTGGAAGTTATTTTAAATCACCACAATTGTAAGATTTTGTTGTCTGCTTATTATTTGGAGAAAAGATAGCTATCCATTAGTGGTGGAAACTGAGGGACATGTAAATGTGTTGGAGGGAGGTGTTTTTTTTCCCAAAGTTGATCTATCGTCTGGCTCTTTGGGTTCCCGACTCACTGTGTCTGAGTTCACCAGACAGCTGGGTGACCTGTGAGCACCCAGTTTATAAATTGTGTTGAATTCAAAGGAAAGGGATACTTTTGCAATCCATTCCAATGATTGGCTAGCATGCCGTGCTTATGTTTTAACCTGAAAGTAGCCACGAACCATCTACCACCAACTGTGGGATCAATCGTGAGGAATGAACTTAGTAAGTAGTTGTTATGTAAGGCACAGGCTCCCTTTTGGGTGGTTTGTTGGTTATATTTCACTATTAGGAAAAAGTTTGGGAAACGACTATTAACAATGTACTGTGCGAGACAACCAATCTTGTTTGCACAGGAAAAGAAAGTTCAGAGAATGTTGGCTAGACTAACATCTGGAATGGAGGATGAATCTGGAATGGTCTCATGAGGAAAGATTGAACAGGCTAGCCTTGTATCCCCTGGTGTTTTAGAAGGCTAAGAGGTGACTCAATTGATGCAGAAGAACCTCAATGGCCTAGACAAAGTAGATGTGGAGGGAAAGTTATTAATAAATGGCCACGTACACTAATATAAACATGTCAGACTTGCATAGACACTCTGGGTTATATGCTAACTTATATTGCTGTGATAGTATAGAATGACATTGGCCAGAACAAACAGGCTGTTAAATACATCCCATGTGCTTCCTCTTGTGGGAAAATCTGCAACTGGGTGGGTTGGGGGGAGGAGACGCTGTTTCAAATGAGAGGGTCACCGAGTTAAAACGGGGATAAGGAGCAAGTTTTCTTAAGAGGCTGATGATTCTTTGGAGCCCTCTTCCTCAACGGGCAGTGAAAATAATGTCTTTGAATATTTTTGAGGCAAAGGTCAAGAGTTTCTTTCTAAGCAATTGGTGGAGGGAGTCTATTGAAGGTAGATAAGAATAAGGAATTAAGCTTATAATCAGATCAGCCATGATTTTATAGAATGATGGAGCAGATTTGAGGGGCTGAGTGGCCTAGTCCTGCTCCCAATTTGCCTGAGTGTATATATTCCTATTCAATTTTAACATTACAAATGTGGCCCAGTGGTTAGCACTGTTGCCTAACGCTGCCAGGGACCTGCTTTCGATTCCAGCCTCAGGTGACTGTATGGAGCTTACATGGATCTGCATGGATTTCCTCCGGGTGCTCCAGTTTCCTCCCACAGTCCGAAGATGTGTGCAGGTTAGGTGGATTGACCATGATCAATTGCTCCACAGTGGACAGGCTAGGTGGATTAACTATGGTAAATGTCAGGTTATGGGGATAGGGTGAGATGTCTTTGGAGGGTCTGTGCAGAGTTGATGGGCTGAATGGTCTCTATCTGCACTGTAGGGATTCTGATTCTATGGTAGAGTTTGGTTGTAGTTGAGATGGCCTAGTGGTATTATTGCTGGACTGTTAATCCAGAGACCCAGATAACGTTCTGGGGACCTGGGTTTGAATCCCACCACGGCAGATGGTGGAATTTGAATTCAATTTAAAAAAAAGTCTGAAATTTAGAGTCTGATGATGACCATGAATCTATTGACGATTGTGGACAAACCCATCTGGTTCACTAATGTCCTTTCGGGAAGCAAACTGCCATCTTTAACCTGGTCTGGCCTACATGTGACTCCAGACCCACAGCAATGTGGTTGACTCTTAGCTGCCTCTGGGCAATTAGGGATGGACAATAAATGCTGCCTAGCCAGTGATGCTCTCATCCCATGAATGAATAAAAAAATTAACAATTTAAAGAAACACAAAATAAAAACCGAAAGAATTGCAGATGCTGTAAATCTGGAACAAAAACAGAAGTTGCTGGAAAAGCTCAGCAAGTCTGGCAACAACTGTGAAGGAAGAATCAGAGTTAACATTTCGGGTCCAGTTTTGGATCATCAGACGCCATTTCTACCACCTCCAGCAAGATGATACCACCAGACGCATATTCCCCTCCCCTCCCTTGTCCGCCTTCCGCAGGGACCGTTCCCTCCGGGACACCCTGGTCCACACTTCCTTCACCCCCAACACCTCCCCACAGCCCTACAGCACCTTTCCCTGTAACTGGCGAAGGTGCAACACCTGCCTGTTTACCTCCTCCCTCCCCAGTATCCAAGGGCCCAAACGTACTTTCCAGGTGAAACAACAGTTCACTTGCACTTCCCAGAATCTAGTCTACTGCATTCATTGCTCACAGTGTGGTCTCCTCTACATTGGGGAAACGAAGCGTAGACTGGGTGACCGCTTTGCAGAACAACTACATTCTGCCTGCAGAAAAGACTCTGAGCTTCTAGTTGCCTGCCACTTTAACACTCCACCCTGTTCCCTGGCCGACATCTCTCTCTCTGGCTTGTTGCAGTGCTCCAGCGAAGCTCAAGGCAAGCTGGAAGAACATCACCTCATTTTCCGCTTAGGGACCCTGCAGCCCTCTGGACTCAATATCGAATTCATTAATTTTAGGGCCTGAACTCTCCCATGTCCCAGCCACCCACCCCACACACCAGGCCCAACCATTTCAACTCCCCCTCCCATTCCTCAGACGACATGTCCATCCTGGGCCTCCTGCAGTGCCACAACGATGC
>NC_063336.1:105826213-105837706 GCF_021869965.1 Rhincodon typus
AAGCTTGTGATTTCAAATAAACCTGTTGGACTGCAACCTGGTGTCATGTGACTTCTGACTTTATCCATCTCAGTCCAACACCAGCACCTCCTCATCTTGGGTATTCAATGTGTAGGCTTGGCTTTGATGCACTGTCATTTAAAAGCCTGTCTCCACTTACTATACTCACCCAAAATGAGGACTTTGAGTGAGCAGCGGGAGCAGGGAACCCCTGTAGCAATGTATTGTTGGATGTGCTGCTGCTTTTGAGAAGTATGAGGAAAAAAGTAGAGGTGGGACTTTACCTGCCTTTTACGTTCTGAATCAAAATCAGCAAATTCAATTTTATGAAATTCCTACTCCCTGTTATGTGTGGAAATTGATCATGCTCCCATCTACTTTCTAAAGATATGAATCACAGGGTATAGAAATACTATGGTCTGCATGGCTCAGTATGCATGGAGTACAATTCGAAGCCTGAACTCAAGGGACAAGCCATGGAATATTGATACTACATGAATATTGGTACTCCATAACATTACAGAGGGAGACCATTCAGCTTGTTGTATCTCTGCTAGCTCTTTGAAAGAACCAAAACAGAAATTGCTGGAAAAACTCAGCAGGTCTGGCAACATCTGTGGAGAGAAATCGGAGTTAATGTTTCAGGTTGAGTGACCCTTCCTCAGAGCATGAAAGAACATGTTCTTGAAAAAACATGCAAGAGGGTCCACCTGTCCTTTCCCCATATTTTTACCTTTTCTCCCCAGATATTTATCCACATGATTTTTCAAAATCATTATGGATTAGGTTTCCATTTATGTTTCTGAAGGTGCATTCCATGTCCTAGCTGCTATCTAATAGCGTTTTTTTAAATGAAAAACTATCTTCCCGTGTTCTTTTGATCGACAATTTATATCTACCAGGTGATCAATGGAAGTAATTGTTTACTTAGTTACCCCTCTTAATTCTGCATATTCCTTTTAGAATTATTAAATTTGCTGCACTCCAATTAAAAGGCTTTGTTTTCTTTAATATTTTCTTCTAACTAATTGTTTTCATCCCTGACATCAATCATAGTGATCTTTTTCTGCATCCTGTTCTTGGGCCTGAAATGCTTCCTAAAGTAAGGTGCCCTGAACTGGATATAATCCAGTCATTGTAGCCTAGCCACTTATATCCACATATAAAATTAGTTCAGTGGAATATTAGCTGCTTCACCATAATGTCAGGGACAAGAGAGGGATTTTTTCACCGCCTCTACAATTTGCAAAACTTTGGAAGATGCTCAGGAGCATGTCACTAGCTCATCTTCTTCACTAGACATTGCTGTAAGGATCAGAGGTAGGGAATCAAAAATATTGCTTTTAGTTGCAGGCGAATCTAATGATCACCAATCTGTGTGAAATACATTAGAGATGTGCTCCAATGACTTGTGTCATGCTGTGATATCTTATTTGTTGCTCTTGTTTTAGTGACAACAGTTGCAGACTCAGGAAAGAACAGTAATACTAAGAGACAACGTTCCTATTCTAATCAGTCAGCTTCATCTAGATCATCAAAAACATCAAGTAAGTAAAATGCTTTTGAGGTTTGAAGACCCAGAATATCAAATCCAGAAAAGCACAATTCTGCAGATTTGGAAATCTGTATTAAAAACGGATCATACTGGAAATATGGTCTGGCAGCATCTATGGAGAGAGAGAAAACCAAAGGCAACTTTTCAAATCCATGACCTTTAATCAGAATTAAAGATAAGGTAACACTGTGACAGGTTTTAAACAAGTTTAGATTCAGGAAAAGAACAACAGAGAATGCAAAATATTTCCAGACCTTGCTGTCTATGTTTCAGATTTCCAGCATTTGCAGTATTTTATGTTTGTATTAGTCTTTAATACACTGCTACACCTTCCAGGAAGACCCACCCTGAAGTTTTGTCCATTTCACTGACTGAATTTCTACCTGGCATGTTTACCTTGTTTACTCTCATTGCAAATGTCAGCTCACCTTCTCATGTTTGGTGAGCTATCTTGTAAAGCTTATTTTCCCAGCCACTACACTTTCCTTAGCTGCTGTCTCTCACTCCGACTTATTCCAAGTGAACATCAAACCAAATTCCATCTGTTTCAGATCCATCTATGATTACGGATACTACCAAAATATTTGACATTCTCTGATTCACTCCTCTTGTTGCATCCTAAGATCTACAGGCACAAAGCAATGTATACCATATGCTTCTTTCTGCCTTTTCCAAGACTCTGTCTCTCTCTCAAAGCTGCCTTAGTCTGCAGTTCTATTTCATCCTTTGCTTCATCTGACTCTTAAAGAAGTAAACCTAAATTATTAATTTTGTTTCTCTCTCCACAGATTCTGCCTGACTGGTGAATATTTCTAGCATTTTCAGCTTTTAATTTATTATTTCTTAGATTACTGAAATTTGCTGTGATTTTTCATTTGACTCAAATTAATATCTTTATTTTTCTGTGGCAAAATTAGGCTTACTTTGCGACGGTGATCCTTTCTTGCCTTCTGGAGCAGAGGATACTGCAAGACATCCACTGCATGTTGAACCTGTTAATATTGAGGACAGCAGTGTGACCAGAGAGAAATCCAAGCTGAGAGCAGACAGCGTGCAACAAAAGCCTAACCATGAGACTCAGTATCCAGAAAAACATAGAATAAACTTAGATCAAATCGACAACAACAAAACCTCACAAAGAAGCTCAAAAACCTTTTCTTCAGGCTCTTCGTCTACTCAGACTCCAATTCTGGGACAAATGTCATCCCAGTGCCCAAGGACGAAGGCAGCAAGTCAACCACCGACTGTGTTCCTCCCAAAACTGATCTATGAGATTATTACTAAAGTGGACAGTTCTGGAGTGGCTAAATTATCATCCTTTCTTCCACACCATTCAGTTCATTGGATAACCTCCTTTCATCCTTCATTGGCCAAAATGATGACTTCCACAGAGCAATCCCTATACTATCGCCAGTGGACAGTGGCTAAACAAAACCATATGGATTTCAACAAAGCACAGAATAGAACTGAGGTATTTCATCCACGCAGACTTCTGCTAAATGGTCCACCACAGGTGAGGGGGAGAAGTGGATAACAATAGATCATAACGTTATTTTTGCTGATGTTTTCAAATGCTGGCAGTGAAATTTAAACAAAATACATACTCATCATATACCTGATTTCAGATAATTGCTCATGTGCCTTCTCGGTGCTGATTAGAAACATCTACGGGCCTATTTATGTCGTTGATATGCCACAGAGACACTGAGCACACTGTAAATAATGGGGGTAACACATTTTGTACCTCCTCTGGCATTGATTGAGTTTGAGAGTATAGTGTTGTGTGCAATGTAAATTGTAGGTGCATGTCTTTAAACAACCTATAAAGGGTGACGATTAAAGCTGAGGATGCAGTAAATAAGCAGTAAACACTTTACTACTTCTACTTTTGTTAGAGATGCAATATAAATGCAAGTTTTTATTGTTGCCAAACTGAACTGCTTGTCAAATGGTAGATGATCTATAAGAATTTGTAGAACTTTGAAATGGATGACCTGAGAGGGGCACCCAATAAAAGGAGAAAGGTATTGGACAAAAACACAGTTTAAGTGAGGCTGATCAATAAATGCTTATGAATGAGGGGCAATACTGTAGAGAGAATGAGGGACTGACTGCTGTGTATCAGTGAGAGGACGCTGTCTTGTGTGCCACATGGAAGGAACTTACAGCTGGGTGACTAGCCATCCTGGATTTTCCTGGAATCTGCCCTGTAGCCCTGTGTCCTGTGCATAAGCTTCCAGAGATGTACTATGTCCAGTGTTTCTCAGGGGAGACTCTCCAGAGCCACTTCCGGCTGTGTGAGTATCCTCAGTGTCTGCACGTGTTCAGTGTGCGGTGCTACGTGCACAGTCCAGACCCCACACTCAGCCACTAGCAGCGGGAGCCAGCGCCTGTCAGTTTTTCTGTGAGCATGCTCCTTCTGCTTTGTTTCTGAAAGATTTTTTTCATCAGCAGCATGCTGACTCCCATTGTCTCTTGAAAAACGATGGCGAAGTATGAGATTGAAGGTACTGGCTACAGGCAAGGGACTGGAGGGCTGCAATAAATAGATCGTGGTAATGGGACTGCAAATCTACAGGAGGCCTGAATAATAATAGCAGGATTTTGAAAACCTGATTGACAGTAAATAATTTTAATTCCTAGACCAGGCAGGAAGTGAGGAAGATGAAATGATTGTATCACAATGTAGAAATTGGGCAGTTTAAACATCACTAAGAGAATTAGCATTTTTAAGGAATCAGCTTTGAGGAAGGGTCACTGGACCTAACACGTTAACTCTGATTTCTCTCCACAGATGCTGCTAGACCTGCTGAGTTTTTCTAGCAATTTCTGTTTTTTTTTCCAATTTACAGCATCCACAGTTCTTTGGGTTTTTGTTCAGTATTTTTGAATTTAGCTTGTTGTTGGACTCCAGGAGCTTTGAAACACATATGAAGAGTCATATCAAATTGGAAACACCAGCTCTGTTTCTCTCTCTACAGATGCTGCCAGACCTGCAGAGTTTCTCCAGCATTTTTATTTTTATTCTCCTTGGCTGATCAGTAAGGTGACAACTGGATTGAAGTGTTGACAGCAGTCAAAATATGGAATGCCTTTGGGGCAGGAAAAAACTGCCTCACTTTTATCAGTTTGTAAATGAAAGTATATTTTGAGATGGGGACAAAGCAAAGTGCAAAGGTCAGAGATGGCAATCCAGTGAAAAGTGAGTGGATCAGATTAGGGAAGGGGATGTGGAGGACAATAACTAACTTGTATTTACGACTTCTGGATACCCCATGTATTTTCCAGACATTGAAATACTTTTGAAATGTAGTCATTGTTGTAATGTAAGAAATGAGGCAGCTAATTTCCATACTACATGGGCCAACATACAGCAGTGTGGTCACAAGCAGGTAGCTAACATCACTAAAACAGATCGAAGTAGAAATATTGGCCAGAACACCAGGGATGACATCTCTGCTGTTCCCAAGTAGCACCACAGGATTGTCTATATCTGCCGAGACATATATAAACTATATATAAACTCCACTTGAGCTCATATCCAAAAGGCAGCACCCTAAACTGTGCAATGCTCCCTCGCTATTGAAGTGGAATGTTTACCAAACTTCTGTGCATGAATCCACAACAGTCAGAGGAAAGAATATCTCACTGAACCTTCACTAGATTTAGACTTAAAGGCTTCTGATGTGCTTGAGGCAGACAAAGCGTGCGTTTATGTCCGTTCTCTGAACTAGCATTTTCTGGAAGAGGTCACAACTCTGCCACTCTGAGGCTGTGAATTGAGGGGCACTACTTTGAATGAGACAAGGCTGACCAGGAATTTCTCTCGGTCCTACCTGTTGACGGAGGGGCATTGGTGAAGTTGGCGAGGTGGGCCCAGCGGTGAGAGATGGTGCCTGAAGAGTGGCAACTCTTATGTTCGTGGGTTCAGCACTTGTGGCATCTGTGACAGGGTTGGGGGCACAAGTGTTGTTGTGGGGACTCATGGTAGTGGCAGAGGGGTGAAGCTTTGAAGTGGATGAGTGGATAAAGAACAAAGATGGAATCTCTTTCAGTTATATCTTTCTTTTTAAGTTATTCAAAATGGCACTGGAGCTTGGTGGTAGTTGAAGCTTTTCACTGTATTTTCCCTGAAATACAAGTGACAATAAATCATTCGATTCAATTCATACATACTTTGGAAGGCTGCATGGATTGATAATCGAGCTGTTTGGCTGTTTCAGTAGCAGACCTTTCATTGACATCAGATCTCAGCGTGGAACTTGAACCCAGAACTTCTGGCTCAGAGGCAGGACACTGTCTACTGTACCACAAGACCTCTCCAGCCTTATGTGGCTAGCATTTGAATTTCCATTTTTCTCCCCAGGTTGGAGGTGAGATAGAAAAGCAAAGTTTTGGAATGGACTTTGAGCTGGAACACAAAAATTGGTAATGATCGAATCTGAGAAGATGGAAGGAACACAAGGGTGTTCCACTGCAGGCTAGAGATAAAAAGAAGGACCTGAAAGAATTGTATTTGTAAAGCACCTTTCATAACTTGAGAATGACTTAAGGATGACGTGAAGTGCTTTGCAGCTTAATCTACTATGTTCTGTAGAAAGCACATCCCCCATGAATGCAAGCTTCAACTGTAAATCCCTCCATCTTGTTTGAGGAGGTAATTGCACAATGTATCCAGCAGTGCACCAGGACAGCGTGCTGGACAATTCAATGTCTTACCACAGAGTAATGGTGGACCAATGTATTCCAGTTGAGGGAGATGGTGACTTTTTATGGTCTAAATGGGGTTACCATGACATCCTTTGAATTATCAAAGGAGGAGCATTATATTGAGTCGAATAATTAACCTGCTCAAGTTGCCATGCTCATCTAGCTGAACTTTTGAGTAGTGATGACTTGCCCCACTGGCATCTCTCTGCTCCATGAATATTGTAAATTTATAATCTTGAGATCAGATGAAATAGGAGAAGGAGAAGTAGAGACATTTACATAAGTAAATGATTAAGAAATGTTTGGAGGGATATGGGCCAGGAGCAGGCTGTTGGGACTAGTTTGGTTTGGGATTATGTTCAGCATGGACTGGATGGACTGAAGGGTCTGTTTCCGTGCTGTATGATTCAATGACTCTATGGCTAGCCTGTACAACCCATCAACCCTCATCAGCATTCAACAAGATCATGGCTGCTGATTGTTACTATCAGGTGAGAGGGAATATTGACTCCCTCCTTTAAAACCCTCTCCTAGTCAGTCGCAACAAACATTTCAGTATACAGCTATCACAAGTCTATTAAAAAATAGCTCATTAGAAAATTAAGGAACCAATGACCAAGGTTTTCTTGAATGAAGGGATGAGCTATTTTATTGCTTACTAGCCCTGAGAAAAATCATGAAAGTGTGACAGCAACTATGCACACAAACATCGAAGATAAGTTTAAAGTCTGATACAGAATTGGAGATTAATGGTTACACAGTTAAAAAGTTTTTTAGAGTCCTTGAGATGTTAGATTGTTAGTGTCAGCAGCAGTGGCATCTCTAGGTCATTGAGTTCTCAGTGAATGGTTGTTTGCCGAATTGGTGTTGACTCTGGGTATAGTTATCTGAGGTGATGAGAAAAACAGGCAGGAGGAGAGTTTGTTGTCACAGCTTCATTTTCCCTTCTGTGTCCTGCTGCTCGAACATTGCTGTTCAAATGTAATCCAGTGTGCATTCCACAATCTAACCCCATTGTCTTTCCAAACTGGCAAGTGAGCCTTTCAGCTCACACCGTGTGAAATGATCAGACACGTGTGAATTAAACAGCAGGTGTAAATGACTTGACACTGACTCAGCCACCTGGTTGTGATGGCTTTAGAGAAAAATGATGACTTCAGTGCAGATGGGTCTCCCGAAGTTAGTCTCAACCTGTGGTCAGGTGATCACCACAACCATTTCAGGTCCATGTTTCTTGCATTTTAAGAGACAATTCAGTCCCTGAACAGTCTCAGGGATAACAATAATTTGATGGATGTTAAACTTCAATTCTCTCTCTTTCCCACAAGTCAATGATGCTAATGCCAAGGAGATGTAGTTATACTTTCTCTGGGAAATACTTATTGTCAGTACTTGTGTGGCATGAATGTTAGTTACATGTTTTTTTGAAAGCTGAATTCAAATTTTCAAATGACCATGACGGAATTTGAATTTGCACTCTGGGGTTTACCAATCTGAGACTGTAACCACTACAGTACTGCAGCCTTCTCAAAGCTCTGAGGAAGGGTCACCGGACCCGAAACGTTAACTCTGTTTTCTCCTTCAGAGATGCTGCCAGACCTGCTGAGCGTTTCCAGCAACTTTGTTTTTGTTCCTTCTCAAAGATGGTTTGAACATAGAACATAGAACAGTACAGCACAGTATGGGCCCTTCGGCCCACGATGTTGTGCCGAACTTTTACCCTAATCCTAAGGTCTATCTAACCTCCACCCCTACCTTATACTATCATCCATATGCCTATCTAATAGCCGCTTAAATGCCCCTAATAAGGCCAACTCCACTACCCTCTCCGGCAATGCATTCCATGCCCCTACCACTCTCTGAGTAAAGAACCTACCTCTGGCGTCTCCCCTATATCTCCACTCACTTTAAAACTATGCCCCCTCGTAATAGCAACCTCCACCCGAGGAAAAAGTCTTTGGCTGTCTACTCTATCTATACCTCTGATCATTTTGTACACCTCTATCAAGTCACCTCTCATCCTTCGTCGTTCTAAAAAGAAAAGCCCTAGCTCTCTCAACCTTTCCTCATAAGACCTTCCCTCCATTCCAGGCAACATCCTGGTAAATCTCCTTTGCACCTTTTCCAACGCTTCCACATCTTTCCTGAATGAGGCGACCAGAACTGGACACAATACTCCAGATGTGGCTGAACCAGGCTTTTGTATAGCTGGAGCATAACTTCACGGCTCTTGAACTCAATCCCTCTATTAATGAAAACTAACACACCATACGTCTTCTTAACAACTTATCCACCTGGGTGGCAGCTTTCAGGGAACTGTGAACATGAACCCCAAGATCCCTCTGCTCCTCCACACTGCCAAGAATCTTTCCATTAACCCTGTATTCTGCTTTCAAGTTTGTCCTTCCAAAATGAATCACCTCACACTTTTCAGGGTTAAACTCCATCTGCCACTTCTCAGCCGAGCTCTGCATTCTATCAATGTCCCTTTGTGACCAAGAACAGCCCTCCGCACTGTCCACAACTCGACCCACCTTCGTATCATCTGCGAACTTGCGAATCCACCCTTCCACTCCTTCATCCAAATCATTCACAAAAATCACAAATAGAAGAGGACCCAGGACAGATCCTTGTGGTACAACACTCGTAACTGAGCACCATGTTGAATATTTTCCATCCACTACCACCCTTTGTCTTCTAAGGGTCAGCCAATTCTGAATCCAATCTGCCACATTTCCCCCGATCCCATGCCTCCTTACCTTCTGCATGAGCCTACCAGGGGGAACCTTATCAAACGCCTTACTTAAATCCATGTATACCACATCCACTGCTCTACCTTCATCCATGTGTTTGGTCACCTCTTCAAAGAATTCAATAAGGTTTGTGAGGCATGATCTACCCCTCACAAATCCATGCTGACTATCACAAATCAAACTGTGCCTTTCCAAGTGATTATAAATCCTATATCTCAGAGCCCTTTCCAATAATTTGCCCACCACTGACATAAGACTAACTGGCCTGTAATTTCCGGGGTTATCCCTATTCCCTTTTTTGAACAAGGGAATGACGTTTGCCACTCTCCAATCTTCCGGCACTATACCCGTGGACAGTGAGGACGAAAAGATCATCGCCAAAGGCCCTGCGATCTCTTCCCTCGCTTCCCATAGAATCCTTGGATAAATCCCATCAGGCCCGGGGGACTTATCTATCTTCAACTTCCTCAGAATTCCTAGCACATCTTCTTTACTAACATCAACCTTCCCTAGCCAACCAGCCTGTTTCACACTGTCCTCCTCTACAACTAGGTCCCTCTGAGTTGTGAATACCGAAGAAAAGAATTCATTGAGGACCTCTCCTATCTCTTTAGGCTCTGTGCACAAATTCCCTTTACAATCCTTGATCAGCCCTACCCTTTCTCTGTTCATTCTCTTATTCCTCACGTACGTGTAAAAAGGCTTGGAATTTACCTTGATCCTATCTGCCAATGTTTTCTCATGCCCCCTTATAGCTCTCCTAAGCTCTTTCTTCAGCTCCTTCCTGGATAACTTGTATCCCTCTAGAGCCTTTTCTGTTCCTTGTTTCCTAAACCTTACATCAGCATCCTTCTTCCTCTTAACTAGTCGTTCGACCTCTCTTGAGAACCAAGGTTCCCTCACTCGACCGCATCTTCCCTGCCTGCTCAGGACAAACATATTGAGCACACGCAGCATGCATTCCTTAAACAATCTCCACATTTCAATAGTTCTCTTCCCTGACAGCATCTGTTCCCAATTTATGTTACCCAGTTCTTGCCTAACAGAATTGTAATTACCCTTCCCCCAGTTGTAAACCTTACCCTGCTGTATGTACCTATCCTTTTCCATGACTATTGTAAAAGCAACAGAGTTATGATCGCTACCGCCAAAATGCTCTCCTACCAACAGGTCTAACACTTGGCCTGGTTCATTGCCAAGCACCAAATCCAAAGTGGCCTCTCCTTGTGTTGGTCTATCTACATACTGTGTCAGGAATCCTTCCTGAATGCAATGGACAAAATCCGCTCCATCTAAACTATTACAACTAAAATGTTTCCAATCAAGATTTGGAAAGTTGAAGTCATCCATGACTACAACCCTGTGACTTCTGCACCGTTCCAGTATCTGCCTCCCAATCTGCTCCTCTACTTCTCTGCAACTATTAGGGGGTCTGTAAAAAAACCCCAACAAAGTGACTGCTCCTTTCTTGTTCTGGACCTCAACCCAAACTGACTCTGTAGACATATCATTCTCGAACTGCCTTTCAGTAGCTGCTATGCTAGCCCTGACTAGCAATGCCACTCCCCCGCCTCTTTTTCCACCCTCCCTATTTCTTTTAAAGCATCTAAATCCCGGAACTTCCAACAACCATTCCTCTCCCTGAGTTACCCAAGTTTCTGTAATGGCCACAACATTGTAGTTCCAAGTACTGACCCATGCTCTAAGTTCATCTGCCTTACTTCTGATACTTCTAGCATTGAAGTATACACACTTCAAACCATCCCTGTGTCCACAATTACGTTCCATCGACCACATTTCTTTATTAACAACCTCACTCCCTGTTGTGTCTGTTGGAAGGCTGAATACCTCATCCTCTTAATTATAAATCCGGATCCCCATCCCCTGCCAATCTAGTTTAAACCATCCTGTACAGCTCGAGCAAACCTCCCTCCCAGGATATTTGTGCCCTTCCGGTTCAGGTGCAACCCGTCCTTACTGTACAGGTCCCACCTTCCCCAGAAATTGTCCACATAATGGAAGCCCTCCCTCCTACACCAGCCCTGTAGCCACGTGTTTAGCTGCACTCTCTTCCTATTTCTTACCTCGTTATCACGTGGCACTGGTAGTAATCCAGAGATAACTACCCTGTTTGTCCTGGACTTCAGCTTCCAACCTAACTTCCTGTTCTCATTTTTCACATTCTCAGTCCGTTTTCTACCTATGTCATTGGTACCGATGTGTACCATGACTGATGGTTGCTCACCGTCCCCCTTAAGGACCTTGAAGACATGATCCGAGACATCACGGACCCTGGCACCCGGGAGGCAACATACCATCCGTTCGTCTCGTTCACGTCCACAGAACCGCTTGTCTGTGCCTCTTACTATTGAATCCCCCACTACAATTGCTCTCTTATTCTCCCCCCTTCCCTTCTGTGCCACAGGGTCAGGCTCAGTGCCAGAGACCTGTCCGCTATGGCCTTCCCCTGGTAGG
>NC_063336.1:105837806-105898993 GCF_021869965.1 Rhincodon typus
AAGCGGTATACTTATTATTGAGGGGAACGGCCACAGGGGATCCCTGCACTGTCTGCCTATTCCCTTTCCCCTTCCTGACAGTCACCCAGCTACCTTTTCCCTGTACTTTGGGTGTGACCACCTCCTAATAACTCCTCTCTATTACCCCCTCAGCCTCCCGAATGATCTGGAGTTCATCCAGCTCCAGCTCCAGTTCCAGTTCCCTAATGCGGTTTGTGAGGAGCTGGAGTTGGGTGCACTTCCCGCAGGTAAAATTAGAGGGGACACCAGCAGTGACCCTTACCTCCCACATCCTGCAAGAGGAGCATGCAGCTGCCCTAGCTTCCATTCCCTCTCGATTTCCAGAAGAATAAAAAGAAACCTTACTGTACCAGCCCTCCACACAGTCTTTTTTTTTGGTTAGAGGAGGAGGATGGGTGGGAGACACTACACGTGTGGTGTTTCAGGTTTAGCCAATGCCCGAATATATCAGTTCCTTCCTGGCTCACGTTCTCTCCACGCACCCACCACTAAAAACAAGAGGGCCTCTGCTGCACGAGGTAAGTTTTTATACTGGAGAAAAAAACGTTACCTTCCCATCAGCACTCTGGCTCACGCTGCTGCCACTGAAATTTGAATCTGATTACGTAGCCTGGACAATTCAGCATGTGGTATCCATTTCCTCTTATGGAATTTAAGACCGTACCTGTTCCATGCTCGTAATACCACTCACTTATGTGTACTTGCAGTCCTTGGAGAGTCAGCATGGTGTTATAACTATGCAATACTAATTAGCTGCCATCATGCCAAGTTAATTCCATAATTCACCAAGAAATGTGTCAAGTTATCTGATGAATTCATGGCTGAAGGAGCAAATTACAACAGATACTAGAATCTGAACTGACACAGGAAGTGCTGGACATCACAGTGGATCAGGCAGCATCCATGGAGAGAGAAGGGTCCCAACCCGAAACGTCAACTTTCCTGCTCCTCTGAAGCTGCCTGGCCTGCTATGCTGCTCTAGCTCCACACTGTGTTATCTATGGAGAGAGAGCAAGCTAATGTTTCAAGTCTAGATGACTCTTCATCAGAGCTGATGTGAAATGTGGAGGAGGCAGCATTTATGCAACAGTGGGAGGGTGAGTTTCGAGTGCTGATTTTCAATTCATAGCTAAATTTGTCCCTGGGTAATACTGTACAGCCCTTCAGAAGACTTTTTTTTTAAAAAAAAACCCTGGTACAAGAAATGCAGCAGTTCATGTACATAATCTGAGTTGTAAGTCATCAGGAGTTGATACTGGCATGTTGTCACTAATAAAGTATGGATTTCTCATGCAAAGATGCTCACTAGGATCTCCTTAAGATCAGCGTGGCCAGTAAACTTTAAGGAGTTGGGGGGGAGGTGTTACTGGTGAGAGAATGTCCTCTTTATGAGATGCTGTGCCCACCTTTTCTCTGCCCTGTTCCTCCTCCATTAAAATTGCAAAAAAGGCAATCGTCATTTGAATTATTGTATTTCAAACTCAGAACTTCTAACTTTGGAGTGGCACGGGGGATGGGAGCAGAAATATCCCCGATGTCTTGGAAGTCCTCTAGCTGTTTGAGGCAAATCCAGGTCTAACTGGTGCAAGTCAATTAAATGTTAAAGTTCTTCTGTAACTTCAGTAACTCCAATGTAAAGTACTTCTGATGCTAGCAAATCTTTTAACTCATTGTAACATCACCAGAAGCACAATTCAGATGTTCTAGACATTTTCAGCATTTGTATTTTACCATATTATTATGAGCTCCAAGCAGTCTTGACAAGTGTGTATGTGGAAGACCCTGGATTATGAGTGGAAATACAGCATTGTTGTCTTGGGGTGCAGTTGACCTTGTGAAAGTGGTTGTGTTGCTCTCTTGTACCTCTGTGGTCCATTTGGTGCAGGCCCCCCATAATGCTGTTTGAGAGGGAGTTCCCAGATTTGACCCAGTGACACTGAAGGAACAATGGTATATTTCCAATTCAGGTCAGTGAATGGCTTGGAAGGAAACTTGACGGTGGTGGTGTTCCCATGTATCTGCTGCCCTCATTCTTCTAAATGGTGACGATCATGGAGCATTGTGGTGCTGCCTAAGGACCCTTGGTGAATTTATGCAGTGCAACTTGTAGATAGTACATACCGCTGCTACTGAGCATCAGTGGTGGAAGGAGTGAATGTTGTGGATGTAGTGCCAATCAAATGGGCTAAATTTGTTCTGGATGGTGTCAAGCTTCTGGAGTGTTGTTGGAGCTGCACCCAACCAGGCAAGTGGGGAGTATTCCATCACACTCCTAACTTGTGCCTTAAAATGAGGTTAGAAACTGAATGGCCCAGGCAGAACCCAAAGTGAGTGTTATTGAGCATGTCATTACTGAGCAAGTGCTGCTTGATAGCACGTTGATGGAAGGGCTTTGGAGAGCGAGCAAGTGAATTGTCACCACAGTCTAGGTGAACAAAGGATAATAGGTCGGCAGAACATCATGGTCCGAAGGGCCAGTACTGTTCTATGTTCTATGTAGTATTCCTAGCCTCTGACTTTCTGTTGTAGCCCTGTATTTATATGGTTAGTCCAGTTCAGTTTCCATGCCACATTCATTCAAATGTGACCTTGACATCAAGGACTGTCACTCTCACCTCCCCGCTGGAAATCAGCTCTTTTGTCCATATTTGAACCAAGGCTGTAGAGTGGTCAGGAACTCAGTGCCTCTGGCAGAGCCCAGACTGAACTGTCAGTGAGTAGGTTAAAGCTGATCAAGTGCTGCTTGATAGCACTGTTGATGACACCTTCCATCACTTCACCTGTTGATCGAGAGTAGACTGATGGAGTGGCAATTGGCCAGGTTGGATTTGTCCTAGTTTTTGTGTACAGGACATATCAGGGCAAGTTTCCACATTGTCAAGTAGATGCCAGTGTTGTAGCTGATTTGATTTGATTTACCTAGGTACAGTGAAAAGTTTTGTTTTGAGTGCAGTACAGGCAGATTATACCATACAAAGAGCATTAGGGTAATAGAACAGGGCAAGGAATTCAATGTTACGGCTGCAGAGAAGGTGCACAAAGAGTGAGGTCAACATTAAATTTGAGATTTGAGTGGTCTATTCAGAAGTCTAATAACAGCAGGGAAGAAGCTGTTCTTGAATCTGTTGGTATGCATAAGCTTTTGCATCTTCTGCCCGACGAAGTGGTTGGAAGAGATTATAACCGGGTTGGAAGGGGTCTGTCCTGGAATCTGCGGACTAAATTGTCAGAATAGTGCTACTAAGCTCCCAGTTCACAAAACAAAAAACAAGTCAGTAAACTTTGAGGCTTTTATTTTTGTTGACTAGAAATATTTTGATTTTACTAGTGCCAGCAATACGTTTCCTCCCACCGTCAAACCCCACTCCAAACTCCTAGCGTTCTATAGAATCTTAGGTATATACTTCAACAGTTTAAAAAATTCTATGGACTGTAATGGATAAATAAAGAACAATGGATAATGTCAAATAAAGTCATGAAGAGCTTCACTATGAAATTGAAATATGCATTTCAGTGCTTTTCCACAAGTAGATCGGTCTTCCATAATGTAGTTACTGAATATTTTGTTTCATTTTCCAAGAGTTAAGATCACCTGGAGTTCATTTTTAGGTTGTAATTCTTTGTTTGAACTAAAAAAAATGGACTTAAAGGGAAGGAAGAATGATTAATATGTAGATTATGGCCTGCTTTCCTTTTCCTCAGGTTGCTGAAACCTATGCTGTTTGCCAACTCTTCCTGTTTCAATTTGAGACCTGATTATCCTCCCCCTCCCCCTCCTTACTCTGCTATTCACACATTCTTTGTCTCTCCAGTCTTTGATTCCTTTTATTGCACTTCCTCCCTTCAGATCATCTCCTGTTAACATCACCTTGGCCACTTAACTGTCTCTTGTTTCTCTTTTAAGCAGATAAAAGGGCATTCTATTCTACTTCCTCTCTGGAGTGAGCAGCTGTTTCTCCCCTCTCCTTTCTTTGTTCTTATCCTATCTGAAATGCTGTTAATTTTGTTACAATTCTGATCGAGGGTTGTAGCCAAGACATTAAGCAATTCTTTACTTTGACTGATTCTGACTTACCCATTGTCTGTTTCCAACAGTTGCAAATTAATGTTTTTTTTATCAGTTAACATAATTCTTTTGAGTTACATGTCCACTATGTATATTTAATTTCATCTGCTACATTTTAGCCCATTCTGTCCAACTTAATTAATATCTCTTTGCAGTTTAATTTGACCTTGAAGGAATTATCATGCCTTATATTTGGAACTACCTCTAGGCTTAAACCCAAATCATTGATAAAAATAAACAGAAAATGCTGGAGAAACTCAGCAGGTCTGGCAACATTTATGGACATAGAAACCAAGTTAATGTTTTGAATCCAATGACTCTCTTTCCCAGATGCTGACTGATTATAGGAGTCATTAATCTGGGGTTGGTTGTCATGTGTTTCCATTACTTCAACATGCAGAGTGTGATAAAATATTAGAAATGGAAATTTAGTATGAGTGACTTAAACAACACTGCAGCCAATACCATCTAACTTTGACTTCCTCTCTCTCAAATGTTATTAAACAGCTTTCGCTGTAAATGATAGGTAGCAGCTGACTGGTCTCATTGAATTAGCAGAGACTTACAAAGTCGTCTGATGTATGTGCCTGAATTCCTGAGTGAGGATTTTGGTGTTATCTGCAAAGTTAGTTACCATTGCCTTTCATGGCCTCATGCAAGCCATTGATGGACTTTGTAAGAGGTTGAGATCCCAGCACAGATCCCCGCAGAATTCCATTTGTCAAATCCAGCTAATCAAAGACCCATTTATACATACTATCTGTTTTCTGCCAGCCAGCCCATCTTCTATCGATCACTCTTCTCGTTGTTTAAAAGGCATGTTCCTGGGTTTTTAGGAACATAGGAATGTAGGAACAGGATTAAGCCATTCAGGCCTTTCAGCCTGCTCCACCATTTAGTACTCTTGTGGCTATTCATCCATTTCAATCCCTTTCTCATTTTCTATTCCCATTTACCATGATGTCTTTGGCATTTAATAGTCATAACTACATCGCGGTAATCTCTTTGGCCCTGAAAATCTAAATATGTGTGTCTATATATATATATATATATATATATATTTAATTTCAAGTTCCTACATCATGATTAAAGATATCCAGCACCCACAGTACTTGCTTTTATTTACAATAAATCACCTGATACATTTCTAAATATTTGGGAAAATTTTAAGTTACTTCCCAATGAAGAATGTTAAATAGAAACGCCTCGGTGAGTGAAAAGATTTTAACTGATGATGCTCACTTGGGCACACTATTAGACCTGTTTGCAAAATTTAGCAAATAAAATTATCACAATTAACTTGAAGATAGATATGGAGAGCAGGATAAGACAAGTAATAGGTGGGGGATGAATTTACACATTTACAGTTAAAGTGTGGCCGAGAGTGAGCTTCATTGTGTATGGTCTGTCATTGGCTTGGAATAAACGTTACCACACAACCTTCTGCTTTTTACCTCATTAATTAATTCAAGTGACCAGTTCAAGAGACTTTTTGGCTTCCATGTCTCCGGCGCTGTCTGTGAAGCCCAGCTGCGCACCACTTCAGATGCCTCAAGCCAGCAATGACCTTTCAAACTCTGGTTTTCAGCTCAGAAAATGTCTCAAAGGAAAAACAAAGCTGGCTCCCCTGACAGAGACCTGGCAGCGCTTGTGGATGGGTGGTGGAGAGGACAGCAGTCTTCTTCCTTTTCCCTGCTGACCATCAACAGAAAACATCCCAACAAACCCAGCAAGACATTGCAGACTGTGTCCTTGCAGTGTCCCAGGTGAATAGGGATGCCTAGCAATGCTGCAGGGAGGTCAATGATGATCTGCGCACAGATAATTACTGACTTGTTTTTTGCCGCCTCAATTTCCAAGGCAAAGACTCTCTCTAGTTGTGCCACTGCGTCTCACCAAGGCTGGGGGACTGCAACCCTCAGTATTGCCTGCATCATGTCTACTCAAGAACTCTCACCTACCTCATCCTTCCAGATTGCTAATCATTCCTGCCTCCAGCACCTCCCACTCACTCAGAGACAATCCTTCCCTGCCTCTCCTACTCATGGCATCACTGCTAAATGCTCTTCCATCCGCTGTCATCATACTCAGCCTTTGTCTCATTTGGAAAAACTGGCCTACCTACCGCACTGGTGTGTCTCAGCAGCACTGTGACAGATTTGCCTGTAATCCTAGAGTGGGTTTTACTGGACAGGCAGGGCTGGATGCAACCAACCCCAGCTAATCCAATCAGATGAGACCCTTGACTAACTGTGGCTGACCGCACCTTCCCTTGACTCAACTTAACATGCTTCTCTTTTGACTTTCATACGTTGTCATTGGCTTGAAATGTGTACAGCGTGCTTGCTTCATAAGCTGTTGGTGCCTGCTGTAGCTCTGACTTTGATGTAGCACACTGTGATATCTCTACCCCCATGTCTAACTAACAGATTGTTTATTCAGTACCCCCACCTGCATGAGCCTCAGTGTTAAAAAGCAATCTAACCCACAGAGGCTGGCAGCCTGTAACTCAGTGCTAAAGTCTGTGAGCACGAAGCAAGTAGGCAGCCAAGAGATGGGTTCTCAAAAGCATTCTGTGCTGGTGCAGGAGATGCGTGGCTGTCCCTTGTGTGTATATGACCTGGTGAAGCCACCAAACAGGACTACTTGCATGCCAAACAACATAAGCAGCAAGTGATGGACAGAGCTAAGCGATCCCACAAGCAAAGGACCAGATTTACGTTCTGCAGTCCTGCCGCATCCAGTCGTGAATGGTGGTGGACAATTAAACAACTCACTGGAAGAGGTGGCTCCACAAATATCCCCATCCTCAATGACGGAAGAGCCCGGCACATTGGTGCAAAAGGTAAGGCTGAAGCATTCGCAGCAATCTTCAGCCAGAAGTGCCGAGTGGATGATCCATCTCGGCCTCCTCCAGTGGTCCCCAGCATTACAGATACCAGTCTTCAGCCAATTCGATTCACTCCATGTGATATCCTGAAATGGTTGAAGATACTGGATACTATAAAGGCTACGGGCCCTGCCAACATTCCGGCGATAGTACTGAAGACTTGAGCTCCAGAACTTGCCGCACCTGAAGCCAGGCTGTTCCAGTACAGTTACAACACTAGCATCTACCCAGCAATGTAGGAAATTGGCCAGGTATGTCCTACGTGTAAAAACCTGAACAAATCCAATCCAGCCAATTACCGCCTCATCAGTCTACTCTTGATCATCAGTAAATTGATCAGTAAAGTGTCATCAACAGTGCTATCAGAAGCATTTGCTCAGCAATAACCTGCTCAGTGACGCCCAGTTTGGGTTCCGCCAGAGCCACTCAGCTCCTGACCTTATTACAGCCTTGGTTCAAACATGGACAAAAGAGCTGAATTTCAGAGATGAGGTGAGAGTGACAGCCCTTGCCATCAAGGCTGCATTCGACCGAGTGTGGTATCATGGAGCCCTAGCCAAACTGGAATCAGTGGGTATTAGGGGGGCAAACTCTCTGGTGGTTGGGGTCATACCTGACACATAGGAAGATGGTCGTGGTTGCTGGAGGTCAATCATCTCAGCTCCAGGACATCGCTGCAGGATTTCCTCAGGGTAGTGTCCTCGGCCCAACTGTCTTCAGCTGCTTCATCAATGACCTTCTTTCCATCATAAGGTCAGAAGTGGCAAAGTTTGCCAATGATTACACAATGTTCAGCACCGTTCACGACTCTCAGATACTGAAGCAGTCCATGTTCAACTACAACAAGATCCTGAGAAATCAGGCTTGGGTTGACAAGTGGCGAATTACATTTGCACCACACAAATGCCAGACAATGACCATCACCAATAAGAGACATTCTAACCACTGCCCCTTGAAGTTCAATGGTGTTGCCATCACTGAACCCCGCATTATCAACATCCTGGGGTTCCCAATGACCAGAAATTCGACTGAACTCACCAAATAAACACAGTGGTTACAAGAGCAGGTCAGAAGCTAGGAATACTGCAGTAAGTAACTCACCTCCTGACTCCCCAAAGCTTGTCCACCATCTACATCGTAAAAATGAATCACAAAAGTTGGTTTGCAGGTGCAGCAGGTAATTAATAAGACAAATTGAATATTGTCCTTTATTGCTAGCGGGATGAAACTTAAAAACAGGAAGGTTACACTGCAGCCGTATAGGGTGCTGATGAGGCCACACCTGGAATACTGTGTACAGTTTTGGTCTCCTTACTTGAGAAAGGATGTACTGGCATTGGGGGCTGTGGGGTGTGCAGAGGAGGTTCACAATGTTGATTCTGGAATTGAGAGGGTCGCCTTATTAGGAGAGATTGAGTAGACTGGGACTATACTCATTGGAATGTAGAAGGATGATGGGGGGCTCTTATAGAAACATATAAAATTATGAAGGGAATAGATAAGATAGAAGCAGGGAGGTTGTTTCCATGGAAGTGAAATTAGAAATAGGGGGCATAGCCTCATAGTAATGGGGAGCAGATTTAGGACTGAGTTAGAAAGAACTTCTTCACCCAAAGGGATTGTGAATCTGTGGAATTCCCTGCCCAGTGAAGCGGTTGAGGCTGTTCTGATGTTTTTAAGGCAAAGATAGATTTTTGAACAGTAAAGGGGTTAAGGGTTATGGTGAGCAGGTAGGTAAGGGGAGCTGAGCACATGAAGAGATCAGCTATGATCTTATTGAATGGCAGAGCAGATCTTGATGGGTCAGCAGCAGTGTGTACTAACTACAAGATGCACTGCACAAGTTCACCAAACATCCTCAGTCAGCACCTTCCAAACCCATGACCACTTCTATCTTGATGGCCGAAGGCAACAGATACATGGGAACACCACCACCTTCAAGTTCTCCTCCAAGCCACTCACCATCCTGATTTGGAAATATATCACCGTTCCTCACTGTTGATGGGTCACAATCCTGGAACTCCCTCCCTAATGGCATTGTGGGTCAACCCATAGCAGGTGGACTGCAGCGGTTCAAGAAGGCAGCTCACCACCACCTTCTCAAGGAGAATAGGGATGGGCAATAAATGCTGGCCAGCCAGCGACACCCACATCCCACAATGAATTAAAAAAAACACCTGGCAGAAACATGAAAGTTGGAGGTGCTCCGTCAGCTCCAAGTGTTGAAGGCCTGAGGTGGTGTCTGAGTTGCTGCAAGGTGTGGTGAAGTTGGTAGTTTGCCCATGTAAAGTTGTGTGGATGAAGGAGCAAAGAGGATGGTGGCTCTGGAGCATGCAATGACGTTGTTATGAAAGAGCACTAGCAATGATAGCCAGGTAAGGCATTTGGTGAGCTGCAGTTGCCATGTACCCATGTGGTTTTACCGATTGGGAATTGGTGCTGTCTGTTTTTGCCATTACCCTTGTCACACTAGGGATGAGAAAATTCTGCCCCTCAACTTCTGATAACTTGTGAAATACTCTTAATTGTGTTATTGTAAGGTAACATGCTTATTTTGGCTTATTTATTTTATCAAGAGCAAATTTATGAAAGACTTTTACAATCACCAAAAGAACAACAGAAAAGTTAGTTTTTAATGTGAAGGAATACAATAGACAACTCCCTTGCTCTTCTGAAAACTAGTACCCTGCAATCTTTTACATCTACCTGATAGGACAAATATAGCCTTGGTTTGAGATCTCAATGAAAAGGCAGCATCAGCAATCAATAGTGCAGCATGATCTCAGTATGACATTGAAGTGTTAGTTCAGAGATCTCCTCTCAAGTTGTTGGAGTGTGATAATGAACTGACTTCTCACTCCAAAGCAGGTATGATACCGACTGAGCCACAGGATTTTGGGATGTGGAATGTCCAGTAGGAAACAATGATGAAAGGGAGGTAGCAAAATAGTTTAAAAAGGATGCGGAATATGGATGTCAAAGTGAATCAGTATATCAGAGAGCTGGAAAAGGTGCAATGGAACATGTGGCTGATTCCTGTCTTGTAAAATTACACCGTTCCATGAGGGAGAGAATCAACTGTAAGTAATCTGTTTTCAATGTGTCAGAAATCATGAGGCTTTTATTAGAGAACTGCACCATGGTGTCCTTTGGATGCTCAGAACTCACTGCTTTGAATCAGATAAGTCATAGAATTGTAGAGGTCTACAGCACAGTCTCTCAAAAACCACCACTTACTTCCAGTTGCTAACTTCTTTCAGACTCCAGTCTGACATCAGTCTTTAGATGGAGCAACTGTGCTGTCGACTTGATGGTCAGTTTGGACAAAAGCAGGTTTTTTCCCCTGCATTCTGATGCAGTTCTGAAATTGAATACATACCATCAAGGTAAACATCGGTCTGTTGTTCTTCATTGTTCTTCATTGGCTGTGGAAGATCAGTTTCTTCATGGATTTTTTTTGTGAACATGCTTTGTTTCTTTAATGCACATCTTTGTTCTCAGGTGGGGAAGACAGGAGCCTATCTTCAGTTCCTTGGTATTTTATCGAGAATGTTGATTCGATTGATGGAGGTAGATGTTTACGATGAAGAAGAAATTAACCTCAGTGAGTGCTTACTTTGTTCTCCAGGTAGACTCTGGCATGATCTTTACAGTGTATCTATAATCATTAGTAATAATAACATGCATTTCTTGTCTGTCACCATTAAAGTTTCAACTTGTTATGTCATACTTCAAAAACCATATTTGATACAGAAGTCAGGCATGTGTATCCTCTCTGTGACCTTGGCATTCAATATATTTAAGGAAATTAGCTTCACATTAGAAGCAGAGTGACACATCTGTGTTACACAGGGCAGAATTTTACAGCCCCCCTCTCACTCGCTGCAGGAGCACCTTGTTTTGCAGGAGGGTTGCCCATGGGTGACCTTCCTGCTCTCCTGTCACCAGCCGCTGACTGTACTATGATTTTATGTGAAGCGGGCAAGGCTTAGAGAGTGACAAATTGAGGTCCCTAAGTGACCAATCAATGATCAGTCAAAAGCTCCTTCCATCTTGTTGCTGAAGTGTTTTAGCTGTCAGGAAAAGATTGGCATGGGAAGGTGGGTGGGTGGAATCTTCCACCCCTTTTGCGATCGAGGTACTCCCACTTCCTGTTCACCTCCTGGGTAAATTGAGAAATGTACTGTATTTGTGAAGGTGTTTCGCTCGCTCAATGCTCAAGTCAGTATTGGGTATCATGGCTTTGTACCTCCATTGTCTAGCAATCCACTGTGATCTGTTGTTGAACTACAATGAGAAACTGGAAGGTGGCTATTGGGTGACACAAACTGACTGCTTCGCTCAAGAATCTGCTGTACAGCTCACGCAAGTGGGCTGCCTTTGTACAATGAGAGGTATGCAGCCATATAAAGTATCATTGGAGCAACACATTCACTGCCTCAATCACTCTGGAGGGGCAAAATGTTCTTGCTTATTTTTATTTTATCTTTTAGAAGCCAAAGAAGATGCTTCCCTGCAACTGAAAGAGAGCTTACTGTGGCCTCATTTGGAGAGTTTCAGTAAATTGTTATTTGATTACACTGTTCACGATCCAAAGTATGAAGATGCAAGTCCAGTTTACTCAAGGGATCTTGCAAATAACAAAGGTTAATTCTTTTTTCATTTAATTGAATTCTGCCAATGCGTAACCATTAAAAATAATGGTAATCAGAGATGGTAAAGGTGGGACTAAAGGCCACTGTTTGTAGGGTAACCATGGTACTGCATACAAAACATTTAAAAGATCTGAAAATGAATTCTAGCCTGTAATTCCTGTGGTGTTAATTAAGGTTAGCACTGGAGTAAGAACTATGCCTCTGCTGATGTAGTTTTTGTTGTATTTTGTAAGCTTATCAAAATTAATGTTTGAAGGAAGGTGGCCCAGCAAGTGAATTGTATAAAGGCATAGAGTCATACAGTTGTGCAGCACTGAAACAGACAGTCCAGTACAACTCATCAATGCTGACCAGATATCCTAAATTAATCTAGTCCCATTTGCCAGCATTTGGCCCATATCCCTCTAAACCCTTCCTATTCATGTTCCATCCAGATATCGTTTAAATGTTGTAATTGTAGTTCAAAAATAAATTACAGTACAATAAATAAATTTTAGGCCATCAACTTGCAATTGGCACTCAAAAGAGCTGGATGTTTCAAATAAATAGGACTGGGAGATGCAAATAGCAGGTTCTGGTCAACAAAATTTGTATTATATACTAATTGCACTAAATCGAAAGTTTATATGACATAATCCCATCTCATTGCCTTTCAAATAGATCTTCTGTGGTCTCTTGTGGGTTTTCCAGTTGCCTGAAATCCAAGACTGGAAATGTCACTTAACTTTCGGCATCTCATCGTTCATTAGATTTTTAAGATGAGAATGCATGCTGGTGTTTTTAAGTGGGAAGTAGCAGATCTCAGGATAAGGAATTGTAGAAAATTAAGTGATTATGGCCTAAATATCCTTTTCACTTCAATTTTCATCACAATTACTGTGTACTCCTAGTTATATACTATTACAAGTGTTGTGGTTGTTCCACAAATTTGCATTCCTAAAATGGAGTCTTCCTGCTTGGGGTGCATGCCCAGAATTTGGAATCAGTGATTTGGACTGAATTGCCTTTTAATTAAATGAATAGATAAAAGTAGCCACTCCTACTTTTAATGAGCTTAACAATGGACAGCCGAATTAAGAAAACCTATCCCCATGTTTCTGCATGTTGCTTACCTAAGTTTCCTAACTTAACAGGATATAAAGCTCATAAGAAAGAAGGTGATATCTATCTGCGACGCCAAACAACTCGAATGAGGTTGTCCAAGTATGCTGCCTATAACACATACCACCACTGTGAGCAGTGTCATGAATACATGGGTTTCAATCCCAGATGCCAGGTAAGTGTATTGTTGTCTTGAAATTCAAACAGTAAAGACACATGCCATGATTTGAGGTTACTCTACAAACTTTCTTCTTGTTCGCAAAGAGGTCCAATGATATAAGTAAGCTGAGGCTCTACATAAAGCAAAGATAAATTGACATGTAGCATGCCCCATTTCTATCAGATAGTAGGTAAGGGTAAATTGCATGCTTATTTGGAAGATTGACTTTCCCAGTCAATTTCTGTCAAAACAGTATTATCAGACGCATTTATTTGTAGTTGTAATTTATAGGAGCAATGGCACGGGTAAGCTTTTGAATGAATTAACATGCATTAGGTTGAAGTCAGTTCACAAAGGTTTAACCAAGCAAGCAGATCAAGTGAAAACCTTTTAAAATCTTCCTTTTAAAAGTCATTTTCAGAATCTGATCTATCTGATAGAATCCCACAGTGGCTGCAGTATTTATCTAGTGGTATGTGTAAGAAATCACCATTGCTAACAGACAAATAGGAAGGGCTGGATTTTAGAGTGGGAAAGTTGTCAAGCATGCACTTGAGAAATATGTAGGAGGCTCCTCAATAAGTTGCTGGTGGGACAGCAAGTACGTACGAAACTTGTCCGTTAGCAGCAGGGACCTCAGATACTTTTAAAATGCATTTTACATGTAATTAATGATTTAATGCACCCTCCCTGATTTAATGAAACTGACATGAGTCTTTCATTACCTTCTCATTGAACGCTGGCACCTTATATGTGGCTTGCCTGGCTCATTATGAGAGCTCCTTTGACTTCGGGAAAGTGGAATCACAGGAAGTTACATTATCTTTGGAGAGTTTTCACTGCTGAGACCTGATGATCTGACACTTTGGGGGACAGAATCTGTGGTAGGACTCGGCCAAAAATATTAGTTTAAAAAAGTGAAGAGGCAGCATTTTGACGAGAGACAACATGGATAGTATCTGTTGTTGGAATATTTTTGCAGTTTTTCAACAAGATGGGCATAAAGTGGTATAAAGAATTATTTCCTCTCCATGCTACAATCAGTTAAGAACTAATTTCACAATTTTGTTTTATCTGTTAGCCGTACGATTCCACACTCCATGCCTTCACCTTTTCCTGCTCGATGCTGGGAGAGGAAGTTCAGCTCCATTTTATTATTCCCAAATCAAAGGAACAAAATTTTATTTTCAGTCAACCTGGAGGCCAGTTGGAAAGTATGAAGCTGCCACTTGTTACCGACAAGGTGAGAAATTATTTTGGGCTCTTCACAGATAAACAATTTTATTTCCATTTCTTGTACTAATGATGAAGAGTTGGCTGAACCAAGAACAGTTGACTTTTTTTTAACAATGCATGACCTTTAGCTAACATTTGCAGGCATTAGTCTCATTTCTGTAAAAGTGCCTGAGGGTAGCAACTGTAGACTGAGGCCATAGAGTTGTACAGCATGGAAACAGGCCCTTCAGTCCAACTTGTTCATGCCGACCAGATATCTGAAATTAATCTCATCCCATTTATCAGCATTTGTCCCATATCCCTTTTAACCCAATGATTTTGCTGAGTACCTGTAAATTAAAACACTGTAGCTTTGTTTTACCCTGTTCTGTTTGGACAAGAGCTAACAGCCTACAGGATATGTGTATGTAGTTTAGTTCTGTGGCAGTTTTAACATTTTCCATCAGATTTTTGATTTCATTTCTAGTTTTCTGTATGTGCCAGGCATCTAACACCCATGAAGTGGTTTGTCAAGAAGGCAAGAGCAGTAAAGAACAGAGTGGGAAGACACTGCTGGTGCCAGTTATAACAAAGTTCAGTTGAAGTGGCTATTATTTGTAATTGTTTTAATGGAAGGGGTAAACATAAATTAGCTCTTGCTGAAAACAGATAGGAACCCTGTAGATCTGGGTTGTTTTTTTAAAAGACCTGTACACGGGAGAAATGATCTATGTTGTTAAAAATGATTTCCATAAAAAAGTTTCAGTTCCTCCAGCTGGAAATGTCTGGGTGCTGCTGATCATCTTGCATGTCAAAACCACAGGACATTTGGTGCTATTTCATTAATTCTGGAAACTACTATTTTTCCCTTTTATGTCCTCCTACATGGAAATTGAAAACAGATTCACCCATTGTGATTTTAAGCAGATGAATTCTTATTGGCAACAATGGATTGGGCCTTTCTTGCAGCAGGTCAAACTACTCTGTTGTTTGTCACTTTTGTTTGTATTTTACACTGGGGATCGTTTAGCCCAGTTGGCTAATTGGCTAGTTTGCGATATAGAGGATGCCAACAAAGTGGGTTCAATTCATGTACCAGCTGAGGTTATCATGAAGGTCTCTCCTTCTCAACCTCTCCCCTCTTGAAGCTTGGTGACCGTCAGGTTAAGCCATCACAGTTGTCTCTCTCTAATGAGTGAACAGCCCTATGGTCCAGTTTACCTTTTATTTCACATTTTTTGTGAGAAATAAGCTAGCTGCCAAACTGGAAGTGATGAGTTTTTAATTGCGCTCATTTGAAACTACCTGACCTTGATCCTGGTTTCGTTCGGAGTTGATTAATTCATTGAAAAGATTTGAACTTCAAAGCCACAGAGGGAGAATAAAATCTCTGCACACCATCATTTGACTAGTCTTACTGTCAATTTGTCAGTAATATTGTAAGTGGTACACATTGCTTTTTGCTGCATCACACATGCTATAATTCTTAGGAAAATACATGGTCAGATTCTGGACTGGAATCAACTTGGTTTATCGAGAGAAAAAATAGTTTCTGATGATGTTCCATGAGCAATGTGGTTGCAATTTAATTGGAAGGACTTCAAGTTTTAGAATATTTTGACACCTTCCCTGCCAATGTCTATTTGCCTAGGAATGCCACAGAGTCAGAGAGGTCTACAGCACAGGACCCTAATCCTTTGGCCCATTGAATCTACCCTGGTCAAAAATAACCAGCTAAATGTTCTCATCCCATCTTCCACCACTTGACCCATAGCCTTATATGCCTTAGCATCGCAAGTGTACATCCGAATACTTCTTCAATGTTATGAGGGTTTCTGCTGAGTGAATGGTGAGATTTCAACTGTTTAATTTCACATGTAAGGTAAAGGTGGATGTGAGAAACAGCCCCGGGTTTTCTAGGTTTGTGCAGTTGTGAAGCTGAATTCAGTTAAAAAAACTTACAAATCAGTTGCACAATATTCAGGATAAAAAAAAATTTAAAGCATCAAAGCTTTTAAATACTAATCTAATATTTACTAATCTAATAGGGGCGGCACAGTGGCTCAGTGGATAGCACTGCTGCCTCACAGCGCCAGGAGCCCGGGTTCAATTCCACCCTCGGGTGCCTGTCTGTGTGGAGTTTGCACATTCTCCCCCTGTCTGTGTGGATTTCCTCCAGGTGCTCCGGTTTCCTCCCACAGTCCAAAGATGTGCAGGCTAGGTGGATTGGCTGTGCTAAGTTGCCTGTAGTGTTCAGGGAGGTGTAGATTAGGTGGGTTACAGGGGGATGGGTCTGGGTGGGATGCTCAGAGGGTCAGTGTGGACTTGTTGGGCTGAAGGGCCTGTTTTCCACACTGTAGGGATTCTATGATTCTTGGCAAATTGAAGCTTTAATGTATTGAATCGCAGCCTGACAATTTAAAACATCTGATTTGTCCCAGAATTCAGACTGTATAAAGAGTCCAATCTTCACACCTACAACTGGGCGTCATGAACATGGTCTCTTCAATCTGTACCATGCTATGGATGGTGCCAACCACCTGCATGTGCTGGTGATCAAGGAGTATGAGATGGCAGTCTATAAGAAATATTGGCCAAACCACATCATGCTTGTTCTGCCCAGCATCTTCAACAACTCTGGAGTTGGTATGTTTTAAAATGTTATTTCAAGCAAATTTCTTTTGCCTTAATTTAACAATTCTGCAAAATCACAGCTGGTAAATGCTGCTTATCAAATTTAAAAAGCACTTTGAAGTAAATCCACAAAGACTGGTATCCCATCAGCCTTTATTTACATATGGAAAGTCCTTGACTCTAGTACAACCTCACCAGAGTTAACTCCAAGCGGCAGGGCATCTGACACTTCTGTTTATATCTGTCATTCAAGGCTCCCTGATTAGACCCTACTGAGTCTGAGGACATAGGCTGGTTCTTTTTCTTGTTTAGCACTGGGTCAGGTTCCTCCAACTCTGCCTTGGATACAGGTTGTGTGTAACCCACAGTAGCTCGCCTATTTTGCCTGGCAAAGGTGTTGAGGTGGGTGGCGACATCCGCCATGTCTACCTCAGATTCCGAGATCTCTTCAGCGCTTGACTGAGAGGGAGAACCTATGTGTTCCGCCAGCCTTCGAACTGTACGAAGGAGCCAGGCACATTTTGCTCCTGCCCTGAGCTTTCAGCTTTCATATGGTGCACATGCTTGTTTAGGCCCATTGCACCTAACCAAAGCTTATACACCACTGGACCTGACCTGTTGTCAGCCATGCCTCTTGCCCATGCTGGGTCACTCCCGTGGTTCCAACACCAAACTTCGTCCCCTGAAGTAAACTGTCTCTTTCGCTTAGCAGAATCTTGTGTCCATCATTGGTGTTCCTGATGCCATTTCACCCTCTTCCCCCCACATGTTTGGGAAGATCAGATTTAACCCGGTGTGGAGTCATCTCCCCATTAATAACTCTGCTGGAGCTATCCCTGTAGTTGCATGAGGGGTCGTCCTGTAATCAAATAGGAACCAGGACACTGTGGTATCTAGTGACGCTGTAGGCTGTTTCTTTAAGCCTGCCTTCAAAGTTTGGACTGCTGTTTCTACCAGACCATTGGATGATGGATGGTACGGAGCTGTACTTATATGTCAAATGCCATACTCAAATTCCCTGCTGGTAAAGGATGGCCCGTTATCTGTGACCAACGCTGCCGGGAGTCCATGCACACAGATTTTCTATTGTTGTCGCTGTGTTTGGCAAATGAACAGCCATTTTGTGTGGGCATCCACAATGACTAAGAACATTGAACCTGTCAAACGGCCTGCATAGTCGCTGTGTAACCGAGTCCGGGGTTTATCCGGCTGTTATTATTACAAGTTCACATCCATAGAAGGTATTGGTGGAACTTCCTGACTCTAAATAGGACTACCAAACCTCCCTTCTGTATCTGGACGTATTTACACTCTGCACCAGCCAAAGTTTGGGTTGCGTACACTATTGGGCATTTCTCTCCACTGGTCCACATATGAGCTAATACCACCCTGATGACATACGGGGAGGCATCACATGTCAATACCAGGTATCATTTGGGATCACAGTGTGCTAACACCTTCAAGAATAATAGCTGTTTCTTCACTTCTCTGAAGGCTGTGCCTTGGCCAAGCGACCATTTCCAAGGCTGACCCTTATTTAAGAGTTGATGCAAAGGTGCCAGGATGGAGTCCATGTTATGTATGAACTTTCCATAATAATTCACCAGCCCAAAGAAAGACCTCAGCTCCAGTACAAACATGGGAGCCGGGGCACCTTTGATCACCCTCACTTTATTTTCCAATTGCTGTAACCTGGTCTTGTGAACTCTGTAGCTCAAGTAAGTCACTTGGGGTGCCCAGAACACACATTCTTCCCGTTTAAGGCATATGGCTGCTTGGGAGAAATGTCTAAGGACTGTGTCCAAGTTCTCTAAGTGCTCCCTATTGATCTTCCCTGTTATTAGCATTTCATCTAGATAAATGGCGACATGGGGTAGACCGTGTAAAGGTTCTCCATCATCCACTGAAAAATGGCACAGGCTGACGATATGGCAGTTTCATATATTGGTACAAAGTCTTATGGGTATTAATTGTTATGTACTTCTGGGAATCCTCATCTAACCGCAATTGCAAGTACACATGGCTCATGTCCAGCTTCGTAAAGGACAGCCACCCTGCCAGCTTTGCATTTAAATCCTCTGAGCAAGGGTTTGGGTATTTATCCAGCTGCAAAGTTAATTTGTTCAAAATCCCCACAAAGGCAAATTGACCCGTCCACGTTCACGATCGGTACGACCAGTGCTGCCCATGCTGCAAACTGGTCTGGTTTGATGATTCCTTCACTTTCCAGCCTCCTGATTCCTGCCTTTACTCTTATCCGTAAGGAAAATGGCACTGGGTAGACCTTGCAAAATCATGGAATAGCTTCCAAGGTGGCCTTGGCTCCTTTAATAACCCCTAGACCTTCCTGAAAAACATCTGGGTATTTAATTAGTTCATTCAGGTAGACATTTTCTAATCGAAAAAAGTTCACCAGTCTAGGTGAATCGCTCCCAACCTATTTCACCCCATCAGCCTTGGGTTTGAGCCTTTTACTATAATCAGTGGTAACTGAACCAACTGCTTTTCATAAGATCGGAATTAATGTTGTACACTTAATGAGTAAAGGTTCCCCGATAAAAGTTATCAGTCTAGCCAAAGTCTTGCACAAACTTAAGGGTTGGAGTCCCGACTGAATTTTGTTAAAGACTGTTTCTGCAATGACTGAAACAGCCGCGCTGATACCGACCTCCATTAGAACCGGGTGACCATTTAACCAGATATTGATTTTGGTTGGTTCTGATTTGGATGTTGCTGAGCAATTTAAATGTTCCAAACCAGATGTAGGTGGACTTACCAGGGTCTGCACTCTTCTGGATACCAGCCGATGAGTTTTCTTACTCAGTTTAGGTCTGGTGGGACTCTTTTGTTGTCTCGAGTCTCTCTACCAGCAACAACTACAATGGTTTATCGACCCAGATCCTGAAGAAAATTTTAACCATTTGTCAGGGGACGGACTTTGTTTTGGGGTTTTGCTGTGGGCTGACCTAGAGTCCCTCTGTTCAGGATATGTCCTGAGTGAGGCAATGCAATTGCCTTCACTGAAGTGGTGTCCCCCAATCTCAGTCAGCCTGGTGAGAGTGTCCACTTCCATCGGAATACCCTGTAACTCATATACTCCACTTGCCACATATTCCAATGATAAAGCCAGTTGTGGTGCCTGTTTGAAATCAACATGAAATCAATTTCATTAAGGGTTAAACCAAAGTCACATGGCACTGCCAGTTCTCGTAATCTCATCAAAAATCCTGATGTAGATTCTCCTGGCTCTCAAATTGCCGAGTAAAAATGATAACGTCTCAGAATTAGAGGAGGCTTGTGTCGTAGTATTCCTTAACTAAATCTGTCAGCTGTTGAAAAGTTTTAGCATCTGGTGCCTCAGGGAAAGTTAGACTCCTAATAGTTGAAAAAGCTGCGGGTCCACAAGCTGTCAGGTGAATTGTTCATTATTTTTCATCTGCTCCAATGTCATTTGCCCGGAAAAAGTAATGCAATCTTTCCACACACTGAGAACAGTCTTCAACAGCAGGGTTGAAAAAGTCAAGCTTCCCAAATAATGGCATAATGCCAGAATGCTTTCCTCAACTCAAAGAGCAAGTTTATTCAGGGCATGCATGCTTCACTGTAGGGTTAGGGTTAGGGTTCGTCACTGAAATAAGTCCACAGAGGCCGTAATCCTGTCATCAAGTCACCCTTTATTTACACGTGGCAAGTTCTTGACTCTGGTGTAGCCTCATCAGAGTTAACTCCCAGAGTGGCAAGGTACTTGACACTTCTGTTTTTATATATCAGTCGGGGCTCCTTGATTGGACCAGATTAACAGCCCCAGTCAGGGAACTCATATTCTATGAGGTTCCAACTGGCTGACCTTGTTACACATTTACTGGACAAAATTCTGTTCATTCTTAAGGTCAAACTTTTGTTAATGGTTTTTTGTTATGCCACAGGTACAAATAGGTTGGTCAGGATTTTAATGGAGAAGTACACATTCCAGGAAAAGAATTACAATGTACATGTCTTCTGTTGTGAGCATTACTGCGCAATTAAAAATCATTGTGACCCTACATAATTGATTGAGAATTTGTTATTGCTTTAGTTAAACTATGTATAACAATCATTGGAGTAAAATAACCAACAATTTGGCTAAAAGGTATTTTGTACTAATCACAGTATTTTGTAGAGGTTCAGAAGAGAAAGACTTGAAAATGTAATGTTTTTTGTGAACTTAATATTTCTGCGCCCAGTCAATCTATGTTTAAGTTAGATTATAATTCAAAGTGGTGGACAACTATTAATAATTTGTCAAAAACCAATAGAACACAATAAGACATACTTGTAACCAGGATCTATTAGTTGCAACACAATGAGATAAAATTAATCTAATTAAAACTCTTTAAATGCTTTTGTCCTACATTGTATATTTTATTATTCAAAGTCCCAACTTGTGAAGTATCAAATGATCTTATTAATAAACATTGACAATCAACAAAGACATTTCTTTGCAAATTAATTTTTAAGGAAGTTTTGAGGTTCCAAATCATTGCCTTTGCTCTTGTTGTGCCTAAATAATAAATATTATAACATCCCTCTAGACTTGCAAATTAAAACCTGAGAGATTATAGGAGGACTGTGAACACTCTAGTCAAGGGTGAGCAATAAATAAAATTACATACTGCCATGGAGCACTAACACATCCAAACTACAATTAGTATTTTGGAATAAACCATTGTGATATAGGTCAAGCATGTTTGAGGTAAGCACCTTGAAAGGAAACATGACATTAATTGTTAGTGAAGAAAATGCTTAGGTGGTCACTTTATATGTTAAATACCAAAAGGGTGAAACAGCTTTAAAAAGTAAATTTACTTTATAAGAGTCATAGAGTTATGCAGCATGGAAACAGACCCTTCTGCCCAATTCGTCCGTTTCCGACTAGATATCCTAAACTGATCTAGTCCCCTTTGCCAGTATTTGGTCTAAACCCTTCCTTTTCATGTACCCATCCAGATGCCTTTTAAAAACCAAAAGAACTGCGAATGCTGTAAATCAGGAACAAAAGCAAAGTTGCTGGAAAAGCTCAGCAGGTCTGGCAGCATCTGTGGAGGAGAAAACAGAGTTAATGTTTCAGGTCCGGTGACCCTTCCTCAGAACTTCCTCCAGACCTGCTGAGCTTTTCCAGATGCCTTTTAAATGTTGTAATTGTACCAGCCTCCATCACCCCCTCTGCCAGCTCGTTCCATACTCGCACCACCCTCTGTGTGAAGAAATTACCCCTCATGTCCCTTTTAAATCTTTCCCCTTCACCCTATGTCCTCTAGTTTTGGACTTCCATACCCTGGGAAAAAAACCTTGGCGATTCACCCTATATATGCCTCTGATGATTTTATAAACCTCTAAGGTCACCCTTCAGCCTCTGACACTCCAGGACAAAAAAGCCCTAGCCTGTTCAGCCTCTCCCTACAACTTAAACCCTCCAAAGATGTAACTTGTTTTGTTGCCCTGAAATAGCATTATCCCACTGCCCACTGACTACCAATTATTTCACATTGTTAGTTGTGTCAAGGCTGTTAATGCCATCTCTCACTGATTTGTGAATATCATCCTCTAGTGGTTGTGCTGTGAATACCACCTTTTAGTCAATCATAACCAGGGGCAGAAATCTCATGGAATTCTGAGCTTCATGATCTCTGGTGAGATGTGTGGCAGAGTCAAATGTGAAGTCCTGTGAGGCACATCTTTGCATCGAGATCATCTTGCCCCATCCTTTATGCTTTTCACAACATTCTTGTCAGGAGAGGCAATTTGCCAAATGATGCCACTTATAAACTTCTTGTTGATGGCCCAACTCACCTTATTAATATTCTGCTTGCAATCTTACCAAACCATCACAAAAATCTAGACACCTGGAAACTCGACATTGGAACCAGAGTGGGTTCCTGGCAGATTCAGCTCACTGCTAGCTCTAAATGACCTCCATGTTGGACACTGGCGCCAACATGTCAGGGCATGCATCAAGGGCACTGGCCCACCTGCACTCCATATCACCAGAGAATGGCATCCAACATGTACCAGCCTCTAAGAATCCTCATGGCACATCTCTGATCCACTTCTGCACTTCAATGCTGCACCAACTACTGTCATTGTAATACTGAGGCAAGGACATTGTAATACTGACTGTGCACTCAGGGATATGCACTCAGCTCCTGGACTGGACCGGACTAGGCTGCATCTTTGGGCTTTTCTCTTGCTGTTGTAGCACTCACTCAGTCCCTGCCTTGCACCATCTTGCCCTTTTTCCCTTTGCCTCCTCAGCCAGAGATACCCGCCTCATATTTTAACTATCTTGTCATGCTGCTAGTGCAGACGGAAAGCCAGGAAGCTTGTTACATTTGTCAGCAGACCTCAGTCAGGTCAAAGGGGGTAGCCCTCGCTCAGGGACTCCCGAGACAAGAGAAACCTCCGAATCTAGTCCAGACCCTGCTCAGGGCAGGTGGAGTCAGGATCCTCTCCAAATAAGGGCCAAGGAGCCAAATGAGCCCAGCACTTGTCTTGAATCTCTCTCCCCTGTTAAGGACTGCTTTCCTCCTGGAATGGGAGAGATAGAGAGGTGAAAGTGGGTGCCACAGCTCTTGGTGTTGCAGTAAGTGGGGAGAATTCCTTAGTAAGTGAAGAATCAGTTCAGAGTGCATGCAGGGTCATTGGTGTCAGAGATTGGGGAGGGTGAAGGAAGATGTTGAAGGAAATAGTGAGAGTGGTATAGCATGAGCCTTGATGGGAGGTGGATACAGTAGCAGAGACAGTAGGAGGTATTGGAGAGAAGATGGTAGCACACCATCAGAGTGGAGAAGATCACTGACCTTTTTCCTACAGTGCTGGGCATTCCTCCAGATGGCTGAGACTGCTTTAGCCTAGGTGGCACCTCACACCAGACCAGCATAGTCAGGTGTCATAATCTCCACTGCTGGAGGAAACCCTACATTGGCTCTACCCCATCCAGTAGAACTTACCCTCAAAGTGGGGCAACAATTTCCCCCCGGCTGCCAAATCCAGGGCAAATGTCGGGAACCAAGCAGGGCAACTCCAGATGCTTGTTTGGATGCACAGTGGGCCTTTATAGGCGCACTGGCACCAGGAATGCAGATCAATTCCGGAATATCCATTGGACGGTGAGTTGTCCCAGGAATGGTGCGTGATATGACAGAGCAGAAAGCAGACATGGTAGTACATGCCGCAGGAGCGGGAAATGCAATAAAAGCTGTGGGTTTGGTAAGATTTACCAAGAAAACCCACTCAATAAGAATCCCTCAGAAACCTCAATGTGACTGGCACTGAGCCAAAGTACTGTAGGAGTCAGCTTCAGATCTTGTTTCCATGGGATAGAATTAAATCATGTGAAACGCTGATCTGTGTAAATGAACATCCTGTTTCTGCATTGTAACATTTTGGTGGAAGAAGGATTCACAGCAAATGTGAGTTACATTGATAATATAAGTCTGTGAGAACCTTTTTAAAATTCCAGTGTAGCATTTACTAAATCCAGTCCCGTAAGTATATGTTCTATTTGGATAAGGTGTGAATGATGATTAAATATGCTGGTCTTCGATGTCACTAATGTTTGCTTACATAATTAATAATCTTCATTCATAGCTGTTATTATAAATACACTGTTGTTTTCAGCCACTTAAAGCTCAATGTGTATGGAACCCTGTCTGCCCATTGGCAAATGAGAATTTTGCTTGGCGTCCTACAACCAATACAGCACCCTGATTTAAATATTTTAAAATAATTCAGGTTATTGTTTTACAGAAATATACAACACTCTCAAAGAACTTGAAAGTCTTTTTTAATCTAGAAATGGGTAAATTAGCCTAGTGCCTATCATGTTTTTTTAAAAAAAACTCGTTCATGGGATAGTAGCATTTTACGTTACTTGTTAACCTTCATCGCCCATTCTCAAGTGTCCTGGAGAGGGTGGTGGTGAACTTCTGCAGTCTTTGAAGTGTAGGTATACCTGCAGTCCTGCGAGGAAAGTAGTTCCAGGATTCTGATCCAGCCAAAGTGAAGGAATGTTAATATATTTCAATGTCAGGGTCGAGTGTGGCCTGGAAGGGAACTTACAGATGATGGTGATCCCATGAATCTGTTGATCTTGACCTTCTAGGTGGCAGAGGTTATGAATTTGGAAAGTGCTGTCAAAGGACCATTGGTGAGTTACTACAGTGCATGGTTATCGACAGTACATATTGCTGTCACTATTCATCGATGGTAAAGGGATTGAATATTGAAAGTGGTGCCAATCAAGTGAGCTGCTCAGTCTGGAATGGTGTTGAGCTTTTTGAGTGTTGTTAGAGCTGCACTTATCCAGGAAGATGAAGGGTATTCCACCACACTCCTGCCTGTACCTTGTAGATGGTAAACAACCTTTGTGGAGGCAGGAGAATGTGAGTTTTTTGCCGCGGAATTCTATTCCTCTCACATCCAATTCCAAAGGGATTAATATCCCAGACATGGTAAATTCAATAAATCTAGCACCTAAAAAAAGGGATTGTCAAATCAGTTGGCTTGTTGTTAAAAAGCTATCTGGCTCAATTAAATCTTTTAACCCCACCTGATCTGACATTTTATTTGTACTGAGAAATGAATTGGTAAGCCAAATTCACAGGAAACACAGCCTGGCAATGTTGAAGGACCCTTGAATGTCTGTTCGAGAGGTTATGAAGGGCAGCCAGTCAGAGTGCCAGACAAACTCGATTCATGTTTTTCTTAACCTGATTCATTCAAGCAATTAGTTATACAGTTCTTTGTGTTTTAGGTGCAGCTCATTTTTTGATCAAAGAACTGTCCTATCATAATTTGGAACTGGAACGTAATCGCCAAGAAGAGCTTGGATCTAAACCCCAAGATGTGTGGCCGTTTATTGTCATTGCTGATGATTCTTGTGTGATGTGGAACAGTCTTAATACTGACGTTTCTAAGAACGCTACCAGGTAGTCAAAGCATTCAAACGTTAAAACCGTCATCCTTGGTGCAGTTGAAAACTGAACAAAATTACAAACTAATGAGGTATTTCTGATTATATCCAGCTTTGTAGTGTAATTAAAACATTGAGTGTTCATACATTGGCCACTCAAGATAACTTGTAATCTTATTCATTTTCAGCAAATAAAGCTGGTTTCAAGTATTACTTCAAACAAAACACTGAAAGTAATGATTTCACCAGTCTATATTAATATATCTATGTACAGATTATTAGATAAACATGAGATGATAGTGAAATTTAAGAATTTCAATCTTTTCCTGAGATTACAATTTAAGCAATGCACATTTCAATACTGCATTTCTAGCTCAGTTTATCTCAAGCACTACTGTAATAAATGAAAGCTTAAGCGCTCTCAAGTAAAACAGTACATTTCAACATTGGATAGGATACAGCCAATTTGCACACGGCAAGATCACAAAAAGAACAATCAAATAAATATTCAGATAATTTTGTGGTGTTAAGGAACAAGGAGTAGAGCTCCTTTCACGCGTTTGAGTAGCGTTTTGGAATATTTATCATCCCTTCATCATTTCAATGTCTCGTCTGAGAAGTTCCAGCTCTTTAATTAATTAGTCAAAAATTCTGACAGCTTTAACACATTACTATAGTTCAGCAATTGATTATTTGAATCAAGAGCATCTCGGTTTCCAAAGAGCCATTTCCCTCTTGCAAATCGGAACACTCTATGTATACACTATAACGCTTTTTGTCTCCTGCTCCCTTTGACTAGCTACTCCTATTATGAATATAGGAACTGACTGAACTTTTTATTTGTCTTTTTTCACTGCCCAGTGCACCTACTGAACCAAATACCTTAGAGAGGAATGTTTCTCTGAAACATGTACTTCAGCATATTGAGGCAACTGCTCAAATTCCACACTATGCCCTTTGTGGGATCCGGAAGTGGTCCAGTAAAATAAACAATCTGCACCTTGCAGAACCTTTCTCCCGCTGTCATCTACATGATTTCTTGCTGCTAAACGTAGACTTGACTCAAAATGTCCAGTACAATCAGAACAGGTGAGTTGATTAATGTTGGCACTTCTGCTTTGTGAGATATTAACACAAATTTATTCCTTAACTATTGTACTTAATGATCAACAATTAATGTCAATTTATTAATGTCAATGGGATTGCTCCCATGAAAGCTGGACTTGTAACATCGTAATTTGGGTTTTGAGCAAATTCAGGAACAGCATTTATTGTTTCAATATAAATTGCAAAAGAAAAGTCATACCACCAGTTAAAGCATCCTTGATTGTGGTTACAGTGTATATAAACAAGCCATCCTATGCTTAAAACTGCTGCTGCAATAGTAGCTACCACTACAGATAAAAACTGACATTCATTAGTGTAAAAACTAATTTAAGCTCAAATGAAGTTCTTTTTCTAATTATTGCAATAACTAATAGAGGAAGTTAATCCATTCAGTATTCATTCGGTTATTATTTAGGTTTCTTATATCGTGGGGACGGTCACCTGGAAGATAAATATTCTTCACGATCTCGTTATATGATCTGAGGGAAATATTATGTCAGATGACTTGGCTTCAGTGTAGCTTTGGGTCCTATTAATCTGAATGTCCTGTGACCAAAACATATTTTGTCTGTGTTAGATTATTGATTTGCATTCCCTAATTCAAGATAATTTGTTTCTGTGGGACATTTCTGCAGGGAATTGCAATAATCCTTATTCTTCTGGAAGTAGAAAGGACAATGAATATGTGTCTGCTTCTTGCTTTTTGCTGAAGCAAACTGTGGTTATATTGACTGCTAAGGTATTAAGTATTAAGTGTACTTATTTTCTTAAAAGCTTTGATGGCTCTCCAATTATCTTAGATTTCAACTGGAAACAAAAAATATTATTGCCAGAGGATGGTTGATTATAATTTAGTTATGAGAAATACAGTTCTTTGACTTTGTACTGAGGATTGCCCGTTCACTGTAAGTATGTCTCAATTTACAAATAGAAAAAATGATAGTTGGCTCTGTGGCACTTGATCAACACACAAGGAGGGAACATTTTAACTTGCTCTGGTTGTTGGCAGTAATGCGATAGACTTGCCATCACCACAGGCCATTTTGGAATGCTTATAATACAGTTCATCACATGAACAATGCGCTTTAGAGCCCACTGACAACTTAGATTGCAGCTCTGCCTCCGAGCCAGTTTCCATGCGGGGACAGAAGCTCTGGGCTCTCAGCTTACTTTCCTTTACTTTGCACTAACTTAGATGAGCACAGCAAGGCTACTTTGCCTTTGTGTGCACTGGTCCCTTGATTCAGAACTTACAGAGACCATAGTAGTTCTGTCTTGCATTGTCTTTCACCACAGACAGAAAGCCAGGTAGCTTGTCAAGTTTGTGCAGCTGGTCATGCTTGCCAGCACTAAATAGACAACAGGGCTGTCAAGAAGGTTGCTAACTTTCTTGCAGCTTTGCTGTGCATTTCCTGGAGTCATGGGCAGTACACTGTCCCAGGTGACTACATCAATCCAGACTGGCAGTGTTTGGTGCTGTGTTCTCCTCTGACAGTCCTGGGGAAAGAGGATGACTGACCTCTCAACCAACTCCATCCATTAGGTCCATTTTTTTTGTGTTGAACAGGTCTCCGGCATCTGAAATGTTGCATCACCGAGTTAAATTTGTTGCCTATGAACAGTCCCAGCGGTGGTGAGCAGTTCTTCCACTGCTGACCACAAGATTGAGTGATGTGGAGGAGAAACGTCACCGGGGCCCTGTGGTTTTGCCACAGAGGGAAACATTCCAAAAAGCTCTTCAAAGTCGACATTTAGCCAAAATATGGGAAAATTCAACCCTATGCTACTTGGTACAGGAACACTGCAGACCCCCACCAGATCTCAATTTGTTCTCTTATATTTTACTATCGTCTAAAATATAGCAACTTAAAGTTAATTGACTGAAACTTAGTGGAATTTTTTTTTGTAATCGTCCTACAAAAGAAATGATTTCCTGTGTTTATGCCTTCTTTCAGATTTACCTGTGATGATGTAGATTTTAACCTCCGAGTCCATAGTGCTGGTCTTCTTATCTGTCGTTTTAATTGCTTCAGTGTTATGAAGAAACAAATTGCCATTGGGGGGCACAGAACCTTCCATATCAAGTCAAAGGTAACAGAAGATGTGACAAAATATGCTATTTTGCAAAACTTTGTTAAGTTGTTCCACCTTGAATATTTGGGAGCGCCAGATGATAGTACGTCAATTATTGCATATCTGTTATTTCTTTTTGCCATTGAATCTATGAATAAATCTTTGCTCCTCTTGGAAAGAATGGCAGTGTTGATGAGTTGAACATTTCATTTCCCAGTGTTGACATCAATGATTCCCAAATTATATACAAAATGGGTTAGACATGGATTGAGAACGCTGTGATCTGTCTCAAGTTGTGCCTTTGTCTAACTTTAATCGGCGTCTCAGTAGATACAATTTTTATTAAAAAAACATTTACTCAATCGTGGCTCATTCATCTAAAATACCACGTTTACTTGAGTAACAGTCAATCTTGCGTAAAAGTCAACTCTTTAATTTATGGCTAGAAGGTCCAGCCTCCGTTTGCTTACCACTAGAGTCACAGAGATATACAGCAAGGAAACAGACCCTGCAATTCAACTCGTCCATGCCAACCAGATGTCCTAAATTAATCTAGTCCCATTTTCCAGCATTTGGCTCATATCACTTTAAATCCCTCCTATTCATATATATATCCAAATGCCTTTTAAATGTTGTTATTGTACCAGCCTCCACCACTTCCTCTGGCAGTTCATCCCATACATGCACCACCCTCTGCGTGAAAAAGTTGCCCCTCAGGTCCCTTTTAAATCTGTCCCCTCTCACCTTAAACTTATGTCCTCTAGTTTTGGACTCCCCTACCCTGGGAAAAAGACCTTGGCTATTCATCCTATTGATGCCCCTCATGTTTTTATAAACCTCTATAAGGTCACCCCTCAGTCTTTGACACTCCAGGGAAAATAGCCCCAGCCTATTCAACCTGTTCCTATAGCTCAAACCCTCCAACCCTCGCAACATCCTTGTAAATCTTTTCTGAACCAACATCTTTCCTATGGCTGGGAGACCAGAACTGAATGCAGTATTCCAAAAGTGCCTTAACCAACGTCCTGAACAGCCACAACATGTCCTCCCAACTCCTCACTCCCTTGATGATAAAATCAACCTCACCCTGTTACAAGCTGAGTCATTCACAGCTCCTTCTGTGTGTACACATACCCTACTGGTGAGTTCTGCATTTCCACCAATGCCATTCTCTGATGTGACAACATGGCATCGAGAAGGAACAGCATACATAGTGCCCAGTTTAAATTTAAAATTATCAAGATTGCGAATAAATGTAGAGAACTTAGCTACAGAATTCAAGTTAGTAGTGAAAAGATATGAGCATTTGAAGGAGGTTTCTTCGCGGCTTAGGCAGATAGTTAAGAATAAATGCACAAACTTAGGGAAGCTGCAGTTGGAGAATTAAGTTACAAAATAGTTCATGAAAATCACCAGAACGGAGGCTCAGTTTCTCGAGCGTCGATCTGAATCTTCATCCTGAAACAAAAAGGTAAATTAGGCATTGCAGCTTTCAAAGCCAGATCGGGATGGAGTAAAACATTTACGAAAAGAAACAAATTTGTACTGCGACAACATTTTCCAGCAGAAGTGGACCACAGGTTCATTGCATTTCATTCATATTTTTTCATTATTCACTGGATAATCATAACTTGCAATCAATATGATACCCAGTTCCATAATTTAGTATCTCATTCAAAGAATATAATTCTTATCATGCCGTTCTTTTTCATGTATATTGTGAAGGAAAAGTCCATATTCATATTGTCCTTTGATTGACAACATTGAATTGATTTGTATTTGTTCCAGGTTCCTGATGTACCAATGTCCATTTCCCCGTCTCAGTATATCTGTGCTCCGGACAGTAAACATACATTTTTAGCTGCACCAGCCCAATTACTCCTGGAAAAGTATCTGCAGCACACAAGTAACCATCTTTTTCCATTGTCTGTAAGGAACTACAGTCATCCAGTACTCTCAGTAGACTGTTATCTCAACTTAGGTCAAGAGGTATGGTGCTAATATTATAAATCTACACACTGTCATTATTTAGTATGATTTGAATGGTCAATCCAGGGGAAGACCATGGTCTTTATGCCTGGAAATGCTCTCCAGCAGTTCAAGAGAGCAAGAGGAGTGTCTCATTGACAAGGTAAGCTCTGAAAGGTTAGGAGGAGAAACTGGGAGAAGATATGGGTTCAAGGTAGCACAGGTTAAACTGGGTGGTGTTTGGCGTGATTGCAAAGGTGAAGGGACGAAGCAACAGAGACAGTTGAAAGAGTAGTCTTGGTCTTACTAATAAAAAGCCTGAGCTCCTGATACTCATTACTGCAGGTGAGGGATGGGAGTGGCAATGGGGCTGTAATGGGAAGGGTTTAAAGAGATGGTTGTCAATACAGAAAATAAGCCAGGAGTTAACTTAGCTGTCCATGGTGATCTTGGATTAGTAGGTGGAGGAGACGAACTCTAGTCCAGTGAATGCTTAAATCAGATATGCTGCAATTCCAGACCCACTTGGACTTGAGGGAGTGAAAATGGGTGCCACATCAAGGAAAAAACTAAGAAGAGGCAGAGTAAAAGTTTTGCCAGGACAGGGGCAAATAAAGTGCGGTTGGAATAAGATAATAATTTATGAGCGGTGAGGATTAGAAGGAAGGAGAAGGCCTTGTCACTGATTGAAACCATGGGAGTATAGAGGCTACAAGAAACAGCAAGGCTACAGCTATGGACCTCAGTATGGATAGGAGAGTTTATATCAAATGAGGTTCGTGGTGGCATGGAGGATAGTTATGGGAGTGAGTAAAGATAGAATTGAGATGTACACCAAGGTCTGAGTTTTTGCTTAAAACAGATTTTGAAGGAAGAATGGGAGGAGGATATTTTGATTAGGAAACACAGGGTAATATTCAGCAGAAAGGATTTTAAAGGTGAGCAAAGCAGGAAAAGGCAGCTGGGAGAGACCAAAGTGAGTCTGAGGATAAGAGGTATTGTGGCATTTGGGTGGGACTGATAGTGAGAAGTACAGCAAGGTGGGGAGGCTTCAGTAAATACCATCTACAAGCTTAGTTTCAATGCAATCATTCACAGTAAGGTTTTTGGTATCAAGAGCCTTGTTTGGGATTGAACAGATAGTCTTCCAATCTACCTAACCTGCACATCTTTGGACTGTGGGAGGAAACCCATGCAGACACAGGGAGAACGTGCAAACTCCACACAGACAGTCACCCGAGGCTGGAATCGAACCTGGGTCTCTGGTGCCATGAGGCAGCAGTGCTAACCACTGAGTCACTGTGCCACACCTGGAATATTTTGTGCAGTTTTGGGCTCCTTTTCTGAGGAAAGATGCTCTTTCTCTCGAGGGAGTGAAGCAAAAGTTTACCAGGCTGATTCCAGAGATGGCGGGACTGACGTATGAGGAGAGATTGACTATGTTGGGATTATTTTCTCTGGAGTTCAGATGAATGAGGGGGGATCCCATTGAGACTTATAAAATTCTAACAGGACTGGGCAGGGTAGATGCAGGGGGGATGTCCCGATGGTGGGTGTGTCCAGAACCAGGGGTCACAGTACTAGGACTCGGGGTAGACCATTTAGGACAGAGATGAGGGAGACATTTCTTCACCCGAAGAATGGTAAGCCTGTGGAATTCATTACCATAGGAAGTGGTTGATGCCAAAACATTGAATGTATTCAATAGGTGACTAGATATAGCGTTTGGGGTGAATGGGATCAAAGGTTAAAGGGGGGAAAGCAGGATTAGCTACTGAGTTGGACAATCAGCCATGATCGTGAAGAATGGTGAAGCAGACTCGATGGGCTGAATGGCCTCCTCCTGCTCCCATCTTCTATGTTTCTTGACGTAAATATTCCGGGGGTGGTGCCTGCAGAGACTTTTAGCAGGTGTGAAGGGGCAGTGATGAATGGAATGAGCTGAATGGGAAGGAGCCAATGAGGATGGCTCCAAGTAACCGTGCTGATAGTTACTGAGGGAAGAGCAAGGGCCAGTTGGCATTGTTGGTTATAGAAAGGCATGAATGGATGCCAGACTTGTGAACCAAGAAAATGCCTCACATTGATGCAAAGTGATTGTATAGAGTCAGCTACAGAAGACCCCATTTTTGAGTACAAAGAATGTGGTAATACAATCAGCTTATCTTCCTTCCTAATCCTTGGCTACATGACAGCAGTGTGCCTTGTGAGAGGAACATGTTCATCTGGTGAGGAATCTATCTTGTTAAGCAGTGCACCATCGGCAATGGTCATCATTCGCTGCTCTGAAGTGACCGTTGTGAGACTAACATAGTGTGAGCGTTGGTAGGACGGCACAATAGTTCTCATTAAATTCTTGCTGTAAAATCACAAACCATCGTCATCAATTGTTTTATGTGCAGGATAGACAATCTTGATGGTTGTTTTGCACATCCTGCTACCGTCAGATTCTGCAGTGTTGTACATAAGTCGCATAAAGTTGATTTCTTTTTAAGTACTGTATTTTAAGGATTTTATTGAAAATCATTACGAGAAAAACAAGATATGTTTAAAACTCTTTGGTGTCTATGATCACTGTAACAGTGCAAAGGAAAACATTTCTTGCAGCAAGATCAGATGCTCCAATTATCATCTCAAACAAAGTTTACAAGCAGCTGAACAGTGGTGATTAAAGGAACCACTGGAAACTGACACCAAAAAGTTTAAATTTATAAAGAATGTGCAGACAGGAGGAACAGGAGTGCCTTTCCTGATTATTTCCATGACTCCCGATCACCTCTCCCGTTTTGATTGATCAATATTGGTCCTGGAATGGGCTCTTCCAAAGCTGCCTTTATACGAATGAGCTTGCTAGAGATGTGCAGCCTAATTTAAACGGGGCCATATTAAGTACATCCTCGGCTCGCCTCTTTAGGTGCAATTGCTCTGCACTCTTGCAGCCTGCCTATATTTAATGTCACTCTTCATTTTATTGGGAGACAGTGTTCAAAGTTGTACTTGTTTTTGCCTGAAATACTTTACTTAATTGTTTTGTTTTAAAGCATTAAAATGTTGTGACATGTACAAACTCATTTTCATTAATATTTCAGATTACAGTTTGCTTTGTGAGTTCACGTCCTCATTCTTTAAATATAAACACCTGTGGCCTTACTTTCAGCGGACTCCTCCTGTATCTCTGTGACTCATTTGTCACATCTAGTATTTTGAAAAAATTTCACTTTCTGAAAGGTAAGGTTATGTTTTATTCAATGTTTCTATTCTGATCTTTCTGCTTTGAAAAGTAAGAGTATTTTTTTCCCTTGTCATTCATTATTTTTTTAAAAATGGACTTTCACAAATCTTGGTGGGAATTTTAATCACAAATCACAGGTAGATGTTAACATTTTAAATATCTCAAACTGTGCATATGTGTGTGTGTGGGGGGTTTCCTGGTTATTGGAAAACCTAACAGGTAAAGGAAAATGTGGATTATCTAGTGGAAGAGTAGATGCCTTTATGGGTTGTCAATGAGAAGAAGCTGGAGTGTTTCCTCCTGTCAACAGCCCCCAATCATTACATTCATGTTCTAACTTACACTCCAGATTAGCAGCCATCACCAACTCTTGCCTGTGAATAATGGAACCGCACAGCCTTTGCCCCAGGATTTGGAAATCTCCATCTTGTCAGTAATCTAGCTGCAGGCTCCCTACCTGAAGATCAAAAGAAATTGCATGGAGCAGAAATGGACCAGCCACACACATAGACTACAGCCGACAATTGAAACCGCATTTGAAATTTTGCAAACAGGAATCAACTGACACAGAGGTACTGCAGGCAAAAAAAAATTGGATTAAAGCAAGAAGTTTAGCTAGTCATTGCAGGATTAGATTGAAGTGCAGCTGCAGCAGGTCACCTGTTCCTGATCTAAGCACAAGATCTGATTAGAACATAGAACTGTACAGTACAGGAATAGGCCCTTCAGCCCATGATATTGTGCTGAACATGATGCCAAATTAAACTAGTCCCTTCTGCCTGCCCGTGCTCTATATCCCTCCATTCCTTGCATAAAGTTTATGGCTTTAGTCTTGCAAATGACTCACGATCTTGATATATGCCTTAATGAATGCAGCCTTGGACATTTTTAAACCAACTTTTTTTCAATTGATTGCCTATACTGACTTCACAAGTTTATTGTCTAGGTGCTACGCTCTGTGTGATTTGTCAGGATCGTAGCTCTCTTCGTCAAACTGTTGTAAGACTAGAGCTGGAAGATGAGTGGCAGTTCAGATTACGAGATGAATTCCAGACGGCTAACTCCCAAGAAGACAAGCCACTCTTTTTTCTGACTGGGCGACATGTCTGAGACACGAAAATTTCCCAGTAACACAGACTGCAAAACCGAGCACTCCATAAGTAACACAGAATTTACTTTGAGCCATGAACATATTCACGTGTTTAAAACAGTGTTGTAAAAAAAAATGAATGGTACCAAATTAATTACATGTAAAGACTGATATACATCAAGAGCAATTTCCTGTAAACGTTCCTCAATTTTATGCACTGCCTTAACATATACTTTAAAATGGAATTTTTGAAGTGTCTTTACTTGCCTGAACAATAGACAGAAGTGTAAGCTTTAATGTTTTGTGTAGTTTAGAGTCAATGATTTTGTATTTGATCCAATTTGAAACATCCTGGTTTGAATCACCATTCTGCTGTTTTGAATGATATCAGAAAGTGTCCCCACCTCACTAGACATTGTGGTAGTTGGTGGCAAATCTGCACTTTAGAACCTTTGACTGTGAGAAGTATGATGAGGGACTGAACTCTTAAGTAGCCCCTTGCAGGTAATGGATTGATTTATAATTAGGCATTGTGAAACTGCTGACCTGATGAAAACCAATGGGGTTTTAAATACTTCGATGGCTGAAATACCTTTCCTGTTCCCAAAATCAAAGTCTTTCTTTTGGAGTAAGGATGGAGGTTAAATAAATTTATCGGAAGTTTACATACATTGACATATTTGGTTAATCCACTGCATCCTTTAGGATTGAACATTGATTCATTGATATTTTTGCAATAATTTTGCATACTTTGAAAATATGGAGAGCCAGGGGACTCAGTCTAGAAGGATGGACCATAGAATCATGCTTTTACCATCTCTACAATTTGTCTGCTGGATATGGGATGGATAGGGGATGAAGAGAGGGGCTTGTATGGTGAGAAATATACATCCACTTGTTCCTGCTTGTCTCTTATTAATTTTCCAAGATCCTAGCCTAGTCCAAAAGATTTTAGATAATCTGGCTCCAAAATCTAAACTGATGAATATTTTATACCTTGATTGAACTAACATGAAAAACATTCTAAACCTTGTTTTAATTTCCTTTCACATTGAAGACAGTAACATTTCTATACTGAAGTGTCGATATTGCTAACATTTGGGAAACCTTAAATAGAAAAGTTAAGAATCACTCTAAAAGCTGACAGGAAGATTTTGTAATGTAATAACAAGTTGGGAAAACTTTTCCATTCTTTTTGGAAAATAAACCAAATAACTAAAATATATTTTTCGGGGTAAAGGTTTAAATTGCTGTTTAAAGGCATGCGGCATAATTATTCTCTGCAATTCACCAATTGAAGGACAACTGATACACACATGAAATGTTTGAGCATTTTATGTAAGACTTAAATATCAGAATTCATCTCAATATTGGAAGGACTTGTGTCATGTCATGGAGTTGAATGTCTTTTGATCTCACCTCATTTGGAAGTCAGTGATAATCGGAACAATAAGCACTATAAAACCAATTGTGACTGAATGATAAGATTGTCATGTATTGCTCAGAGTGTAATCTATTGCATAAAATATGGGAACAAATTCTAGCTCTCAACTGACAAGAGGTCAGTCAAGTCGTTAAAATAGCTGTAGAGTACTCGTTCTGTGCCAAAACACTGCCATTTTAACCTCAGTTTTTGGAGGTGGCTGAGGCATCAACTGTAGTCAGTGGGGGCTTTGTGAATCTGTCAAAATTGAGGCAGTGTGATAATTTTTAACTAAATTGTCATGGCCGACACTGAGCCTGGCAGTAAGCAGATCTGGGACTGGAAAGGGAAGGAGTCCTCCTTTGAGCTCCATCTTTGGCCTCCCTTGCTTCAGGCTTTCCTCCCTCAGACTTTGGTGCCATTCCGAACTCATCCTCCCAAATACTTTGGTGAGAGCTAGGGACCATTTCTCAGATCCTCACTTGCATCCTCCTGTTGGTTCAAATCCCGATCTGGTCTGCCAGCCAGTGCTTCCAGCTGGCTTTGAGTCAAAGACAAACCTGGAATTGTGAAAAAGGGCCTGGCATTGAACATTTCTCAGGCCTCACACAGTGAGGGAGCTGTGTGGTTTCCCATCTGTCCCTTCCTCATATTCAGCAGCCGAGTTCCAACTCAACTCAAACTCTAACCTTATGTTTTCTTCCAGCCTGTCGTTATGTCTGTGGTTACTTTTCGTTACAGATTGGTAGGCTCCACTTTGTAGCTTCTCATCCTCGAGGTGGCAGTGAAGTGACATTGTGCTTGAGTGTGGAAATCTCCAGCGTATTTCTCCAACGTCAAAAACCTTTTCCATTCTGTGCCATTTAAATCCATTTTAACCATTTATATCTTTGATTCCCAAAAAAAACTATGAAATATGGTACCTGTCAAATCTTTATGAAAACTCAACTCCAACACTCAAATTTTATGCAACAATGTTTTAATTTTGGTTTGACATCACTCCACTTAGATGTCTCTAAACATGGTACATTTGAGGTACAAACATTAATGTTGACATAGAATTATTAGCTAATATTAAAGGAGGCATTGATACAATATATTGTTTTTCCTACGAGCCCTTGACCTTAAATAACATAATGTGTCACACCTTACTTTGATATTTGATATAGAATTTATATCCAATTTTTTGCTTTTTTCCCTCTGTTCCTTTTGTGAGTTATCAGCTCTTTGCTAGAATTGGTTCTAAGTGTGATATACCTGTCTGGTATTTAATTTCAAGTACAGTACTTGTTTTTCTGACTTCATGTCACCCTCAACCAGATAATAAGGCCAATCAAATAATTCCACTTCAGATGTTTTCAGCTGACAGCACAGATTAGCAATCTAAACTGGTCCTGTCCTAGTCTGAGTGCCTAATTTCGCTTTTCAGGTTAGCAAACAGATGGACCTGTTTCCATCTATAACTTTTGTTTGAATTCATTGAATAGGTAAATATTTCATGAACCTGTATCCCAAGTATAAATAGGTGCCTGCAAAACATTTTTCATTTAATAGCTTAATTTAACAGTATGGTATGTGAGCACACAACAGCATTCACACAGAATTCACACTGTGATTCCAAGTTGAGATTATGATGCACACTTCCAATGGTGAATGGAGATAATTAATTCAGTTTAAATTTGATCTAAGTGTGGGCAGAATAAACATTGATATTTTACATAATGTTACAAAAGTAGTTTTGTTTACATTTTCAAAACTACAGTAAATGACAATTAAAAATAGTTTTTTTTTCTTAAAAAGATGAACATTTTAACGATTACAAAGTCAACTAACTTAATTATGAAGAAGACTATTTGCAGCTCTTTGCTCACCCCCATTAAGCTCAATATCTATAAAATTTAAATCCTTTTCCCCCAGAAAATATTGAATTCCTACCCAAACGTCTGTACTGTAACAGTCTATGAGACATTTTAAAGATTGTTACAAAACAAAGAACTGTGGATGCTAGAAATCTAGAACAAAAATAAAAATTGCTGGAGAAACTCAGCAGGTCTGGCAGCATTGGCGCAGAAAAAGCAAACTTAACGTTTTGAGTGTAGTGACACTTCTTCACAACCATCATTAACAAGACAAAATATTTTTTAGATGCATGAAGGAGCAGTTTGCATTCATGTGACTAACTTTAAAACAAACAGTAAGACCAGAATAAATAGCAGAAAGTGCTGGAATTACTCAGAAGGCCAAGCAGCAGCTGTGGAGGAAGGAAAACAGATATAACATTTCAAACCAAAGACCTTTCATCCGAATTGAAGCAGTTTCATTGATCAGAAACATTATTTTTCTTTTTTCTCTCCCCACAGATACTGCCAGACCTGCATTACCTCCAGCATTTGCTGTTTTTAGTTTCTGATTTCCTTGTGCAGAATGGTAATAATGTGTTTGATGGAGCGTAATGCCTCCTAACACCCAGGTACTTGTAGCATTAAATTAGAAAAGCACTTCAATATACCGAAAGGAAAACAATCACTGCTTTCAAAATCAAGAGACATTAAATGATAGTGAGGACATAATTTGACAGTAGAAACCCTGAATTCAAAAGATTACCTCAATACAACTCTCAAGAATAAAATCTAATAATATGTTTTTCTTACCGTGTATTCTAATCCTGAGTGGGTCACAACGTTCACTATTGAAATCAGTTGAATGCTCCAATATCTAGCTTTGCCAAGAGGGAAACTCATTCAAAATAAGACATTTATCTGCATTTCTAGTTATGTCTGTAGATGATACTGTACTGTCAGGTGTGGGTGTTCTGTGTTTAAGACCTTGTCATGCAGCAAATTGCAAAGCTTCAACGTTGCTATGTCCTGACCCTGAAAGCAGATATGCAGTTGCAGTGTAAAGGCTCCAGGTGGCAGTATAGCAATGTTGTAGACCTTAACATGGAATCCCAATCCAGGCCCAGAGTTCCTTTTGCATTTTTAAATTAAAGTAAAATTTTGTTGAGCAAAAGCACAATACCTAAATGGAAACCTTGATTTGCTGAACTTCAAACATAATGCGTCGTGATAAGGCAAGCAAACTGCGTCCACCAATAGCTGCAATTTCTCAATTTCTAGCAATCATCACAGATTGGCTGGAATGTAGCCTTCAGCTTCCCATCCTTCCCAACCTTTAATTGGTTCGTAAACAGGAAATTATGGAGATGTATATTCTGAGGGAGGGAGACTGCAACAACTGATGTATTGGAATGGAATAAGTAATGGAATAGAAATTGCAGTCTGAGTGCAGTACTGGCATACTTCACTTCTTATGGTCACATTGCTCTACTTCATTCTCTCTTGCTCATGAAACAATGAAGGCACAAATGTTCACTGGAACCTGACACACATGCCCACAGACCATTATTACTGTGTGGAATGAAAGAAAATTTGGTTCCTAATAATTGAAATGAAAACCTCCTAAGTGTGCCAACACTAGTCATAACCTTAACAAAAACCGAAAGAACTGCAGATGCTATAAATCAGGATCAAACACAGAAGTTGCTGGAAAAGCTCAGCAGGTCTGGCAGCATCTGTGAAGAAAATATCAGAGTTAACGTTCCAGGTCCAGTGACCCTTCCTCAGAACTGATGGTCGCTGGGAAAATGTCAGTTTATATGCAGAAAATAGGGAGGGGGATGGGATAGGGAGTAAACGATATGATAGAGCCCAAAGAGCTCATAATCGTAACCTTGATGAATATTAAGCCAGAGGTAGGGCACTTTGTCACTGAGCGTGAGTCCTGTGAAACATAATCCCTGCCTATTGCAGCAGATTCCTATCCTTAAAGTGGGGCAGTACACTGGCTCAGCGACAAAAACAGAAGTTGCTGGCAAAGCTCAGCAGGTCTGGCAGCATCTGTGAAGAAAAATCAGAGTTAACGTTTCAGGTCCAGTGACCTTTCCTCAGTACAGTGGCTCAGTGGTTAGCACTGCTGCCTCACTGCCAGGCACCCGGGTTTGATTCCACCCTTGGTTGACTGTCTGGGTAGAGTTTGCACATGCTCCCCGTGTCTGCGTGAGTTTCCTCTGGATGCTCTGGTTTCCTCCCACAGTCCAAAGATGTGCAGGCCAGGTGGATTGGCCATGTAAAGTGGAGGGTATAGGGTAGGGAGTGGGAAGCTCTTCCGAAGATGGTGAGTTCAATGGACCGAATGGCCTGCTTCCAAACTGTAGGAATTCTATGATAAAGTCTTCCTGCATATTGTGCCCCCAAAATCCACCCTTCACAGTGCCCACATATCCCAGTCCCTTTGTTATCAGTTTCTCTAGTGCCAAGTTCCTCTTTTTCCATACCCCATTGTCAGTCCCTTCCTTCTACTTCCCTCATTGCTCCTCATCCCATCCCAATCCTTTCTCTCATGTTTCTCCTTTATCCCTCTCCGATCATTCTCTTCATACTTCTCTGCTGTCCCATATTGCTCTTACTTTTCCAATCAGCTCCTTCCTGCCATTCCTCCCCCTGTTTCCTGTCCTAGGGAAATGGTCACACCCTGACCATTTAATCCTGATGGTATGTGGAACTCTATTACTTACTTACAAACATTTCAAACTCTCAGAGTAACATCAAAATTCCATGATGAATGTACACATTCTGTCATTTTTTTCAATGAAAATAAAATCATTTTATTTTCCTTTTTTGAACAATATATTCTGCTACACAACATCACAAGTCTATTTACAACACAAACATCAAACTCCAACTGAGAGGAAATTAGGTGAAATTCAGCATTTCTCTGCTTACTTTATTGTTAATATACTCATTAATATGTGGTGAAGTAGATTTAGTTGTAAAGTAATTTGAGTGTAATGTTGCTACGGTATTCTGTATTATCACAATAATGATTTCCAGCATCACAGTTCATACCATATGACATTGTCGAGGACTTTGATATTACCTGCTGTTGTTTTCGGTCTTATTATGTAGCGTTTGCTGTAATATTGACAAGACTGCCAACAAATTCCACATGTGTATTCATATTCTTTGACCCTAACTAAGGGGCCTAATCACACAAATGTGCAAAAAAAACTTCAAAGAGTTTAGAAGCCTGTCAATATATCTCTTCTCATCTCCTCTCACTCCTCTTCCCATCCTCATCCTCTTTCCTATTCCCAGTTCCCTCTTCCTCTTTCTCTTTAAACACAATTTCTGTTTCTCCGTGGTGTCCTCTCCATCCACTATACCCTCACTGATGCAGAAGCACAGAGGCAGCATGTCCAACATTCACCCAAGAAATGAGACTTAGGTTTGTGCTGAAATAGAAAAGGTCTGCTCAAAATCTGTTTGGATTTCCGGTGAGTAACAGAGAGTGTATGACATCTCAGTCAAAGTAGCCACTCAATGGCCTAAGCCATCTTCAGCACTATTAACATTAGATCATTGAATTGCAAGTTCTTTGCTAGTGCTTGTGGTTAGCTTGCCAGGAGATCTTAGAATTTCTGAGGAGCACAATATCCCCTTCAGGGGATGGAAGTAGTAGTGGACTGGAAGGTTTTGTGAAAGCAACTGTGTTCCAACTGGTCCCACAAAAGTAATTTTTAAAAAGCCTCCTCACTTACAACAATCCCTTTAAGTGCTACTGGTTAATCCATTCAAAACTGGTGCAAGTGTAGCTGACAGTATCTAATTATATTTTGATCCTTTTTATATCATAAGATCTGAGAGAAGACTTGACTGAGGCTTGATCCTAAAATGGGTGGGCATCTGGAAAACCCATACAAAGATCTACGGCAAATGGAAACAGGTGGAAGCATGGCCGAGGAATTTTTAGGCATTCCTGTCCTATCCCCACCAGGTTCAAATGGCTTAACATTGCCCCCAAGGTAATATTAAGTAAATTATTGAGACCAACAAAGTTTGAAGACTGAGCTTGTATGTACAGATTTCCCCTATCCTCACCCTTATGATCTTGGCACTGAGTCTATCATTGTGAGGCATAAGGACCTGATTCTATTTCATTGTTATTTGTGATTTGCAGAATGTGAACAACTCCCTATTTTAATTAAGGGTGTTTGATTATTACATTGCTCAAATGATACCCACTGTTCATGAGGATAGATCTTATCCAATTAATCTATAGCAAAATCGTCTTGAAATACTTTCTGGGTAGCTTTTTAAGTATTTTATTTTATCAGCTGATTTCATGAATACTTGCTGCATGAGCCACTCTCTAACCTCCAACGACCAGATTTAGTGTTGAATTTGGCAGATTCTCTTGCACAGTGCAACATTTTGTCTGAATAGTTTCACAAACAATATATATTTTTGTACAGTAGGCATATACAAGTTTATTAGCATATTGCAATATCTTACAAAATTATTGTTCCATGGTTTCATAGCCTTTTACTAAACATTAGAGCAGAAACTTTTTGTGTACATTATTTATACAATTATTTCCTTTGTTAGGACATTTAAATGGACCTTGTGCTCTTTGGTACTTTTATATTTGACACTGGAATTAATGTATTTGCGAAGCATGTTTTGTACTTGTACTTTAATTGGCACTTATGTGTGCTTGTGTAGAAGTAATTGAAGTCATTTATATATTAGAATTCTGTAAGGTAATATTTTGAACAAAATAAAAGAACTGGTGATAACAAATCCAAAGTATGATGCACAAATGTGCTAGCGAAGAAATCAGAGGTATGTTTCAGGCTAGTTAATATATACAAACTGTTAGCTAAATTTAAATGATTTTAAGTAAAGTGTAATTAGTGACTGCTCATATCAAGTGATATATAAAACTAACTTAGAAGCTGTTCGAATTACTTTTCATAAAAGTTCACCGCAAAGAGGGGACATCTAACCTCAATTTGAAAGAGATAATTAGCCTCATTCCCCTGCTGTTACACCTTTGCCCTGCAATTTTATCCATTTCAAGTATATATTCAGTTCACTTTTGGAAGTTAATACCCAAAATTATCTTCCATCAACCAGTGCATTGCAAACCATAACAACTTACTTTGCAAAGAATAGACCTCAATAACTCTTGTAAATCTCACCTTAAACAGTTCAGATCTAACTACAATCCACCTTCTCTAATATCTCCACTACTGGTAAGGTTCCTTCCTTGTTATCTGATAAACAGCTTTGACATCCTTCCTAAAGTATAATTGGACGCAACTAATTATAAATGGAAGAAAATTGAGCTGCTGATTCTCGATAAGCCTGTTCTATACTATATGCAAGAAACACAATTCACTTCCATAAAATTTGGAGGTGCAAGATGAACAAAGTACACTAAGGTCATTTTTGGCTTCCTCAGGGTCAGGTATATGATCATTGCAACATTAAAGTAGCCATGCCCATTAAACAGCTAACTAAATGGAACATACACAGATATTGAAATCAAATTTTAGAAGAGATATGTTCTCTTGTTTCTATTTTATATAAGTGTAGGCCAGTGGTTAAAATAACATTCAACTCTAGGTGTAAATGACATTTCTTTGGAGTGCGTCGCAACTTTGAAATGTATAATTAATCTTAAAGTGGCAAACTAACATTTCACCAGTTGACTGGCACATGAATCCACTTAGCAACAAATACTGACAGACAGCAAGACAGTGAAAAACAAATCAAGTCAATTAGTTTACAGTAAATTGGAATAGTCTTGTTCATGCTCAGAGTGAATGAAGAGGAACGTTTTCTTCTGTTACAAAGGTTTTCCAGGTAGTATTTCACAATCTAGTTAAACTGAACAAAACTGTTTAGGTGATCTTCTGTAAATTAAGAATAGAAGCAATGACAACTTCATTATATCTTTGGAAATTTTATTTTGTTTTCATATTATGGACAAAAGCTTGAAATTTCTTTTCTTGCGTTTACAGTTTCCAGCTCTGTGGGTATGTGCAAAAGTCCATGCATTGTAATTGTGAAATCTTAAGTGTGCAAATGAACTGTATTGTTTGTAATTTTTTTTTGAAATTTTGTTGTGGACGAATAAAACTGTTTGTGTTTCAGTGGTTTCCTTGGGGTTGGTACATAATTAAAAATGATTGGACCTACCCCACTATTTATCCTCATTTCATGGTTTCTCATTATACTTGTATGAAAGTGTTATTATGGAAACTGCAAAATATCCAGCAAATCTTGAATATTAAAACCACATTATTCGAGAAACCTTTTGACATGGAGTATTTTCGGCTTTCACCCAGGTTTCAGAAACATGTTAGCTTATTCCCAGATGGAAAATGATTCTGGAACAAAAACAGAAGTTGCTGGAAGAGCTCAGCAGGTTTGGCAGCATCCGTGAAGAAAAAAATCAGAGTTAGCGTTTCGGTTCCGGTGATCCTTCCTCAGAATGTTCCTGATCTACAGCATCCGCAGTTCTTTCAGTTTCAAAAATGAGTATATGTTTGTATAAAAGGGGAGGAAACACATTCCAAATGTTTGCATAATTATGTTAATCTGGGTTGATGCCCCAATTGTAATTTCTCCTAAATTTCAAACATGTCAAATGAGCAAAAGTTGGCTGATAATTTCAAAAATTGCAATGGTATGACCATAAAAAAGGAGTATAATGTGGGAAAAAGTAAAGTTATTAATCTTGGAAGGGAGGTAAAAAAACCCAGAAAATTATTTAACTAGACAGAAGCCGCAGAAAGCTGCAACACAAAGGGACTTGGGGATACTTATGCATAAAACACAGAAAGCAAGCACACAGGTGCTCACCCTGTGTCTATGTGCACTTCCTCCCATAGTCCAAAGGGATTGAGTGGATTGGCCGAGCTAAATCATCCTGTAGTGTCCAGGCTGATTAGTTTAGTCGCTGTAAATATGGGGTCACAGGGATAATGTGGAATGTTCTTCAAAGGGTCAGTGCAGACTCGATGGGCTAAATGGCCACTTTCTGCATTGTAAAGATTCTTCCACTATCGGGCAACTGTCTGTGTGGAGTTTGCACATTCTCCCCGTGTCCGCGTGGGTTTCCTCCGAGTGCTCCAGTTTCCTCCCGCTGTCCAAAGATGTGCAGGTTAGGTAGATTGGCCATGGGAAATTGCCCATAGTGTTCAGGGATGTGTAGATTAGGTGGGTTATGGGGGGATGGGTCTGGGTGGGATGCTCTGAATGTTGGTGTGGACTTGTTGGGCCAAAGGGCCTGTTTCCACACTGTAGGGATTCTTTGAAGATGAAGGTGCAGCAGGTAATCAAGAAGGATAATGGAATGTTGCCTCTTATTACAGGAGGGTTGGAGTATAACAGTAAGGAAGTTTTACACTGCAACTGTACATGGTGCTGATGAGACCACATCTGGAGTACTGTGAGCAGTTTTGATCCCCTTATTTAAAGAAAGCTATCATTTCATTGGAGGCAGCTCAGAGAAGATTCACTAGGATGATCCCTATGAGGGATTGCCTTATGAGCAAAGGCTGGGACTTTACTCACTGGAGTTTAGAAGAATGAGAGATGATCTCATTGAAACATATTGGATTCTTAAGGAGTTTGACAGGGTAAACGCTGAGACGATGATTCTTGTCATGGGAGAGTCTAGGACCAGAAGGAATAAAAGACCAGAATAAAGGAGCACCAATTTAAGGCTGAGACGGGAAGGAATTTCTTCTTTCTGAGGGTTGTCAGTCTTTGGAACTCCTTGCCACAGCGAGCTGTGGGGACACAGTCCTTGTGGAAATTTAAAGGCTGAGATAGATTGCTGATCAGTAGAAAAATCAAGGATTGTGGGGAAAGGGCAGGAAAGTGGATGCGAGGAATGTCGGATCAGCCATGATGTGATTGAATGGTGGATTAGCTCGTGGGGCCGAATGGCCTAGTCCTGTTCCTGTTTCTTATGGTCTGTAATAGTGGTAATTGGCTTTCATGACTCATGACACTTAAGTATTTACAATGCAGGTACAGCATGTGTTCCCAGAGACTTTTCCACTTAATTATTTCATTGAATTAGTAATAAACATGGATATTACAATTTTATTCACAAATGATAAAATGTTTTCTCAAATGGATACAAAAATAATTAAGTTTTGTAATTCAGCAATTGTTTTTGTTTTACATTTCAAAACATTTTTCCTCATAGAGGGTAAATTATTACGACCGAGGTAAAAAAGTATTATATTAAAACTTACTAATAGTACATAGGGATTTCAAACAGGCTTATTGAAGAGTAAAGCCTGCTGGAAGCAATTTTAAAATGCACATTGTCCTTGCAAACACAATCTTACCAGCTAGAATCAGATTGTAAGGTTCAGGGATAGATCAGTGCTGTTCTGTTGCAAGGATATCGGAGGGAAGCAGACACCAATGCTCACTCATTGCAGCAAAGCTCACCTCAGAACTTTAATTTGACCTCTAAGTCCTCCAATGCCAGGAGATGAATCTTCCAGGCTCAAGCTCAACCTTCCTGCCCCTCCACCAACTGAGGCTATTAAATAGTCAGTTAATGACTATTTAAAAGACCTATTGTCATCCTGGCTGCAATTATCTCAACTCCAGGCAGGACAAGCATAGTCTGCCCATCTGACTGGCAAACCAGTACAAGCAGGCTGTCCATTGAGGGTATGGAGAGTCCTAGATTTACATTAATCTGTGCACATTCAAGGGAATGGATTTTGAGCAGCAAAGACGCCACTGGAACCCATTCATCCATGCCTCTGACATCTCTACCCCCTTTCCTTTCAACATTGACCTCAAGACCATAAAATATAAGAGAAGAATTAGACCATTCAGCCCATCGAGTCTGCTCTGCAATTCGATCGTGTCTGATATGTTTCTCAACCCCTCCCTTGATCCCCATACTAATCAAGAATGTATCTATCTCTTAAATGCACCCGATACTTTGCCTCCAAAGCCTTCTGTGGTATTGAGTCCCACAGATTAACTATGCCCTGGCTGAAGAAATTCCGCCCCATCTCAGTTTGAGGTACCTTCTCTCTGAGGCTATGCCCTCGGCCCTTAGTCTCTCCTACTAGTGGAAACATCTTCCTCAGGTCCATTCTATCCAGATCTTTCATATTGTCTAAGTTTCAATCAGATCCCTCCCTCACCCTTCTAAACTCCCATCAATTACAGACCCAGAGTCCTCAACTGCTCCTCATATGACATGTCCTTCATCCCCAGGATCATTCCTGTAATCTTCCTCTGGGGTCCCTCCCAGGCCAGCACATCCTTCCTTAGATACGGAGGCCAAAACTGCTCATTATATTCCAAATGCAGTCTGACCGGAGCTTTATACAGCCCCAGCAGTACATCCTATTCTAGCCCTCCTGAAATGAATGCTAACATTGCGTTTACCTTACTAACTGCCAGCTGAAACCTGCATTTTAATCTTAAGAGAGACCTGAACTGGACTCCTAAGTCCTTTGTGCTTCAGATTTCCAAAGACTTTCCCCATTTAGAAAATTATCTATTCTTCTATTCTTCCTACCAAAGTGCATAACCTCACACTTTCCCATATTGTGTTCCATCTGCCATTTCTTTGCCCGTTGTCCTAGTCTGTTTAAGTCCTCTGCAGCCTTCCTGCTTCCAGAAAATGACCTGCCCCTCTGCCTATCTTTGTAAATGGATGAGAATCCCTGTTCCTCTCCTCATACACACACACACCCAGTCACAAGAAGCACTTCCATGAGACCATGGTTCTCAGGACTCTGAGTATCTGTTTCCGAGATGATACTGCTGACTGTCAGAGCTGCTGGTCCCTTATTGATTGTCGTTTCTCATTGGGCATAATTTTCACATCTGGAAACTTGATTCTGGAGAACGGTCGAGTGGTCCCCTCCAAACTGTCTGATGGGAGCAAGATATCATGGACTGTCCTCTGAAGAGTCTTACCACCTTTTCAGCAAGTGAGTGGGACACACAATAACACTGGGAAATTCTGGTTCAGGAATGTGTTTGTCTGCATGTGCAGTAATGCATGGCTTGCCCACCAGTGGTGCATTTTCCAAATTAGATGAGTTATCAATGTTCGACATGAGGCCATCCTTTATACCAATAAATGACCATGCATAGTGCTGGTAGGTTCATCGTAGAATCCCTACAGTATGGAAACAGGGCCTTTGGCCCAATAAGTCCACGCTGACCCTCAGAGCATCCCACCCAGACACATGCCCCTATAACCCATCTAATCTACACATCCCTGAACATACGGGCAATTTAGCATGGCCAATCCACTTAGCCTGCACATCTTTGGACTGTGGGAGGAAACCAGAGCACCCGGAGGAAACCCACGCAGACACGGAGAGAATGTGCAAACTCCACACAGACAGTCACCCGAGGGTGGAATCGAACCCAGGTCCTTTGCGCTATGAGGCAGCAGTGCTAACCACTGAGCCACTGTGCACCCCATGTTTTGTCTTCTTTTGAGAATTTTTATTTAAAACTAAAAGCATAATGAAATCAATTATGGTTTTGAGTAAACAAAGTTTAAAGCCTATCCATGAAAAGTACCTGTAAGTGCAACAATACTGTTATATAACCTTATATGAGTGTGATGAAACCAAATGAACAAACACTCGACTCTAAAATAGACACTTATCAAGAAAAAGCTCATAAGACATCCATAAAAGTTATGTGGTAAAATATATCAGAGGTGTTACCTCAATTTTATGCTTGGAAATGTATCAAAGATATGCCTTTGACATTGGTGTCAGTTTTAAATAAGCTTGTCCACGTTTCCTGCTGGAATACAAGTTGCATGTTGAGCAATAATAAAAAGCTGTGAAACTATTTATGTGCCTAGCATTAGTTAGTTGTTAATGTAGGACAGGTTGACAAGTTCAAATCCCACATCATCATCAAATATGCTGGTAAGGAAGGCACTGTTGTGTGACAGAACGACATTTATTTAACTGCTCCTACCAGCTGTAGACTGAGCACCATAGCATCAGCTTCCAGATCATCACTGGCCTCAGCTATTACAGACAGCTTCTGTGTGAGACATCAAACTCACAACACCACACAACCCTTATCTACCAATAGTCACAAATAGACTGTGACATTTCCAATCTACTTCAGTCCCAAGTAACTGAATTCCATTTAATCTTGAGTGCTTTTGTTGTCCCCTTGATCATTCACTGTTTGAACCAATTCCACTTTCTGGTTATAGCCCTCCTTTTTTCACTGTGAACATTCATCTCTTCTCTGCTTTTTTTGGGGCCTTGCAATTTTGTTCGAACAGTAGCCCAGTCAGATTGTTTTCAAAGTAAACTGTGTTTACTTCAACAACATTCACTTTCTCAAAATTAATGGTGTTTTATTGGAAATCTACCCAACTATTGCTGTTTTAGACAGATGTATTGAATATTCTTCAATCCGGTCCCACGCAGATCTCAACTCTTAGCTCTGTTTCTGGTCAAGGTACTCTTAGCCATCTGGCCATTCTCCTATAAAACACTCCTGAACATTTACAGCAGAGAAACATGCCATTTGGCCCAAGTTTTCTGTGCTCTGTTTAAGGCCCACATGAAAGTTCTGCTGTTGTTAAGGGCATATGAAAAATCCAAGTTGTTGTCTTTGACCCCTCTTTTACAGATGACTTACCATTTTTCTGCATGTAGGAGGTACAGCATAGGGAATGGACCAATCTTGGAGCTTGTAATGACCAATGACATGGTGAAGGTTGTTTGTGTTCAAGTTTTCTATCCCATACAGTTGGACACTGCATGCATTTCACATATGGGGCGCTGTGATTACAACTGTCTTCAACCTGATTCATACACTTGTCCTGCGAAAGACCTCACATTACTCACACATACAGGCTCAGACAGGCAAACAAATTATTCCACCCACTCCAAGTGAGTTTGCTGCCACTTTTCATTTCCATTGAACATTTACAATTCAAATGAGGATTAAAGGCAACACAGGTTGCACTCAGGAGAGTGAGTCATAGGCTCAGTCCGTTAGTCCATGGGTCCCCTAAACCTTCATTTTCCTCCTTGCGCTCTCTGTTGACCACATCAGTTCCATGCCTTCCCATTCAAATTGTTAGTATATGTTTTCATCTCCCAACATTACACCCTGAGCCTCAGCTTAGCCAAGCCAAGCATCGTGCTGCGTCTACTCCTCTTAGACTTTGAGACTTGGCCATTTAGCTAAAGCACATAAGGTACATTTGCTAAATAAGCTGCTGCCACATGCTGTCGACATTGTCATAGCATGGTGCTGTACAGTAACACGTCCAGCCACTTGAACGATTACAGTCAACAACCATAACCACCTGCCTTGGCTTTGCATCAGCACTAAACAGCAAAGCAAAACAGAATTACTGTAAACATTTAAATTCTGAATGAGACAGCAAAGTACAAAAAAGGCAAGGCAGAGATGCTGTGAGCATAAACGATGGTGCATAGTGAGTGAGTGCTGAGAGACCAAGCTAGAAGCACTGAGATGCACCTTGCTCCATTGCATGAGATGGGTGCCTGTACTTGTACACAAAGTGGCCTGCCTGGACCCTTACAATGAAAGGTATCAGTGCACTCTAATGTGCAGTGGAAACTTGCAGTCAGTCCAAAATGTGCCATGACGATGCAGTGCGGCTGGTGTGTGTCCAATGCAAATGGACAGGGGGTGCAGGAGATCATTACCCATAGAACATAACCTAAGATGTTGGCAACTGTTGGCCAAGTTGGGTACCTTTAAGGAGCAAGTGATGAGCTAGAGCCACTAGGTAGCCACTCTGAGTTTCACGTTGCCAGTTTTTGCTGTCTACTTCCTCTCTGGCATGTGGAAGAATGAGAAATTTCATATTGAGGTGAGATTTGTACTAAAGAATTGTAAATGGTGCAAAAAAGCCTTTTGCCATTCTCATCTTGCCATTCGTGGTTGTAAAATCAAAGGCTTTTTTTTTCTTGATGTTGAGAATATCATTCTTCCAATTTCATCATATTTTCCTGTTATTGCCCACGTTGTCTGGGAACTGGGAAATTTCCATCCATTCTTCCTTTCTTATGTTCCACGGAATTTATAGAGAATAATTATAATTGACATACCTTCCACAGAGCAATTCATAGTTCAGCCTGGATACTAACAAAGTATTAAGTACATTTAAATCAAAGTATTAATACTGTATCCCTCTATATTTAGCCCTTTGTATCCATAGTTCCGTTCTCACCAAATGTGCAGCCCTCTGGAGTCATATCGCACATTTACAGATACTGATAATTCTGTAACTTTAACAAGCCTCTGAGATATATGGTTCAACAATCTGAAGTAATTCATTCTAACCCATCTTCTCTGTGCAGATATGATTGATCAGTAACAAATCTCACCTTTGCACAACCCCAGAAGAAGACTGAAAACAATACCAGCTTATCACTCTTAGCACTGCTTCATGGGATACAGGAGGCAGTCAATTAGCCCCTGAAGGGAGCTTCACTGTTCAATTAGAACATGGCCAATATATGAACGTCAACTACATTGATCCTGTCTTTTGATTGCCGAATGTCCATCCACTGCAAGAATTTTTTTAATAGGAATGGAAGTTTAGGAGTAATGACATCCATATCCAACCAAAATCTCAAGATGGAAACGTATTTATTTTAGTTAAAACAGATCAGTTGCAGGAAGTATGAACATGCACTGTGTTCATGCTCTGCTACACTTTGTAGAATTTTTGCAATGGAATGGGTGCAGTCAAGCCGAAGCTGGTGGTTTCTTCACGTGTCTAAACTCTGCTCACTGTGCCAGTTTGCACTTGGTGCCAACTACTTTACAGTATGAACAGCCAGCATCTGAGCTGTATTCGGAGAAACCACCTCACGGCCAAAGTCTGTACTAGGGATGACAACAGGGACTTTAGCGAAGAATGAATGTAGAGCTATTATTCAAGTGGATGGCGAGCAAGGTTGGTGTAAGAAAAGCATACCAAAAAAAATTCTAAAATGATTTCAGTGAGTTTTGTGGAAATACCTGGGCGTGAAGTGTGGGATTTTTCTACAAATTTTGCAGCTTTTTACATTAAATAAAACTTTGCTGTGTCCTGTCAGTAATGCCAAGTGAAAACGTGAGCCACCACATTTGACCATGTCTGAATAGCTGATGTGCAAATTTATCTGCTGTTCATTGTTATCCTGCATTTATTAAGATAAGGCAATATCATGTTGCCCTATCACTTTAGCTTGCTATATTATGAATGGTGCCGATCATTCCCGGCATGCAGCACATCTTATTCACCAAAACAATACATTCAACAGTGTTGTGGCTGAACTCCCTGCAAGCCAATGTTTACACACATACACAAAAACCCACACACACTTATACTAACAATCTCTGTAAGCCAATGTATTATTTACCCTCAGATTGTCTTAATCATTTTGAATAACATAACCCTTGTTTCTTTTATTTAAAATCAATTAATTGATGCAAGCTGTTTGTGGTGGAGACCGGTGCACTGTTTGTCTCATGATGTGGAATGGAACCCTGCCTAAAGAAATGCATTATGGGTTGTAGAACAGGAAGGGAAAATATTGGTCACAACACAGTTTTGTTGAAGTCTGCAAGATGATTCTTAAACTGAGTGGGAAGTGTAAGAGAACTGTGGTCACATTCTTTCTGTGACCATAAGAATGCCTTATTCACTCCAACATTGGACATTGACAATGGTATTAGAAATAATACTCTGGACACTGCTTATGTTTACTCAAGGGTAGCCTTTCAAAGAGGGCCAGAAAATATATCTCGTTCTGAAGCAGAGTCACTGGACCCAAAACGCTGACCTTACTTTCTCTTCACAGATGCTGCAAGACCTGTAGAGTTTCCCCAGCAATTTCTGGAGAATTTACACCTGGCAGTTCTTTGAACACGACAGTATTATAACTAAAAGCCAATTAAATGGGACAAAAATAGTATTACGTTGTGTAGCATAGTCAAGGAAAAACAGAGATGGAAAGGAAAACTTTGAAAACAGCTCACTGCTTTCATCGGGCAGAGCAGTTTGGCCTCCTGCTCCAAAATGAACTTGGAGAACTATAGATAGCTTGACCAAATGATTGAGCATTCGCTCTTCTAAGCAACCAGGGTCATTGTAAGTATGTACTGTTGTTTAACAGTTTATTAAAGGTTAATCACAATTAGTGGAATAGTATCTACATTTTTGCGCGACATCGGGATCTAGGATAGAAACTTTAGACCAAATAAGAAGGGCTTATGCCACTGGGCAGCAGCTTGAAGATTGACAGGGCGATATGTAAATATATGAACTAATGAGATAGAAATGGGTGGGCACTCTAACATGAAGTGCAGAATAATCATAAAAATGCAGAACTGTGAGGAAATGTTTTTGATGCTTTTACAGTCAAGTAATAACTCAAATATTTGATACGTTTTTGAGTGCTCTGGAACCTGAGAATATGATTAGGTTTGTCGAATTTTGTAGCAGATGTAGTGCTTAATTTGGTACCCCAACTTGGGACAGGTTTTAATAACAGTTACTCTCAGTGTTGTCTTCCATTCACTAGAGTCTCAAAGAGACACAGGCTCTTGGCCTTTGGTGAGAGTGTTAGTGAGAGCCTTGTGCATCCTCATTTTGAGAAGGCCCACTACACCGCAATCCACTCAGACACTTGACAGGACAGTGATGGGAGTCAGGCTGGCCAAGGCCAGCAGGTTGAGTGATCATCAACATAGCCGGGAAAGGCATGGATGCTCCCAGAATGACAGCCACCTGAGGCCACAGATTGCTGAGGAACCCAAGCACAGAATGTTCATACCAGGAGAGGGGAGCAATGTCAACAGCAAGATGGGGTTTCACTCTGTTAGCTGGCCATACCCTTCTCAGCGCTGGGATCCTCAGTCAGGCCTGAGGTGCTTTTGAGTCTCCTTGACAGCCCAGTAGCAACACTGCAGAGTTTTGCAAGTAGCAGCCCACATATTAGTGGGTTCCCCACCCAATGCACCTTATCTCACTGGGTTATCACCAGCAACAGTGGGCTGACACAATTCAAGGGGAAATTATGGCCTGGTTCAGAACCCCAATTGGAGGTAGGATGGGAACGTCCACACACCTTCCCTGTCACAGACTTAATAGAGGTGGGGAAGGTGGCAGGAGTTCTACCCATCAGCATCCCACACCATTAGGTACCATCCCCCATCCCAATATCAAATTCTCCACGGATTCCAGGTTCTGCCTCAAATGGATACTTACGTTGAGAATATCTTTGTGATAATTGATAACACATGGCAGTGTCTAAAATATTGAAACAAAGTCAATTCCTGTGAACCCCCGCTCCCCTCTAGCAAACCACACATGACTTGAAGTATTAACTACAAAAGAACGAGGGCTGTAGAATTTCAGGAAAGTAGATAACACAACTTTGGTCAGCTTTCCAGTACAATGGCACAGAGTTTTTAAAGTCATTTGTAGTAATTGTTGTGTGAGAGTATAAAGGTCCAAAAGGGTTCATGATGAGGACACTATTTAGCACCATACAATATGATGTTGTCACAAGGATTCGGACCTGGGCCCAGTAGTCTTTATTAATCTAAAGACCCATGTAATGTTCTGGGGACCTGACTTCAAATCCCGCCACTGCAGATGGTAGAATTTGAATTCAATAAAAATCTGGAATTAAGAGTCTAATGATAACCATGAAACCATTGCTGATTGTCAGGAAAAATCCATCTGGTTCACTAATGTCCTTTAGGGAAGGAAATCTGCCATCCTTACCTGGTCTGGCCTACATGTGACTCCAGACCCACAGCAATGTGTTTGACTCTTAACTGCCCTCTGGGCAATTAGGGATGGGCAATGAATACCGCCCTAGACACTGCCGCCTTTATCCCATGAATGAATAAAAAAGAAAGAATAATATCTAACTGAGATCTCCCTCATTATTTTGTAACAATGTCTATTGTACCAAAATACCTTGCACCTAGTTACTTGTTTACTGTTGTTTACATCTTGTTGTATACACCTTGTTTAAGACAAGGGCCTCTTCTTATTACAAAACGAAATGATTTCACTCGAATACACTAGACCGAGAAGGTCCTGTAGATTATTAGCAGCTAGGAGTATGGTGGCAGCAAATCAATTAAGTGGATCTCAGACCATAAGCAGCTGTGATTAGGACTCACCTTAGAACAGTGACATATAAACATATGCATTCATTAAACTGTAAGATGTGGCTCAGCAACTTAGAGACAGCCACCATTTCAAAGCAGCTCGGAGGACTGCTTGACACTGGCAGCTTCACGTGGCAATAATTTATGCTATCCTGTCGATCCACTCGTCAGCAGAATTACTTAGTTTAGAATGTTTGATCTTTCTGGTAGATGGCATCACATTATCTGACACTTCCCATTTTTGCTGTTCCACACACTGAGCATATTTATTCTTTTTCTAAATAATGTGTGGTATGTGGGCATCACTGACGGGGCCAATATTTATTGCCTCTTCCTAGTTGCCCTTGATAAGGTTGAAATGAGCTGCATTCTTGAATCGCTGCAGTCCATGTGCTAGAGTTACACCCATAATGCTGTTAGGAAGGGGATTCTAGGACTTTGACCCAGTGACACTGAAGAAACAGTGATATATTTCTAAATTGGAATGGTGAGTGGCTTGGAGGGAAACATACAAGTGGTGGTGTTCCCATGTATCTGCTGCCTTTGCACTTCAAGGTGCTAGTGGTTGTGGGTTTGAAAGGCGTTGTCTAAGGATCTTTGGTGAATTTCTGCAGTGCACCTTGTAGGTTGTACTGCTGCTACTGAGTGTCAGTGGTGGAGGGAATGGATGTTTGTGGATGTGGTGCCAATCAAGCGGGCTGCTTTATTCCTGGATGGTGTCAAGCTTCTTGAGTGTTGTTGGAGCTGCACCCATCCAGACAAGTGGGGAGTATTCCATCACACTCCTGACTTGTGCCTTGTAGATGGTGGACAGGCTTTGAGGAGTCAGAATGTGCAGGATTCATGGCTTCCAACCTGCCTTCGTGGCCACAGTGTTTATATGACTCGTCTTAATACAAGTTGTACCTTTGCTAGAAATAAAGGTGTGTAAAGAAAAGGGGAAATGGAGTTTGAGAAGTCAGAAAGCATTACTTCAGACAGCCATACACCAAATGTTTGTCAAGTGTGGCATGGGGTCATTAACTCCTCATGTGCTGTTTGTAACGGAAGTCTGGTATGTCCAGATAGTCATTTCGTTAAGACACTTACAAACTGCCCGTGTCAAATTCCTGAGCTGAAGTGTACTATATGTATTGACAATGACTAGGTCTGACGTCACCTAAAACTTTATTTTATCTTTGGATGATGAACTGTACAACTCAGTTAGTGCAAGTCTGGGTCTAATTTGAGGGCCCAGCCTCATTGCTAAGCTGCTGGCAAGCTATACACAATGACCAGCTGCTTCAGGCCTGCACAGTATCACAATACCTGGAGATCTGAATGGTGGAGTGGGGCTACACCAGAACAGTCAATATTACAAGGGCGGCACAGTGGTTAGCACTGCTGCCTTACAGTATCAGGGACCCAGGTTTGATTACAGTCTCGGGTGACTGTCTGTGTGGAATTTGCACATTCTCCCTATGTCTGTGTGGGGTTTCCTCCCACTGACCAATGATATGTAGGTTAGATGGATTAGCCATGCTAAATCGCGCATAATGTCCAGGCTAGGTGGATAGCCTTGGGAAAACCAGGGTTACAGGGATGGGGGTGGGTCTGAGTTGGATGCTTTTGGGAGGGTTGATATGGGCTGAATGGCCTGCTTCCACACTGTGAGGATTCTATTTTTCTACAAAACAGGTAGAGTCAAAAATGATTCCACATGGATGTTCTGTCTGTGGTGGGACTTGAGCAACAACATAATGGCAACATTCACTTGAGTGAATTAAGTTGACACCAGCATAATATGCCCTCAGGAATTTTGGTGCTGCAAATGAACCTCATAATTTCCAAACCCTCACTGAGCATATTCCATGAAAAGCTCAAATGGCATTACCACAAAATTCACAGACTTTCTACGAAAATGGACAGAATACTACAAGACTCCTTATGTTTGCAAACCCCCTTTTTACGACATCTTCTGTTCCATGTCAGCATTTACAGTATGTCCAACTGTATAGTCAGTCCAATAAATAGAAAGGAAAAGTCTTCGAATTTTATGTGACCTGAATGTGACCAGGTTTTGAATATTGTGTTTTTTTTTGTTCCCTTAGTTTATGAAGAATGTAATTATGTTATGTACTGTGGTCATGATATCATCATTGTTTCATAGCATTTGACCTAAAGGTATAGATGTCTCAGATTCCACTCACTGGGAATCACCTGAAGCATGACACGTTATTAGAAGCATGCTTTCCTTTGGCAGCTGAGTAATCTAATACGTGCTTAGACACCTATGTTTCTGTGAATATAATAATTGTATGTAATAGTCAGCTGCAATCAAATTCTGTTGGATCCTTCATCTTCAAATTATTTACTTCCCAGTTTCTTATGCTAAGGGGAATAACATAAACATCAAGGTATAGATATACTGAAGAAAAGCTCACATCATGGTTAGCAGTTGTGGCTGTCTTCCCAAGATATTGCTGGCAGAAATTTGGAAAACTGACTTAAAGATCAAGTGGACAACAGCCCTGGCCATGAAAGAATTCCGTCAATTGTACAGGTCTGTAGATAGACACTCATTTTAATCAGAAATAGATTAGCTCTAAATTCTTTCAAGATAAAAGGAATTTCTAACTTTGCCTGAATAAAATTAAAAGACAAAATAAACAGTTTTTGAGCTGACATATAAACAACTTTGTTCCTGAAAATCAAACAAAAGTAACAATCTCTTAGAACAGCGCTAGTTGTTCTAAAAGAAGGAACACTTTTAATTTTACTGACACAAAATCAAGGAGCTTTTTACAAATTTACACTGACTTAAAAGTACAGTCCAACATTTTTACTATTGAATTCATGGATAACAGAAAGTTCATGATGGAATAGGCATCCAGTGTCACCCTTGCTGAACTACACCTGTTCAAGCAATGTATGTAATTTTGTTTTACAGATCAAGTGATCAATGATCCCAAGAAGTGAAAACCATTGGCAATGAGGGGCTTTGCAGAATTAACAGATCCGGTATTTATGTGCTTAATCAGGAAGATCCACAAAAGATCAGCTCAAGGTAAGAATTAACAACAGGATTAATAGACTTATCTCATACGGACAGAAACTCCAAGAGTCTATTGTCTAGTTTGTCAGAAGATGATGCACCAAAGCCATGAGTGTGGCTTTTCGGAAGAATTCTTAGAGCCCTATTGAACTAGTGATCACTTCATCATCAATTATAACCTTCAGGAAAGATCTTCTGGGCTAGAGAAAGGGAAATACCAGCCAACAATAATTACATGCTTTCACTGCAGCCAATGCTATTGCAATGGTCTGCAAAGTGCGTGAACTGATAAAACCTATAGTTGATGCAATATGTTGCACCTACCTAAGTATAACATGATGCCAGAGACACATGAGTATTGAGCACACAAGATGGCTTGCATGTGAACCTGTTCCATGGCCAAGGATGAATCTGGACTTTCAATGGCATGTGAAAGTCTGAGGGTCACCACAACTTGGGTGAAGGGTGAGGTCAAGAAGCTGGGATCTTCTTGGTTACCTCAGCCAATGTGAGAATTGAACCCAAGCTGTTAGCATCACTCAGCATTGCATACTAACTATCCAAACAACTGAGCTAACTGACCCTCAATAGAGAAACGGTATCCAGAAAATGTTGCAGATACATCCAGTATTGAACAACAGCACAGGAGACAACTTTGCATGACCAGGGAAGCTGTCACCTCCATTTGCCACAGGCTACAGGCAGATCTGTAGTTATTTGGCTGAGGAGGAAGAATTATACATGCTCACAGCCAGAATGAATTTCCTCACCGCTTGCTTCTTTCAAACCTTCACAGGGTAGATGTAGTATCTCTCAATTGACAGCCCACAAGTGCATTCAAAATGCAGTTTGTCCGTTCACTATAGACCCAAGCAGTTAACATGCATGAGTCAAAGGATTTGCTGGGTTTCCTCAGGTGCAGAAAGCCCTTGCCTGCTGCAAGTGGCCTTCAGAGCTTCCTGGCATCATCTGCCCAGATTCCTGAACAGAAAGGGATTTCACTCACTTATGACCAAATGTGACAATTCCTGCACTATCAAAGGTGGTGTTGTAGCACTTTCATTCTGTACAACTTCCAGATCATCATCTCCATGGCTAGCCCATGGGTAACAAGGAGGATACCCTCTGAAGGCTAATGACCTCAGTGTGAAACCCTCAGATTGAAGATGAACAGTCCTTTGGTACAATCTCAGTCATTTCTGAAGATGGCTCTTGCAACATCTGAAAACTGCAGCATTCGATTTCTCCACACAGAACCTTAGCTAAGGAAAGAATTTTAGAAGTTTTGTGTTCTTACAATAAATGGTATATATTCATTTATGAAATTATGGCCCAGCGCTGTCAGGACCTGTATAGAATGGGCTACAGGGCTAAATATTAATGATTACATTCGATAGCTGCATGGGAAGATAGATTGTACAGGATGGGAAAATAGGCTGGGGAAGTTTACGATGATACTTGACAAGCTGCATGAGCTTGAATGAGTCCCGTGAACAGTCCCTATGAGCCGAAGATGTCACCTGCACTTGTTTTCCCATCCTGTGTTTTCTGTACTAGCCAGCAGTTTTGTCTTTCTGTATCTGCTTTCTTTGTGCTGGCTGTTTCTCACACTGTGTAAGAGAGAGAGAGAGAGTTTTCGCTCCAATTTGCTGCTGCTGCTGCGGGACTTCATTTTGATTTGGAATCATGATCAGTGCCAGGAACGAATCCAAGTCTCCAGACCAGCCACCAACGGAGGAGTCCCCAACAGGCAGAAGAACATGAGACTAGTCGCTTTTTCTAGAAGGGCGTGAGACTTGTTTTTTCTTCGTTTTTCTTTTACATTTATTATTACCACTGTCATCATTTATTACTGCCATTATAAACATTATTCTTATTGAATACACATTCATATTTAAGCAAATTGCTGTGGTCGAGCCATCTCTGACTTATATTTACCCGAATCTGAAAGAACCGCTTGGACACATGCTGTGATCCAAGACAGGACCTCAGAGTAAGAGGTGAAACATTTGCAACAAAAGGAATCAATTAATGCTCAAACATATTTGCTGTTAGAGTACTTCAACTCATTGAATGAGTAATACTGTTACATAAAAGATCAACTCAAAAAGGACCAGACTTATTCTGAACATAAGGTAAAAATGTCAGTGATCCTCAAGTGGTCAATTACCCCTAAACAAATGCTTCATTTAGTAGAGAGGCTGACGTTTCGGGCCTAGACCCTTCATCAGAAAAGGGGGAGGGGAAGGGGGTTTTGAAATAAATAGGGAGAGAGTGGGAGGCGGATAGAAGAGGGATAGAGGAGAGGATAGGTGGAGAGGAAACAAACAGGTCGAAGAGGCGGGGATGGGGCCAGGAAAGGTGAGTGTAGGTAGGGAGTTAGGAAGGGGATAGGTCAGTCCAGGGAGGACGGACAGGTCAAGGGGGCGGGATGAGGTTGGTCGGTAGGAGATGGAGGTGCGGCTTGAGGTGGGAGGAGGGGATAGGTGGGAGGAAGAACAGGTTAGGGAGGCAGGGACGAG